>NC_064827.1:75922134-76259134 GCF_024166365.1 Elephas maximus indicus | reverse complement strand
GCAATGCAGAAATAGATACTACAATGTAGAAAAAGATGACTATCAGGAACTTTTACACTTAAATAAACCTCCATTAATTTTAATAGTCTGAAATTAAATACCACCAAATCTAGCTTCCTTCTATTCAAAAATCTTTAATGACAACACACTAACACATATATAAATCTGGAGATCAAAATAAACCAAATAACTAAAAAAAAAAAAAAAGCCTAAAGTCCTTAGAACCCTCTGCAAACCTTTATGAAAAAGATTTCACCACCCACATGCTTTGAGGAAGCTTTGGTCCCCTGGATAAACTTAGCTTCTTCCATAAATACAGTGGGTGTACAAAACAACCAAATGGAAGAGCAGAACGAGAACTCTGAGCTTCAGCTGCATTTTTGCTGAGCTGTAATACTGGTAAAGCCTGTTTCAAGATCCAAGAGTCTACACTCAAAAATAAAGAAACCATGTAAACAGCAGCCTGTCATCTCCATTTTATCATTCACCAGAATGATATTTCATAAAAATTATAAATTTCATTATTGTTATTAGGTACCACTGAGTCAGTTTCCACTCATAGTGACTCCATGTGACAGAGCAGAACCACCCCATAGGGTTTTCTAGGCTGTGATCCTTGTAAGAGCAGCTCGCTAGGTCTTTCTCCCACAGCTGCTGAGTGGGTTGGAACCTTCAAAACTTCAGTCAGCAACTAAGGGCTTTAACGGTTATATCACCAGGGCTTCTACTAAAAATTCATTACCAAACTATAAGTAGTATTACTATCACTGATTGTGTTCTACCTGAAAGGAACCTTCTGGAACACACAAAAAATTACCTAGTTAAAACAGCTTTTCAAAAACAAACCAACCATTAAGATGCCTCCAGAAAATTATGGAGTTCATGATTTTAAATAGCTATATAAACAAGAAGAAACTCAATGAATGTTAGCTATTATTATCATTAAAATTATGCTTTGAAATGATAGAAACAGAAACTTATTCATAGAGAAAATTAATAAGCCACTTTCTGCCACAATCGATGTAGGCCATTACAATCTTCAAGAGTTAAGATAGTAAAAGGGACTTTGTTTTGGAGGAGTCAAAGTTATATTCCTTGAGTTCTAAAGCAGGTAGTAAAGATGAAATGAATAGTTGCTGTATTAAAAAAAAAAAATTCTAAGTTTTTCTGCAGCAGAAATCTATTTTTGTAAACATTTTGCAATTCTGCCTTAAGTAACATGACTTTTAAACCTAATATATTTTTATCAGGTAATAAGGATTTATAAACAATGGAAGTACAATCAGTCTTCTGCATTAGAAAGTGAAAGAAGGCAGTTCAGAGTAGACTGAAAGTAGGTAAGTTAAGCCTAAGTTCTAAAAACCTGAAAAATACAAGTATTTTAAGTTAAGACTAAGTTGTTTGGGAAGATAATATTTGACTCTGTTCCTGAGAAAAGGGAAAAGGCTAATAATATTCCACGACTAACTTTGCCTTTTAAATTTTCTAATAGAAAAACAACACTTTAGTCTTTTCAAAGATTCATGAAAAATATATTAAAAACATAAATTAGTAAGAAAAAAAAAAAAAGGAACTGAACACGTTCAGCAACATGCTTTCCACAAGTATCTGGCGTGGGTGTACCAGCATTACATGGAAGCAAGACCAAGCAAGCACCTTCTCAGACAGACATCTTAGATTAATGAGTAGACATTCTGACTATGTTTTTATGGTTACAAGAGTACGCTTAAAGCCTTATAAAATATAGCTTACCAGTTTATATAAACATAATTTTGACTTTATATATACAATTACAATGTTAGCATTAAAAGTTATAACTTTCCTTTCAGATACAAATACTTGTTAGGTATCTGGTTCATATTCAAACCTAAAAAAAAAATTACAGAGACACTTATAAGGTCTGTAAGTTTTTTTTTTTTCTCTTTTAATTCACCCCACCATTCATTTCTATATATTAAATATGAGAACTTGAAATATCAACAGATATTTACTGTCTCCTCTGACCACTGCACTGCAGAGTTCAAAATTGGGTCTCAGTCTATAAACAATAAAGAATGTTCTTTTGAAACATTTTTGCAAAAATCATAATATGTATTTATACATATTCAGAAAAGTAAGAAAATGTAGGTAAGCATAAAGAAGGAATTTTAGTTACCTATAATTTCAGTAACGAGAATCAAACAACTTGATGCCTAAAACTTCTCAAATGTATATACAATACAGAAACTATTGGTCCTAGATCCTTTACAAATGAAAACACCTTGATTAGGATTATCTAAGGAGCTAAAGCCAAAAATAAATCTATACAAATGTAAGCTTAAGCAGTTAAAATGTAAAAAATACATAACTGAAATCCATTTTGCCTAAGAAAAAATTCCAGAGAAGGAAATGCATGTTATGAAAAAACAGAAAAGCTCCACAAAGTTGAAGGGGAAAAAAAAAAAACCTTTTTCCAAGTACTAATCTTGCCAAAGTGAAAACGGATTTCACTTATATCAGCATTTAAAAAAATATCACACTTTACCTCTAAGGTTTGTAGAATAACGTGTAACCAACTCTCCCCAATACCACCACTGCAAAAACTCTCCCCAATACATTGACCCAATTATAAAAAAAAGAATAAAGTGAAATGTTCACTGTGAATATATCCATTTTCCCTCTTAAACCACTAAATCTTCTACAAACACTAGGGATAATTTTCTCCTAACAAATAAACTAAATTGAAGAGTATCACTTTTAAGGAGACCTGGTAGCACAATGCTTAAATGCTCAGCTACTAACCCACCAGCAGCTCCAAGGGAGAAAAGACCTGGTGATCCGCTCCTATAAAGATTACAGCTTGCGAAACCCTATGAGGCAGTTTTACTCTGTTCTATAAGGTTCTGTGTGTCAGAATCAACTTGATGGCACACAACATCACATTTAAAGAGTAGTCAATTTTGTATTGTTAGTCACACCCAAAAAAAAGTTAATATATATGGTCACGGTTCCCAGAATAACATTAAAAGACACCTTGTGAAGACACTACTGCAAGAAACCAAGAGACCTACATAAGTGGAAAAACATACCTTGCTCACAGATAGGAAGACTCAACAGTGTGAAAATGTCCATTCTACCTAACACGATCTACAGATACAATGCAATCCCAACCCAAACTCCAATGGCATTTTTTAATGAGATGGAAAAACAAATCACCAACTTCATATGGAAAGCGAAGAGACCCCAGCTAAGTAACGCATTACTGAAGAAGAAGAACAGAGTGGGAGGCCTCACATTACTTGATTTTATAAACTATTATACCGACATCGTAGTCAAAACAGCCTGGTACTGACACAACCGATACAAAGACAAATGGAACAGAATTGAGAATCCTGACATAAATTCATCCACCTATGAGTAGCTGATATTTGACAATGGCCCAAAGTCCTTTAATTGGGGGAAAGACAGTCTTTTTAACAAATGGTGCTGGCATAACTGGATATCCGTCTGCAAAAAAAAGAAACAAGATCCATACTTCACGCCATGCATAAAAACTAACTCAAAATGGATCAAGGACCTAAATATAAAATCTAAAACGATAAAGATCATGGAAGGGAAAATAGGGACAACACTAGGAGTCCTAATACACGCTATAAACAGCATATAAACCATTACTAACAATACACAGACATCAGAAGAGAAACTACCTAACTGGGAGCTCCTAAAAAGCAAACACTTATGCTCATCAAAAGACTTCACCAAAGAGTAAAAAGACAACCCACAGACTGGGAAAAAAATTTGGCTATGACAAATCCAATCAGCATCTTATCTCTAAAATCTACAAGATACAGCAAAACATCAACAACAAAAAGGCAAATAACCGCAATAAAACATGGGCAAAGGATATGAACTGGCACTTCACCAAAAAAGACATTCAGGCAGCTAACAGATACATGAGGAAATGCTCACAATCATTAGCCATTAGAGAAATGCAAATCAAAACTACAATGAGATACCATCTCACCCCAACAAGGCTAGCATTACTCCAAAAAACACAAAGTAATAAATGTTGAAGAGACTGGAAAACTTATACACTACTGGTGGGAATATAAAATGGTACAATCACTTTGGAAATCAATTTGATGCTTCCTTAAAACGTGAGAAATAGAACTAGCATGCAATCCAGCAATCCCACTCCTTGGAATATATCCCAGAGAAATAACAGCCCTCATACAAATAGATATATGTACACCCATGTTCACTGCAGCACTGTTCACAATAGCAAAAAGATGGAAACAACCTAGGTGCCCAACAATAGATGAATGGATAAACAAATTATGGCACAGTCACACAATGGAATACTATGCAACAATAAAAAACAACATAGATGAATCTGGAGGGCATTATGCTGAGTGAAATTAGTCAGTCACAAAAGGACAAATACTGTACAAGACCAGTATTATAATAACTCAAGAAAAGGTTTAAACATGGAAGAAAACATTCTTTGATGGTTACAAAGGGTGAGGAGGGAGGGAGAGGGGTATTCACTAACTAGATAGTAGACAAGAATTATCTTAGGTGAAGGGAAGGTCAACACACAATACAGGGAAAGTCAGCACAACTGGGCTAAACCAAAAGCTAAGAAGCTTCCTGAGTATAACCAAACACTTCGAGGGACAGTGTAGCAGGGGCAGCGGTCTGGGGACCATGGTTTCAGGGGACATCTAGGTCAACTGGCATAACAAAGTTTATTAGGAAAATGTTCTGCATCCCACTTTGATAAGCAGCATCTGGGGTCTTAAAAGCTAGCAAGCGGCCATCTAAGATGCATCAATTGGTCCCAACTCACCTGGAGCAAAGGAGCATGAAGAACATCAAAGACAGAAGGAAAATATGAGCCCAAGAGACAGGAAGGACCACATAAACCAGAGACTCCATCAGCCTGAGACCAGAACAACTAGATGGTACCCAGCTACCACCAATGACGATCCTGACAGGGAACACAACAGAGAGACCCTGATGGAGCAGGAGAAAAGTGGGGTGTAGAACTCAAATTCTAGAAAAAAGACCAGACTTAATGTTCTGACTGCAACTGGAGGGACCCCAGAAGACTTGGCCCCTGGACTCTGTTAGCCCGAAACTAAAACCATTACCAAAGCCAACTCTTCTGACAAAGATTAGACTGGACTATAAGACACAAAATGATACTTGTGAAGAGTGTGCTTCTTAGCTGAAGTAGATACATGAGACTAAATGGGCAGCTCCTGTCTGGAGGTGAGATGAGAAGGCAGAGATGGACAGGAGCTGGCTGAATGCACACGGCAAATACAGAGTGGAAAAGAGGAGTGTGCTGTCACATTAAAGGGAGAGCAACTAGGGTCGCATAACAATGTGTGTATAAATTTTTATAAGAGAAACTATCTTGAACTGTAAACTTTCACTTAAAGCACAATAAAATAAATAAATAAGACACCTTGTAGGGTGGTAAGCACTGTGTGCCATCACTGGAAAGCAGTTTGCAAACTCACAGTGGAGCCAGCCAGGTGAAGTGGGAAGTGACAACACAGCAACAATGGCCAAAAAAGCACCAAAAGATAGGGCTTGTTTTAAAGTGTGGGGTGTGGTACCAAGGTGGAAAAGAGTAACAGAAGATTGAAGGCTGGAGCACCAAAAGATACCTACTAATTACTGAATGAACACCATATTCTCGATACTTTCTGTATATTATGAGATTTAATCCCATGTGATACGTATTTATCACTCCCATTTTACAGATGATGAAACAGGTTCGGAAAAGTCAGATATCTCACTGCCTGATCACTCAGCTATAATGCAACAGAGTAGTGTTTAATATCTAGATTTCTTTGACTCCAAAGCCCATACTCTTTCCATTTCCCTGTGCCGCTTCTCTGGCTCTTCTTCAGTTTACTGACATCCTGTGAGTAATGCACTACAGTGGACTTTAGGAGTAGTTATCCATCTGGAGGTAAATGATCCCACAAGGGCCCACAATAAACTTTTGATCATAATGGGGCAAAAAGCTGGGTAGCCCAGTTTTTTGCAGACGTTTTTCATCCTGAGCTACCTTTATAATCTTTTCTCTTGTCTTTCCTTTTCAGGCACTTAACACCCTAGCTCCCCTCATGGCCCCCAAAATAAAAAATAATTTTTTTTTTTTTTAAGACTTGGATATTTCCCCCATTGGATTTACAAATTCTTTTGTCTTTTCTTTGTTCAAGTTGTTCCCTCCTCCACCTGGAGCCCTTTTCCAACATCCCCATGGCCAATTACATCTAGGATTCAAGGTCTAGTTCAAACATCATCTTCATACAGCACCCCCAGATTTCCCACTTCCCTATTTAAAAGTGGTATCTCCATGAGAGGGCAGAGGGGGTCAGAAGCTGCCTGAGTGGACACAAGGAGAGAGTGGAGGGAGAATGTGGTGTCTCATTAGAGTGGAGAGCAATTAGGAGTGTATAGGAAGGTGCGTATAAATTTTTGTATCAGAGACTGACTTGATTTGTAAACTTTCACTTAAAGCACAATAAAAATTAATTAAAAAAAAAAAAGTGGTATCTCCAATCTAAATTTGTTTGACCCTTTATACCAGTACCTCTACTAAGAACTCACGACTTTGAGAAAGTAAAAAAGATTATCACACCACAGAGTACTTAATAGTTACAAAGGAAAAAAGGTGCCTTTACAATAGAAATCTAGTGAATATTACCTTAATCAAATGATCAAATTCTGCAACAATAATGAAACTGACATCATGTACCTCTGATGTCATACAATGAGAGACCTAAAATCACCTAGGTAGCATTCTGGACATGTAGGTCTAGACACTTATAAAAATGTCACTGTCATGAGAGACCAAAAAAAAAAAAAAGGCTGGCAAGCCATTCTAGAGTCAAGGAGACAACTAAATGTGATGCAAGATCCTTGACTAGATCTTGGATTAAACCAAAAAACAAACAAACAAAAAAACTAAGGACGGTATTGGGACAAATGGGGAAATTTGAATACGGCTAAGTATTATAATATTATATTATCTGTGTTAAATTTCTTGACTATAATGACTGTATTATAGATATGCAGGATGAAGTCTTTGTTTTTGGAAAATACATGCTGCAAGTGAACTGTACTGATGGTATTTAAACCTAACTCTCAGATAGTTCAGCAAAAAAATATCTGCATCTATGTGTTTTGTGTAAAGCAAACATGACAAAATGTTAACTGGCAAATCTAAGTGAAGGTGTTCACCATACTATTCTTAAAACTCTTCTGTAGCCTTACAATTTTTCAAAACGAAGAACTGGGAAAAAGTATTCAGAAATTATGGATTAGTGAAAAAATAAATAAATAAATAAATAAAGGTCAAAGAATAATTTAGCACACGTATTCTGCTTCCCAGAATTAACTGTTAAAATACTGTCATAGTTGTCATAGTTGCTTCTAGTCATATATACATACGCATACATGTGCATAAGTACATATGTGTGTATACATATATATAAAGGGGATTATCATCCCCTTTGCAACCACCTCCCATTCTTATTTCCTTTCAGAAGTTGTGAAATTATAGGGTAGGATATGCCCATCTTCAGTTTTACTAAGTACTACAAATATTTTCTTCAAAGGTGGCTGTACTGATTTACACACCACCAGCAGTTTCTACCATCACCATTTCACCACATATTCACCAATACGTGGTGTTGTCAAACATTTTTTTATCAATCTGATATGAAAAATGCTGTATCACTTATTTTAATTTATATTTCACTGATTAATAGGGCATGCATGACTACCAGGATCCTAAAGAACAGTACATTTCTAAAGCTAAATTTTCAATGCTAATATTAGCACCAGTATCTCCTCTAAAGCTACTTTTTTTACTTTTGACAGAAGCAAATCTGTGGTTCTTCAGGATTCTTCAACTTAACATACCGAACCAGACAGTAATTAAGTAATAAAATAACCAACCTAGAATTACACAATAAAAGAACCTCAGCAAAATAGGATTTTACCTACAGGCCTTTTCTTTTATTACAACACCATAGAAAGTTAAAGCTATTCAAAAGCTATTTAGTACGTGGCAGCACGTACTAAAATGCACTAAGATTAGTCCCCTATGAAACCAAAGGCCCACAAAAACAGCACACAGTGTTTGTGAAATAATTTCCTGTCTTTTAAAAAATATAAGATGAAAAGATTCAACTCAGTATACATATTATTTGCAAGACTAAAAAAAAAAAATGGATGTGCTTTTTACCTAGAAATAAAAAACCTAGGTCCTATAAATTAACTTATTCATTTATTTATTCAGCAAATATTTACTGAGCATCTAATATGTGCCAGCTGCTATTCTGGTACAGTGGTAAAAAAAAGACACCCCATTTTCTCACAGAGCTGACATTCTAGTGGAGATACAAAGATTATAGGACTGAATAAACATGCAAATAATATAATGTCTGATAAATACATGCTACAAAGAAAACAAAGAGGCAGGGGACAAAGAATGACAAGAGGAGTAGAGTAAGGGCACAAAAAATGGCAGGCAAGACCTCTCCAACACAGTGACTTGTAATATGGCATGTTCAGTTCAGCATAAACTGTTTCAGCACCAATAACCTCTTTCACAAATACTTTCTTTCACTTTTCCATACTCTCCTTTAAAAAAAAAAGTGTACGCAGAGGTTTTCCATTATTGCTATTATTTTAGAGGAGAAAAAAATTTTCATACAAGATGTGGCAGGTGCTTTACAAATAGATGTAAGTTTTGAGCCACACATACTCTGAAAAAATGTTAAGGGTAATTCATCAGTGAGAAATCTGATCCCAAAATGACACTGAACTACAAAAATGACTTCTCAACTCTCCAACTCCATAATCTGCATGCTTACTTTCTATAACAGCAATAGGAACATATATTTGAAGAGAGATCCTGCTACTTTTCACTTAGCGTAGAAAAATTAGGATACTCTCTCTTTAAAAGCCACACTATCTACATGATTTAAAATAAAACCAGGATACACTAAAATTTCCTTTCACAGGTTTACAAAAGAGCTCAGAAGGCTTCAAACACTTGTAACCGGAAGGTACCTTAATAGAAAAAGCTAGGCGCCAACGTATTCACTGCACCTTCTTCCTAAGATAATTTTGCTGATACCCCAGTATCCTAAATAAAATGTCATCTATTCTATTTTTCAAAACTACTGTTTTGATCCCACCCAAATCTTTATTTTTATTTCCCTAATTACACAATTCCCTCTTTCATCTGTACTATCAATCTACTTTGTCATCCTTCTTACCTAATGGTTCAAATATTTTCCCAGAAAAGATTATAAATCTCAAAAAAACTTATTTCCACTTCAGGAGGTCTTAATCTTTTTGTGCCAAACCTACGGACTCCTCAGAATGCTTCTAAAAGCAATATATACGTGGGATTACAAAGGAAACCAATTATATTAAAATAATTATCAAAACAAAAAAAAAACCAGATATGACAATATATGTACGAATTTATTTCCACATTAAATAACACTTCCACTAGAAGGTTTAACAACTACCACAAATCTGAAGAAGTGATAGCCATAAACAATATTTTGAAATATTTGCAACAACCGTAAACATGATACAAAAACATCTGTAATTTTTATTGGTGACAAACTCACAGGCATTGCTAATACTACTGCGCTTTGTTTGCTACATTCATAATTGAAGGAAATAATAAATTTCAGTCAGCAGTTCATAAAAATTAAAGGTGTAATTTTATCCCCATTTTAGTTCAAGGAGCCCCTGAATTCTATCCACCAACTAACAGACCCCAAGTTAAAGGGTCTTTCTAGTTCAAAGCCCTACACGAACTGATTTCTGCCGCAATTTTAAAAGCACTTGTTTCTCCGCTGACCTAGCTCTCGTCTGAACATACACCACGCTTCCCTGTTTTTATGCAGATTTATACACAAAACCCTGTTTACTCCTGCGGTTTGCTCGACCAGCACCCATTAAATTTTGCCAGTTAGTAAAAGACGAAATTGAAGGAAAGGAGATGGGAAGCAACCAACAGTCCCTCACTTCCAGACCTCCAGCAGCAAATGGGGAGATGCCAAGTGTGCACGTTTATGGTAGGTGGGCTGCCCCCAGATTCGAAGGTCCAGCTTGTCACTGTCCCCGAAGCACATCTCCACCAGCAGCACTGAGAAGACACTCCATCTCCTCGCCTCTGTGCTCGCTTCCCTACCTGCCGGATCGCTCGCCTCTGGCCCCCACCCGAAGTCGCCCCGAGGTCTTCCTTTCCCTTCCCATCCCCCACGCGTCCCTCCCTCCCGTCCACCCTAGGCTACCCTGGCACCTACACGCCGCCGCACCTCTTCTCCGGGGCTAACCGCGTCGCCTCCCATTCCCACCACGTCCGACACGAGAGGGAAGCGGCCAGGGCTCCTGGAATCAGCAGGACCGGGCGGCCCGGTCGTGAGGCTCAGGCTGCGGCCCTAGGCCGGAGCAGCCTGGCCTCTGGACAAGGATCCACGCGCCTAGGGCGGGTTAACGGGGGGCGTGCACTCACCAATGTGCTCATGCGGAGGAGGGCACGGAGGTCCACCGGATGGCCACTCGTGGCTCGTAGACGTGGTCCTCGCAGAGAACTGCCACCGCCACCGCCGCCGCCGTCGCCAGCTAGTTGCCTTCTCTGCGTCCTGCGGCGGCACAGCCGCCACGCCACCACGCTTGCGCGGTGCCGTGGGGGCCGCTGGGACCGGTAGTTCTGCCCGGGCGGCCAGCGGCCCTCCTTCCGCTTTAGTCAGCCACTTCCGCTGCGGGCTGGAGAGGTCGTGGGTGTAGGAGGACGGGAAATTCCCTTCCGGGAAATTTTTGACCAAGTGTGGGCCGTAGCTTCCGCGTACGGTAATGCTGGTCAAGAAGAATCCACCTGAGGAAGTACGTGTAAAGTAAAACAATTTAGAGCATTTACGTTTTTTATAACAACTCTCACTTGTCCAGGACAAATGACACATAACGCGCACAACACCCCTCACACACCTTCCCCTTGGTTTCTGTTAAAAAGTGTCGTTTATTGTCTTGGGTGGTATCTGGATTTTCGAAATTAAACTTGTTTTCCACAACTTATGTTATCAAACTTAATCTATAAACCTGACCATACAGCTATTTAAAGTAAATCAATTGACAACTTATCTAATAAATATATATATATTTTCAGAGGTCAAGTTAGCCGAATTGAACAGTAATATAAACATTGTAATTGGAAGACACGTTAAAGGTCGTTAGTCCAGCATCCTGCCCTGAGCAGGAATTCTCTCTTGTACATTCCAGACAGATGGTCATCCAACTTCTATTTCAACAGCTCAAATTTCACTACCTTAAGTAATACAGCTCCAAATGTTAGAAAGTTCTGTCTCCTGCTGAGCTGAAATCTGCTTCCCTTTTACTTCCGTCCAACGCTGGTGGTTATGCCGCCTGGAGCAATAGAGGATGTTTTCCACTTGACAGCCCTTCAAAAAATGGAAAACAGCACTGAGAGTCTCGAGGCGAAAAAAGAAATGAAAAAAAGTAACAATCAGTTTTCCCAACTGTTTCAAATGTGAATCAGCTCCCAAACCACTTTCCATCTAGACATCCTCCTTGATGGGACCTTTTAAAATTGTCAAAATTTTCTTCATATTTATTGTTTCATTTTATTACCACAATAGCATTCTCTGGTAGGCTGGTCAGGTATTATTGCTATCATGTTGCCATTCAACAGGTTCAAGAATTCAATTTGATCAAAGATTATTTATCAGCTCTGTTATAAGGCATAGCCCAAAGCGCCAGGGGGATGAAAAAAGCAACAGATCACAGTTTACAATCTAGGATGGAAGAATAAGTTCCACAGATTAAGGATCATACTAATAAGCTAAGGTACAAAGTGGCATGAGGCTCCTGAAGAAAGGGGCCTCCTCAAGTTGAGGGGCTGTATGAAGGAGGTGACACTTGGGAGTTACTGGATGGCTTGACTTCAAAGAGGGGAAATGACATTCCATAATTACTAAGGAAGAACTCGACCTGAGCAAAATGAATGGGTTCACAGTGGGCTGTGGAACACTGAGTACTCTAGAAAGGCTGAGCACAGAGGCCTGAGAGGAATGAAAGAAAAGCCCCCAAAACTTTCGAAAGGATCTTAAGGGTAGTGAAGAAACTTCATTGTATGTGGCAAGTAAAAGAGCGCCGGCATGGGATAGTGAATTAATAGCTCTGAGTCCTATTGTGCCACCTACAAACGAAGAGCTTGAACTAGATAGGCAGTTTTCAGTCTTTTTTTCCACTCCAGCACATCCAAGGAATACAACACTCCCATTAGAAACTATGGATCACTACAACAGTGATTGTTAAAGAATATGAAGTAGGTGTTATTCTCACCCTCTTTTGTTGTTATTAGTTGCCATCCAATTGGCTTTGATTCATGGAGAGCCTATGTACAACACAACAAAACATTGCACAGTCCTGCACCATCTTCACGATCATTGTCATGTTTGTGCCCACTGTTACAGCCATTACGTAGTGCCTTCCAACCTAGAGGGCTCATCTTCCAGACTATATCAGACAATACACTGTTGTGATCCAAAAGGTTTTCTTTGGCTAATTTTCAGACACAGATCTCCAGGCCTTTCTTCATCTTAGTCTGGAAGTTCCACTGAAATCTCTCCATGAGCGACCCTGCTGGTATTTGAAATACTGGTGGCATAGCTTCTAGCATCCTAGCAACATGCAAGCCACCACAGTATGACAAATTGACAGATGAGTGGTGGCACTACATTTTATACATAGGAAAATAACTCAAAGTGAAGACTTTCTAAAACTTAATAAATAGTACTATTTAAGGACAAAGAACGCCATCTTATTCACTACTGTCTCCCTGGTATGCTGTCTGATATATAATACATATTTTTTTTAATGAATGGGATGAATAAACAGTATATTCTTGCCAATGCCTTATTCTTTCCATTATAACACAGCATGCCCTGATGGAAAGAAATACGAAGATACTTGTCCATAGTCACGAAATTCATACTGGATCTTGACTAGAGTTCAGGTTTTCATACTCCCAACTCCATACTGCCCATTAAGCTGCCTTGCCTCAGAATTACAAAGCAGCAACAAAGTTAGAACTTAAAAATGTCCTCTTTCTTTCTATGTATGCACAGCCAGTCTTAGAGTTAAGCCAAGAAAGTAGGTACTATGCCAAGTGATTTGAGGAGCCCCTGACAGCTATTTCTGGACAAAAATATTTTATCCCCAGGTCTGAAAAGGGCACAGATGGTAGAGCTGAGTCTCAGAGATCATTTAGTCCAACACTCTCATTCTTCTGAATTTGGAGGCTGTTCCTCGGGAGATCCTAATTGAAATGTGTATACCCCTGGGGAGAGTAACACTTAAAGATATTATACATCTATGCTTTGGAAGAAGCCCTGGTAGTGAAGTGGTTAAGAGCTCAAGCTGTTAACAGAAAGGTTGACAGTTCAAATACACCAGCTGCTCCTTGGCAACTCTATGAGGCAGTTCTACTCTGTCCTATAGGGTCAACTATGAGTTGGAATCGACTCGAACGCACACAACAAAATGCTTAGGAAAGAAATATGACAGTTAACTGACAGAAGACCCTACCAGAAAGAAAAGCAAGGCTCCATCCATAAAGAAATAAAGCTTAGGAAGAGGGAGAGCAAGATGAAAGAGAAGAAACAAGAATTCAACCATAATGTGATCTTATCTACTTTGCCACACAGTTTGGGAAAGAATATACTTTGAAATTGTAGTACACACATGGCTGTGGAAATTCACAGCCATGTGGATTGATCTTAGTGTCTCATCTGAAAGAGCCGATTAAATGATAGACTGGGAGATAAGTAAATATAACAAAAACATAAATAGAAACCAATACAGCAGAGAATTCATAATTTTACCATGAAAGAACTCTGAGGCTATGTTTTCAACTGCAAAATAGATGTCACCAACCCTATCTATTCCATTCAGTTGTTATAAGGATATGATCAAAGGATGCAGTTCAAAACTCTGTTTACTTTAAAGCAATACACAAATGTAAGCTATTATACTGTGACATGGTTCAAACTCAAACAGCAGGCAGACATTTGAAACATTCACTGCTAAAGGCTAACTCAAACCATTTTTATTTCCCTTTCTTTTTTTTTTTTAATCTTCCCGTCGTGTGTGTGTGTGCGCACGCACGTTTTTGGTGAAAGTTTACAGCTCAAGCTAATTTCTCATTCAAAAATTTATATACATATTGTTCTGTGACATTGGTTACAATCCCCACAATGTGACAGCATGTTCCCTCTTTCCATCTCGGGTTCCCTGTGCCCATTCATCCAGTTCCTGTCACCTTCTGCTTTCTCATCCTGCTTTTGAACAAGAACTGCCCATTTTGTCTCATATGTTTGAATGAGCTAAGAAGCACATTTCCGTGTGTGTTATTGTTTTGTTTCATAGGCCTGTCTAATCTTTGTTTGAAAAGCAGTCTTTGGGAATGGTTTCAGTTGTGGTTTAGCAGAGCATCCAGGGCCATAGTTTTGGGGGGTTTTCCAGTCTCTGTTAGACCAGTGCATCTGTTTTTGTTTGTTTTGTGAATTTGAGTTCTATTTTATATTTTAATCCCACTCTGGGTGGGACTCTGTTGTGATCACTGTCAGGACGGTTGTTGGTGGTAGCTGTTTTTCCCTCTTTTTGAAATTTATTTTCAACCAAAAAAAAATACAAGAATACATTCTTATTTTTTTTTAAATGTATACAATACAAATAAGTCAAAAGTTCCCCTTGATTTCCATCCAGTTCTACCCAAAAGGAGCTACTCTTGTCAATTTGGTAGATATTTATCCAGACAGATACAAATAGGATCACATTATACATACTGTTCTGTTACTTGCTTTTTTCATTTAACAGCCTTTGGCATCTTTCCATATCAGTACATAAAATCTATGTCATTGTTTTCCAACTCTGTCCGATATTTTCATAATATAGTCTACCATTGTATATTTAATATTCTGTAATGATGGACAATGAATAAGGAAGACCGAAGAAGAACTGATGCCTTTTAATTATGGTGTTGGCGAAGAATATTGAATATACCATGAACTGCCAAAAGAATGAAAAAATCTGTCTCAGAAGAGGTACAACCAGAATGCTCCTTAGAAAGAAGGATGGTGAGACTGCATCTTATGTACTTTGGACATGTTGTCAGGAGGGATCAGTCCCTGGAGAAGAACATCGTGCTTGGCAGAGTACAGGGTCAGCGGAAAAGAGGAAGACCCTCAAGAAGGAGGATTGACACAGTGGCTGCAACAATGAGCTCAAGCATAACAATGATTGCAAGGATGGCTCAGGACCGGGGCAGTGTTTCCTTCTGCTGTGTGTAGGGTCACTATGAGTCAGAATCGATTCAACGGCACCTAACAACAATAACGATGGGTATTTAACTCTGGTGGTGCAGTAGTTAAGAGCTCGGCTGCTAACAAAAATGTTGATAGTTCAAATCCACCCTCCACTCCTTGGAAACCCTATGGGGCAGTTCCTCTCTGTCCTATGAGGTTGCTATGAATTGGAATCGACTCAACGGCAACAGGTTTGGTTTTGGGTTTAATGATAGATATTTAGGTTGGCTCGTCATATTCTGAATAACAAAAAATACAAATAAGTTAACTGTATGTTATTCTTTGAAAAAATTCTTTGAAGGAGCAATTTTTTCTAAAGCTGAGAATCCTGTACAAGAAAAAAAAAAAAAAAAACAGAAAGGCATGCATGGAAGCTATCCTATGCCCAGGTGGTAGAAAGTATACCCTCATAAATTACTTTTGGTGCTTTTGAACAATCCAATTGAAAGTAAAGGGCAGGACTCAGTTATCACTTTAGTTCATGTTCTGGTGCCTTTGTTGTCCTGTACTGGCCCCCACTGGCAAGCTCTGAAATAGTGGTACTGAGAGGCCAATTTATCATGAAGCTGATGTAGCTTATGATTTAGGTCCCCTCACTTGCCTGGGCATATGGTTTTGTAACAACTGCCAAGGATTACTGGCTAAATTGTGGACAACAAATAAAAGCCTAAAACATGAGAGGACTAAAAATGTGGAAAGTGACTTCTGTAGAACAGGGTCATAAATTGTCCAACTCTCCTAACTCAGTCTAATAAAATCTATAGTAAACATTATTTTTCTACCAGTATCAAGGACGCTTAAACTGTTAGAAGCTGTAATACTAATGCAACATAAAAAATTGGTACATTAACTGTATTTACCTTGATTTGAATTTAGCCCTTGATTGATTATAATGTTTAAAATATCTTCGTGTCATTAGGTGCCGTTGAGTTGATTTAGACTCATAGCGACCCCATGTGACAGAGTAGAACTGCCCCATAGGGATTTCATGGCTGTAATCGGTATGGAAGCAGTTCTTTCTACCGAGAAGCCAGTGGGTAGACTCCAAACTGCCAACATTTGGGTGACCAGCCGAGTGCTTAACCATTTGCGCCACCAGAGCTCCTTTGAAATGTCTTTTTTTTTTTTTTAATTCTGCTTTCAGTGTAAGTTTAGAAATCAAGTCAGTCTTTCATACAAAAGCTTATATATACCTTGCTATGCACTCCTGGAAACCCTGGTGGCGTAGCGGTTAAGAGCTATGGGTGCTAACCAAAAGGTAGGCAGTTTGAATCCACCAGGTATTCCTTGCAAACTCTATAGAGAGGCAGTTCTACTCTGTCCCATAGGATCGCTGTGTCGGTAATCGACTCGACAGCAGTGAGTGAGTTTTTACGCACTCCTAGATGGTCTCCCCCTAATGAGACAGCACACACCTCCTCTCCACCCTGTATTCCCTGTGTCCATTCATCCAGCTCCTGTCCCCCTCTGCCTTCTCATCTCGCCTCCAGACAGGAGCTGCCCACATAGTCTTATCAAAGATTTATCCGTATGACTCAAACAAATAGAGAGCAGCAAAAGAAGCCCTTGGGCACCAGAAGAAAGCAAATAATAAAAATTAGAGCAGAATTCAATGAAATAGAGAATAGAAAAACCTGGTTCTTTGAAAAGATCAACAAAATCGATAGACAATTGGCCAAACTGACAAAAGAAAAATGGAAGAGGAAGCAAATAACCCAAATGAGATGAGTGATATCACAACAAACCCAACTGAAATCAAAAGAATCATAACAGAATGCTATGAAAAATTGTACTCTAACAAATTTGAAAAGCTAGAGGAAATGCACAAATTTCTAGAAACACATAACCTACCTAAACTAACACAAACAGAAGTAGAACAACTAAATAAACCTATACAAAAGAAGAGATTGAAAAGGTAATCCAAAAACTCCCAACAACAACAAAAAAGCCCCGGCCCTGGTGGCTTCACTGGAGAATTCTATCCAAATTTCAGAGAGGAGTTAACACCACTATTACTAAAGGTATTTCAGAGCATAGAGAAGGATGGAATACACCCAAACTCATTCTATGATGCCAGCATATCCCTGATACCAAAACCAGGTAAAGACACCGCAAAAAAGAAAATTACAGACCAATATCCCTCATGAACTTAGATGTAAAAATCCTCAACAAAGTTCTAGCCAATAGAATTCAACAACATATCAAAAAAATAATCCACCATGACTAAGTGGGATTTATACCAGGTATGCAGGGATGGTTTAACATTAGAAAAACAATCAAAGTAATCCATCACATAAATAAAACAAAAGACAAGAATCAGATGATCTTATCAATTGAAGCAGAATTTGAGAAAGTCCCACACCCATTCACGATAAAAACTCTCAGCAAAATAGGAATAGAGGGCAAATTCCTCAACATAATAAAGGGCATTTATACAAAGCCAACAGCCAACATCATCCTAAATGGAGACAATCTGAATGCATTCCCCTTGAGAAGGGGAACCAGATAAGGATGCTTTTTATCACCACCTTTTTAAAATTATTATTAATTTTTACTGTGCTTTAAGTGAAATTTATAAATCAAGTCAGTCTTTCATATAAAAATTTATATACATCTTGCTATATACTCCTTCTTTCCACTCTCTATTTTCATGTCCATCTGGCCAGCTTCTGACCCCCTCTGCCCTCTTATCTCCCCTCCAGGGAGGAGACACCCACATAGTCTCATGTGTCTACTTGATCCAAGAAGCTCACTCCTCACCAATATTATTTCTATCCTGTAGTCCAGTCCAATCCCTGTCTGAAGAGTTGGCTTTTGAAATGGTTCCTGTCTTGGGTTAACAGAAGGTCTGGGGACCATGACCGCCGGGGACCCTTCTAGTCTCAGTCAGACCGTTAAGTCTGGTCTTTTTACAAAAATTTGAGGTCTGCATCCCACTGCTCTCCTGCTCCCTCAGGGGTTCTTTGTTGTGTTCTCCGTCAGGGCAGTCATCGGTTGTAGCCAGGCACCATCTAGTTCTTCTGGTCTCAGGCTGATGTAGTCTCCGGTTTATGTGGCCCTTTCTGTCTCTTGGGCTCATAATACCTTGTGTTTTTGGTGTTAGTCTCCTTCGCTCCAGGTGGGTTAAGACCCATTGATGCATCTTAGATGGCCGCTTGCTAGCGTTTAAAACCCCAGACACCACTCTCCAAAATGGGATGCAGAATGCTTTCTTAATAGATTTTATTATGCCAATTGACCTAGATGTCCCCTGAAACCATGGTCCCCAAACGCCCACCCCTGCTACACTGGTCTTTGAAGCATTCAGTTTATTCAGGAAATTTCTTTGCTTTTGGTTTAGTCCAGTTGTTTATCACCACTCTTATTCAACATTGTGCTGGAGGTTCAAACCAGAGCAATGAGCCTAGAAAAAGAAATAAAAGGTGTCCAAATTGGTAAGGAAGAAATAAAATTATCACTATTGGCAGGTGATATGATCTTATACAGAGAAAATCATGAAGAATCCACAAGAAAACTACAGGAACTAATAGAAGAGCTTAGCAAAGTATCAGAATACAAGATAAACATACAAAAATCAGTTGGATTCCTCTACACCAACAAAGAAAACATTGAAGAGGGAATCACCAAATCAATACCATTTACAATAGCTCCCAAGAAGATAAAATACTTGGAAATAAATCTTACTGGAGATGTAAAAGACCTATACAAAGAAAACTACAAGACACTACTGCAAGAAACCAAAAGAGACCTACATAAGTGGAGAAACAAGTGTTGCTCATGGATAGAAAGACTCAACATTGTGAAAATGTCTATTCTACCCAAAGCAATCTGTAGATACAATGCAATCCCGATCCAAATTCCAATGACATTTTTTAATGAGATGGAGAAACAAATTACCAACTTCATATGGAAAGGGAAGAGGCCTCAAATAAGTAAAGCATTACTGAAGAAGAAGAACAAAGTGGGAGGCCTCATTTTATCTGATTTTAGAACCTATTATACCGCCACAGTAGTCAAAACAGCCTGGTACTGGTGCAATAACAGATACAAAGACCAATGGAATAGAATTGAGAATCCAGACCTAAATCTACCCACACATGAGCAGCTGCTATTTGACAAAGGACCAAAGCCTGTTAAATGGGGAAAAGACAGTAGCTTTAACAAATGGTGCTGGCATAACTGAATATCCATCTGCAAAAAAATGAAACGAGACCCATACCTCACATCATGCACAAAAACTAACTCAAAATGTATCAAAGACCTAAATATACAATCTAAAATGATAAAGATCATGGGAGTAAAAATAGGAACAATGCTAAAAGCCCAAATACACGGCATAAACAATGTACAAAATATAACTAACAATGCACAAACGCCAGAAGAGAAACTAGATAACTGGGAGCCCCTCAATAAAACTGTTAAAAAAAATTTTTTTTATTGTGCTTTAGATGAAGGTTTACAGAGCAAATCACTTTCTCATTGAACAGTTAATTCAGATATTGCTTTGTGACACTGGTTGCCAACCCTGAGACATGGGAACACTCTCCCCTTCTTGACCTGGGCTTTCCCAATTCCATTCATCTACCTTTCCTGTCCCCTCCTGACTTCTTGTCCTTGTCCCTGGGCTGGTGTGTCCATTCAGTCTCATATACATGGTTGAGATATGTGTATTAATGTTTGTTTTATGGGCCTGTCTAATCTTTGGCTGGAGGGTGAACCCCAGAAGTGACTTCAGTACTGAGTTAAAAGGGTGTCCAGGGACCATACTCTTGGGGTTTCTCCAGTGTCTGTCAGAACAGCAAGTCTGGTCTTTTTTTGTGAGTTAGAATTTTGTTCTATATTTTTCTCCAGCTTTGTCTGGGACCCTCTATTGTGATCCCTGACAGAGCAGTCAGTGGTGGTAGCCAGGCACCACCTAGTCGTGCTAGACTCAGTCTGGTGGACGTCGTGGTAATTGTGGTCCATTCGTCCTTTTAACTAATCTTTCCCTTATGTCTTTTATTTTCTTCATTCTCCATTGCTCCAGACAGGGTGGAACCAATGTAGTATCTTAGATGGCCGCTCAAAAGCTTCTAAGACCCTAGACGCCACTCTCCACAGTCGGATATAGAACATTTTATTTATAAACTATATTACACCAATTGAGCTAATTATCCCCTGAGACTATGGTCACCAGCTCTTAGCCCAGTAAGCCGGTCCCTCAGGGAGTTTGGATGTGTCTATGAAGCTTCCATGACTTTGCCTTGGTCAAGTTGTGCTGACTTCCCCAGTATTGTGTATTGTCTTACCCTTCTCCAAAGTTATCACTTACCTAGCATCTAGTTAGTGTTTTTCCATGCCCACGCCTCCCCTCCCTCATACTCATCAAGGATTGTTTCTTTCTGTGTGTAAACCTTTTCATGAGTTTTTATAATAGTGGTTGTCTTAGTCATCGGGTGCTGTTCTAACAGAAATACCACAAGTGGACAGCTTTAACAAATAAAAATTTATTTTCTCACAGTCTAGTAGGCTAGAAGTCCAAATTCAGGGCGTCACCTCCAGGGGAAGTCTTTCTTCCTTTGTCGGCTTTGGTGGAAGGTCCTTGTCATCAATCTTCCTGTGGGCTAGGAGCTTCTCTGGGCAGGAACCTCGGGTCCAAAGGACAGGCTCCACTCCTGGCATTGCTTTCTTGGTAGTATAATGGTCCCCACTCTCTGCTTGCTTCCCTTTCCTTTTCTCTCTTGTAAGATAAAAGGTGGTGCAGGTCACACCCCAGGGAAACTCCCCTCACATTGGATCAGGGATATGACATTACTAAGGGTTTTACAATCCCACCCTAATGTCTTTAACATAAAATTACAATCACAAAATGGAGGACAACCACACAATACTGGGGATCGTGGCTTAATCAAGTTGACACATATTTTGGGGGGTACACAATTCAATCTTTGACATTCCACCATTTGACCCCCCAAAATTCACACATTCACCCCATCGTATCATAGCAAAAGTCTTAAATCAACTCCAAGTCCAAAATCCAAAAATTCATCTGTAAAATCTAGAATACAAGTTATCTGCTTCCAAAGTGCAATGGCAGAACAGGCACAAGTTAGACATTTCTATTACAAATGGGAGAAACTGGAGGGAAAGAAGGCATAACAGGCACTGGGAAGTCAGCAGAACGTGTTACATTAGCCCTCAAGGTTTTGAAAATAATCCTCTGTTCTGAGACGATTTGCACAACTGCCCTGCCTTCCAGACTAGGTATTCGCCACACTCTCTGGGTTCTGAGTAGAGGGCCCTCGTCTCTAGGCTTCAGCTCCACCTTCCAGGCTGTCTGAGATGGCAACTCTGCTCCCTTGGCTTTAGTCACACCATTCTCCTGGTCCATCTGTGTGGCAACTCCACCCTTAGAAACACCAGAGGCCATGGCTCCACCCTTTGAAACCCCAGAACTCAGGGCCATACCTTTTGAGACTGAGGTAGCTTAGCTTCATGTGTTCCTTGTCTCTTCAGCTTCTGCTTCCTAGTTCCTTGGCCTCTTTGCCCCTCAGGCCTATCCACCCACATCTGCCCTACTGGGGCAAGTGTTCTAAAGCTCTATAGCTCCAATGATAAGTGCTTGAAGGCACCCCACTCCGACAGTTAACTTTAACTGGAAGGCACTCAGCTTTCTTGCTGCCAGTCCTCTGCTGCTTCTAGCTGTCTACATCATCTCTAGTGCAAAAGCTCTCCTTATTCCCTTCTGAGTCCTCTACCCATTCACAGTTTCAAAACCACTTCCACATTTTAGATATCTGTTAGAGCAGCACCCCATTCTTGGTATCAAATTCTGTCTCAGTCATCTAGTGCTGCTGTAACAGAAATACCACAAGTGGATGGCTTTAACAAAGAGAAATTTATTTTCTCACAGTCTAGTAGGCTAGAAGTCCAAATTCAGGGCATCAGCTCCAAGGGAAGGCTTTCTCTGTCAGCTCTGGAGGAAGGTCTTTGTCATCAACCTTTCCCTGAACTAGAAGCTTCTCTGAGCAGGAACCTTGGGTCCAAAGAACACACTCTGCTGCTGGCATTGCTTGCTTGATGGTATAAGGTACCCCACTCTCTGCTTGCTCCCCTCTCCTTTTATCTCTTGTAAGATAAAAGATGGTACAGGTCACACCCCAGGGAAACTCCTTTTACATTGGATCAGGGATGTGATGTTAGTAAGGCTGTTGTGATCCCACCCTAATCCTCTTTAACATAAAATTATAATCACAAAATGGAGGACAACCACACAATACTGGGAATCATGGGCTAACCAAGTTGATACATTTTTTTTAAATAATTTTTATTGTGCTTTAAGTGAAAGTTTACAAATCAAGTCAGTCTCTCACACAAAAACCCATATACACCTTGCTACACACTCCCAATTTCTCTCCCCCTAATTTTTTTTTTTAATGACACAGCCTGCCCTCTCCCTCCTCTCTCTCTTTTCGTGTCCTTTTCGCCAGCTTCTAACCCCCTCCACCATCTCATCTCCCCTACAGGCAGGAGACGCCAACATAGTCTCAAGTGTCCACCTGATCCAAGAAGCTCACTCCTCACCAGCATCCCTCTCCAACCCATTGTCCAGTCCAAACCATGTCTGAAGAGTTGGCTTCGGGAATGGTTCCTGTCCTGGGCCAACAGAAGGTCTGGGGGCCATGACCACCGGGGTCCTTCTAGTCTCATTCAGGCCATTAAGTCTGGTCTTATTATGAGAATTTGGGGTCTGCATCCCACTGCTCTCCTGCTCCCTCAGGGGTTCTCTGTTGTGTTCCCTGTCATAGCAGTCATCGGTTGTAGTCAGGCACCATGTAGTTCTTCTGGTCTCAGGATGATGTAATCGCTGGTTCACGTAGCCTTTTCTGTCTCTTGGGCTCATAATCACCTTGTGTCCTTGGTGTTCTTCATTCTCCTTTGATCCGGGTGGGTTGAGACCAATTGATGCATCTTAGATGGCTGCTTGCTAGCGTTTAAGGCCCCAGACGCCACCCTTCAAAGTGGGATGCAGAACGTTTTCTTAATAGATTTTATTATGCCAGTTGACTTAGATGTCCCCTGAAACCATCGTCCCCAGACCCCTGCCCCTGCTACGCTGGCCTTCGAAGCATTCAGTTTACTCAGGAAACTTCTTTGCTTTTGGTTTAGTCCAATTGTGCTGACCTCCCCTATACTGTGTGCTGTTTTTCCCTTCACCTAAAGTAGTTCTTCTCTACTATCTAATTAGTAAATACCCCTCTCCCACCCTCCCTCCCTACCCCCTCTCGTGACCACAAAAGAATGTTTTCTTCTCAGTGTAAACTGTTTCTCAAGTTCTTATAATAGCGGTCTTATACAATATTTGTCCTTTTGCAACTATTTTCACTCAGCATAATGCCTTCCAGGTTCCTCCTTGTTATGACAAGTTGACACATATTTTTGGGGACAGAAAATTCAGTCCATGACAGTGGTCTCCTATGGTATTTGTCCTTTTGTGATTGGCTTATTTCACTCAGCATAATGCCCTCCAGATTCATCCATGTTGTGAGTTGTTTCACAGATTCATCATTGTTCTTTATCATTGTGTAGTAGTCCATTGTGTGTATGTACCATAGTTTGTTTATCCATTTATCTGTTGACAGGTACTTAGGTTGTTTCCGTCTTTTTGCTATTGTGAATAATGCTTCAATGAACACGGGTATACATGTCTATTCATGTGATGGCTCTTACTTCTCTAAGATATATTCTCGGAGTGGGATTGCTGGATTGTATGGTATTTCTATTTCTAGCTCTTTGAGGAAGCACCATATCATTTTCCAAAATGGTTTTACCATTTTGCATTCCCACCAGCAGTGCATAAGTGTTCCAGTCTCCCTGTAGCCTCTCCAATGTTTATTATTTTCTGTTTTTTAATTTGTGCCAGTAATGTTTGGGTGAGATGGTATCTCATTGTGGTTTTGATTTGCATTTCTCTAACGGGCTAATGATCACAAGCATTTCCTCATATGTCTGTTAGCCACCTGAATGTCTTCTTTGGTGAAGTGTCTGTTCATATCCGTTGCCTGTTTTTTAATTAGATTGTTTGTCTTTTTGTTGTAGAGGTGTTGGATTTTCCTGTAGATTTTAGAGATTAAGCCTTTGTGGGATATGTCATAGCCAAAAATTTTTTCCCAGTCTGCTGGTTCTCTTTTAACTCTCTTGGTGAAGTCTTCAAATGAGCATAAGTGTTCAATTTTAGAAGATCCCGATTATCTAGTTTATCTTCTGGTGTTTGTGTATTGTTAGTTGTGGTTCGTATCCTATTTATGCTGTGTATTAGGGCCTCTAGCAGTGATCGTATTTTTTCTTCTATGATCTTTATAGTTTTTGTTTTTATATTTTGGTCTTTGACCATTTTGAATTAGTTTTTGTGTATGGTATGAGGTATAGGTGCTGTTTCATTTTTTTACAGATGGACATCCTTTTTTGCCAGCACCATTCGTTAAAAAGACTGTCTTTCCCCCTTTTAATGGACTGCGGGCCTATGTTGAAGATCAGGTGACCATGGCTGGGTGGATTGACATCTGGGTTCTTGACTCTGTTCCACTGGTCAATGTGTCTTTCATTGTACCGTTAACAGGCTGTTTTGACTACTGTAGCTGTATAGCAGGGTCTGAGTTCAGGTAGTGAGAGTCCTCCCACTTTACTTTTCTTCTTCAACAGTACTTTTCTTATCCGGGGCCTCTTTCCTTTCCGTACAAAGTTAATGATTAGTTTTCCATCTCGTTAAAGAATGCTGTTGGTATTTGGATCAGTATTGCATTGTTTTTGTAGATTGCTTTGGGTAAAACTGACATTTTCACAATGTTGAGTCTACTCATCCATGAGCATGTGTGTTTTTCCATTTAGTAGGTCTCTTTTGGTTTCTTGCAGTAGTGTTTTTTAGTTTTCTTTGTATAGGTCTTTTGTGTCCCTGGTTAGATTTACTCCTAAGTATTTATTTTATTAGGGGCTATTATAAATGATATTGCTTTCCTGGTTTCCTTTTCATAGTTCTCTTTATTGGTGTATAGGAATTCAACTGATTTTTGTATGTTTGTCTTGTATCCTGCGACTCTGCTGACTCTATTAGTTCCAGTAGTTTTCTTGTGGAGGCCTTTGGTTCTCTATGTATAGAATCATATCATCCACAAATGGGGATAGTTTTAATTCTTCATTACCAATTTGGATGCCCTTTATTTCTTTTTCTTGCTTTATTGCTCTAGCTAGGACTTCCAGTACTGTTAAAAAATTTTAAAATAATGGCTTACAACATCAACTAGGATTTATAACAATCAACATTCCAACACAATAGTTGACCTATTAGTAAGATTTGTCACAAATTTCTGTGACAGTCTCAATTTAACAAAAACAAACTTAGAATTGTTTGCTGCCATCAAGTTGGCCTTGACTCATGGCTACCTCACGCACATTGGAACAAAACACTGCCTAGTCCTGCTCTATCTCCATAATCAGTTGCGGGTTGGATTGTTTTGATCCACACGGTTTTCATTGCCTGATTTTTTGGAAGTAGACCACCAGGCATTTCTTCCCAGTCTACCTTAGTCTGGAAGCATTGCTGAAACCTGTTCAGCATCATAGCAACACACAAGCCTCCACTGACAGATAAGTGGTAGCTGCACATGAGGTACATTGGCCAGGAATCAAACCCAGGTCTCCCACATGGAAGGCAAGAACTCTACCACTGAACAACGAATCTCCACATAATTTATAATGTAAGATTTAAAATATGTAAAACATCCAGCACATAGTAGGTGCTCAATTAAGGCTAGCTACTATTTTTTTATTGTGGTAAATATATATGTAACATTTGCCATTTCAACTTTTTTTTTTAATTTATTGTGTTTTAGGTGAAAGTTTACAGCTCCAGTAAATTTCTCGTACAAAAATTTATACACACAGTTATGTGACCCTAGTTGCAATCCCTATAATGTGACAGCACATTCCCTCTTTCCACCCCAGGTTTCCCATGTCCACCCAGCCAGCTCCTGTACCTTTCTGCCTTCTCATCCTGCCTTCAGTCAGGAGCTGCCCATTTAGTCTTGTGTATCTACTTGAACTAAGAAGTACACTCTTCTAGTCCAGTCTAACCTTTGAAGAATTGTGTTCAGCAATGGCTCCAGCTCTGGGTTAACGGAGAGTCTGGGGACTATGTCTTCTGGGGTTCCTCTAGTCTCAGGCAGACCATTAAGCATGGTCTTCTGACTAGAATTTGAGTTCTGCACACTACTTTCCTCCATCTCCATCAGGGACTCTGTTGTGTTCCCTGTTAGAACGGTCATTGTTGGTAGCTGGGCATCATTTAGTTGTTCTGGTCTCAGGCTGATGAAGTCTCTGGTTTATGTGGCCCTTTTGTCTCTTGCGGTAGTATTTTCCTTGTGTCTCTGATGGTCTTCACTCTCCTTTGTTCCAGATGCATTTTAGATGGCCACTGGCAAGCTTTTAAGACCCCAGATGCCACTTACCAAAATAGGATGCAGAACATTTTCTTAATAAACTTTGTTATGCAAATTGACCTAGATGTCCCCTAAAACCATGGTCCCCAGACCCCTGCCCCTGCTACTCTGTCCCTTGAAGTGTTTGGTTGTGTTCAGGAAACTTCTTAGCTTTTGGTTTAGTACAGTTGTGCTGACTTCCCCTGTATTGTGTGCTGTCCATCCCTTCACATAATTCTAACCTACAATCTAGTTAGTGAATTCCCGTCTCCCTCCCTCCTCACCCTTGTAACCATCAAAGAATGTTTTTTTCTGTGCTTAAACATTTTCTTCAGTTCTTACAATAGTGGTCTCATACAATATTTGTCCTTTTGTGACCAACTAATTTTACTCAGCATAATACCTTTCTGTTTCATCCATGTTGTGAGATAATTCACAGAGTCATCATTGTTCTTTACCATTGTGTAGTAGTCCATTGTGTGTATGTACCATAGTTTGTTTATCCATTTATCTGTTGACAGGTAGTTAGGTTGTTTCTGTCTTTTCGCTATTGTGAATAATGCTGTGATGAACACGGGTATATATATGTCTATTCATGTGATGGCTCTTATTTCTCTAGGATATATTTTCAGAGTGGAATTGCTGGATCATATGGTATTTCTATTTCTAGCTTTTTAAGGAAGTGCCATATCATTTTCCAAAATGGTTTTTACCATTTTGCATTCCCACAAGCAGTGCATAAGTGTTCCAGTCTTCCTGCAGCCTCTCCAATGTTTGTTATTTTCTGTTTTCTAATTTGTGCCAGTAATGTTTGGGTGAGATGGTGTCTCATTGTAGTTTTGACTTGCATTTCTCTAATGGCTAATAATGGTGAGCATTTCCTCGTGTATTTGTTAGCCACCTGAATGTCTTCTTTGGTGAAGCACCTATTCATATCCTTTGCCCATTTTTTAATTGGGTTGTCTTCTTGTTGTTGAGATGTTACAGTATCTTGTAGATTTTAGAGATTAGACCCTGATCAGATATGTCGTAGCCAAAATTTTTTTTCCCGTCCATAGTTTGTCTTTTTACTCTTTTGATGAGTTTAAATGGTTGATTTTTAGGTGCTCCCACTTATCTACTTTCTCTTCTGGTGTTTGTTTGTTGTTAGTTATATTTTATATTCTGTTTATGCCATGTATTAGGGTTCCTAGCATTGTTCCTATTTTTTCTTCCATGATCTCCATCATTTTGGATTTTATATTTGGGTCTTTGATCCATTTTGAGTTAGTTTTTGTGCATGATATAAGACACGGGTCTTGTTTCATTTTTTTGCAGGTGGATATCCAGTTATGCCAGCACCACTTGTTAAAGAGACTGTCTTTTCCCCATTTAGGGGATTTTGGACCTTTGTCAAATATCAGCTGCTCATAGGGGGATGAATTAACATCTGGGTTCTCAATTCTGTTCCATTGGTCTATGTAGCTGTTGTTATACCAGTACCTTGACTTTTTTTTAATTGTGTTTTAAGTGAAAGTTTACAAATCAGGTCAGTCTCTCATACAAAAATTTACATTTTTTTGCTATACACTCCTAATTGCTCTCCCTCTGATGAGATAGCACAGTACTTCCCTCCCCTCTCTTTCCTCCTGTACATTTGGGTAGCTTCTGGACACTTCTGTCCTCTCATCTCCCCTCCAGACAGGCGACGCCAAGATAGCCTCATGTGTCTACTTGATCTAAGAAGCTTGTTCTTCACCAGTCTCATTTTCCATCCCCTATTCCAGTCCAATCCCTGTCTGAGGAGTTGGCTTTGGGAATGATTCCTGCCCTGGGGTAACAGAAGGTCTGGGGTCCATGGCCTCCGGGGTTCCTCCAGTCCAGTCTGACCATTAAGTCTGGTCTTCTTACGAGATTTTGGGGTCTGCATCCCACTGCTCTCTTGCCCCCTCAGGGTTTCTCTGTTGAGTTCCCTGTCAGGACAGTCATCGGTTGTGGCTAGGTACCATCTAGCTCTTCTGGTCTCAGGTTGATGTAGTCTCTGGTTTATGTGGTCCTTTTTGTCTCTTAGGCTCATAATTATTTTGTGCCTTTGATGTTCTTCATTCCTCCTTGTTCCAGGTGGGTTGAGACCCATTGATGCATCTTAGATGGCCACTTGTTAGCGTTTAAGACCACAGTCGCCACTCTCCAAAGTGGGATGCAGAATGTTTTCTTAATAGATTTTATTATGCCAATTGACTTAGATGTTCCCGGAAACCATGGTCCTCGAACCCCCGCCCCTGCTATGCTGGCCTTTGAAGTGTTCAGTTTTTTAAGGAAACTTCTTTGGTATTGGTTTAGTCCATTTATGTCGACCTCTCCTTTATTGTGTATTGTCTTTCCCTTCACCTTAAATAGAACTTATCTACTCTCTAATTAGTGAATACCCCTCTCCCTCCCTCCTGCCCTCCCCGTCTCGTAACCATCAAAGAGTATTTTCTTCTCTGCTTAAACTATTTCTCCAGTTCTTATAATAGTGGTCTTATATAATATTTGCCTTTTTGCATTTGACTGATTTCACTCAGCATAATATCCTCCAGATTTCTCCATGTTAAGAAATGTTTCATGGATTCAACACCATTCTTTATCAATGCGTAGTATTCCACTGTGTGAATATCCATAGTTTATCCATGCATCCGTTGATGGGCACCTTGGTTGCTTCCAACTTTTTGCTATTGTAAACACTGCTGCCGTGAACATGGGTGTGCATATATCTGTTCGTGTAAAGGATCTTATTTCTCTAGGATATATTCCAAGGAGTGGAATTGCTGGATTGTATGGTAATTCTATTTCTAGTTTTTTAAGCAAGCACCAAATGAATTTCCAAAGCAGTTGTACCATTTTGCATTCTCACCAGCAGTGTGTAAGTGTTCCAATCTCTCCACAACCCCTCCAACATTTATTATTTTGTGTTTTTTGGATTAATGCCAGCCTTGTTGGGGTGAGATGGAATCTCATTGTAGCTTTGATTTGCATTTCTCTAATGGCTAATGATGGTGAGCATTTCCTCATGTGTCTGTTAGCCACCTGAATGTCTTCTTTAGTGAAGTGCCTGTTCATATACTTTGCCCATTTTTTAATTGGGTTGTCTTTTTGTGGTTGAGTTTTAGCAGAATCATGTAGAGTTTAGAGATTAGGCGCTGGCCGGAGATGTCATGGCTGGAAACTTTTTTCCAGTCTGCAGGTGGTCTTTTTACTCTTTTGGTAAAGTATTTGGATGAGCATAGATGCTGGATTTTTAGGAGCTCCCAGTTATCTGGTTTGTCTTCGACATTTTTAGTAATGTTTTGTATACTGTTTATGCCATGTATTAGGGCTCCTAGCGTTGTTCCTATTTTTTCTTCTGTGATCTCTATTGTTTTGGATTTTATATTTAGGTCTTTGATCCATTTTGAGTTAGCTTTTGTGCATGGTGTGAGATATGGGTCTTGTTTCATTTTTATGCAGGTGGATATCCAGTTATGCCAGCACCATTTGTTAAAGAGGCTGTCTTTTCCCCATGTAGTAGATTTTGGACCTTTGTCAAATATCAGCTGCTCATAGGGGGTTGAATTTACATCTGGGTTCTCAATTCTGTTCCATTTGTCTATTTATCTGTTGTTATACCAGTACCTCAACTTTTTTTATGTTGAAGTTATGTTATGGATGGCAAGACTTCATCTATGTACTTTGGACATGTTATTAGGAAGGACCAGTCTCTGGAGGACATCATGCTTGGTAAAATAGAGGGCCAGCAAAAAAGCGGAAGACCTTCAACGAGATGGATTGACACAGTGGCTGCAACAATAGGCTCAAGCAGAACGACTGTCCTGATGGCACAGGACTGGGCAGTGTTTTGTTCTATTATAATAGGGTTGCTATGAATCAGAACTAACTGACAGGATCTAACAATGATAATGATGTTAATTGTGTTGTTCAGCTACCACCACTATCTGTTTCCAATTTTTTTCCATCACCTTTAACAGAAGCTTAGTGTCCTCTAAGTAATGGCTTCCTCTCCTTCCCTCCCACTCCTGAACTATTAATAAACTTTGGTCTTTATATATAAGCAGGATCATACAATATTTTTTTCTTTTGTAACTGACTTGTTTCACTCAGCATAACGTTTTCAAGGTTCAACAAACATGTTGTAGCATGTTTTAGAACCTCATTTGTCTTTGCTGCTGTGTAATATTCTGTTGTATATATGTAGCACATTTTGTTTATCCATTCATCTTTGGCTAGACATTTGTTTCTGCTTTTGGGCTACTGTGAGCAGTACACAATGAACACTGGTGTACAAAAGAATAGCTACAATTGACATATTAAAAAAAAAGCAGCAGCTCTGTAGGTACTGATATGGGACAATCTCCAAGAAATATAGTGAAGTGAATAAAGAAGCAAAACTCTGTGTATAGTATGCCCATCACCGGTTTTAAAACAGGGAAGACAGAGAGAGAGAGAAAAGAAAGTGGTAATAGTAGTTACTTGTACCAGTTTATGGGAAACTGGGCTGGACACTTAGTGGTAGGGGGATTATTTTCATTGTATATGTTTGTACCCTTTGAATTTCATATCATTTACATATATTTCCTACTAAAAAATTTAGAAATTTAAGATATAGGTCAAATAGTATCATTTAAATTCTATAGAGGTATCCTTTTATACTTGGCAGTTTATTTTACTTAAAAGGAAATTTTAAGACAGAAGAAACAACAATTAAAAGCTAGCATTTTATGTATGAAATTAACTGCCTTACAGTTAAAAAAAAAACTTTTACATATATTACCTTATTTAATCATAACAGCCTTGTAAGGAGGCAGAATTATATTCACTTTACAGACTACTAAATAGAGCCTCTGGGAGGTTAAGTGACTTGGCCTAAGTCACATAGCTAGCGACAGAACTCAAACTCACATACCGTTTTTCTCCTTCCAAAGGCCATAATATTTCCCCTTTCACTCTATCTGACACAGAGTGCCCTCCTCAATGCTTTCCAACAACAACAGAAATATGTGAAGAATAGAAAATGCATTATATGTTACTTTTTCTTTTGTGTGTGGGGAAGCAAAAGTTCTTTTTTAATTATAGAATTCACTTTTAAAAATTGAAAACAAAAAAGGTGATTTACACAAAAAACAATGATTTATACCAAGTATTGTTCCTAGCTCAGGTATTAGGGAGACATTTTTATTTTACTCCAATGTTGTTTAGTGAAGGTTAAGGAAGTTAGTTAATTATTCCCAGTCCCTTAATAAAATAAACATCTACATGATCAACACAAGAGAATAAATATAGCACTTCTAAAAACATTTCCAAAAATCTTTGTCAGATTCAAAGTAATCATCAAATTCTTTTTATTTCCCATTGAAAGAAATATTTGAAAATTGACTCTCAAGTGGTGGTTTACTTCAAGAGCTCCTAAAATTTCTTTTCATTGTATATTTCTGTTATTGACATTACCACTACTCTACAACTTTCAACATGCTTTCACATAGAACATCTCATCTGATTTTTGAAACAACCCAGTAAGATAGGCAGGACAGAAACCTCTGCTGTTTAATAGATGAAGAAACTAAGGTTTGGGAGGTTGGTTTTTTTCAAAGTCATATGTCCTTCTATCTTCTACCTGAATGTTCCCTCCAACAAGCCTTGTAGTAAGATCTCAATTATCTGGGTCTCAATATTCAATTTTTAATTACATACTTTCTTTTCCTTCCTGTTGTATGCCTTTCGATTATTTATTAATTCCTCTTTCAGAAAGGAAGACTTAGAAGCTAAGTCATATTCATTCCTAATCAGTCCTAACTCTTTTCAGCTTTCTGAGATCAGATGGGAAGCGGAAATCTATTTTCTTACGCATAGGAGCACAAGTGAAATGAACTGGCTTAAATTACTGGATAAAATCTACATTTGCCTCTTGCCTATTATCAAAATATTCAGAAAATATATAATTACTCTATATCCTAAAACAAAATATAAGTCCTATAAACCCAAAGGAGCCCTGGTGGCACAGTGGTTAAGAGCTCAGCTGCTAACCAAAAGATCAGCAGTTTGAATCTACCAGCCGCTCCTTGGAAACCCTATAGGACAGTTCTGCTCTGTCCTACAGGGTCACTATGAGTTGGAATGAACTTGACAGGCAACAGGTTTGTTTTTTTTTTTTTTTTTTTTAAATAAACCCAAAACTCAAGATGACAACTTAGTCAATACAAGTTAAAAATCAAACTGCCAACACTCAAATCCTGGCTCCACATCTCCTCAGCTGTGTGACCTCCTGGTCAAGTTTCTTTATCACTTGGGGCTTCAGATTCCTCAGCTCTAAAGTAGGTATAAAAAAACGCATTCACTAGGATTAAAATAGATAATGCACATATGGTGTTTGGTACAGTATCTGGTACTTGGTTAAGTATTGATAACTTGGCACTGATATTATTATAGGCACTTAACATTTAGTAAACTAGGTTTGCCTACGCATTTCCCTGTTCAATCCATTTCTATACTTTATATGAGAAACATATTAATGATCACACTTTGGAATATTTAGCATAAAATACTTGGTTTTAAACAAATGTTGCAACCACCAACACAATCTTCTTTGGAAGTTCACCAGATATCACTTTTATGGATTTAGAAAGAGAGTTCCAAAAGGTTACCACAATCAATTAAGGGTGAGGGTGAAACTGAGAGCTTTGTTTTTCAATGGAAATGAACTTCAATATATACATAAAATTTGCTTGAAATGACATGAACTTTTAATGTGGCCAAACTGTGATTTCTACCTTGATACTGGGCTGATGCAACCCAAAGGGTCAGTGTTGTGGTGGTATTACAAGCCCTGACGAGATGGATGATGCAACCACTATAGTAAGAATGGAGTCAACTCTGAGTCACCAGCATATACTTTGAGGAGCACTAAAGGAGAAGGGAAAATTCTTGAGAACTGACTCATCATCTTAGTGAACTGTGTGTGAGATGTTTCAGTGCAATATGGACACTGTATTGCAAGTACCCATGAGTATCAAGGGTACATTAAGATGCCCAACATAGTGGGAAAAATATTGGGGTCATCAGTTCCTCACTATGATAATGCCCCTAGTATTTTCTGTAAGAATCTCAAAAATTTTATATCAGAGCTTTGGCCTACTTATAGTAGGTTATTCAAAAACATTTGTTGAATGAATGAATAGAACGAATGAGGAAGTTAAACGCACTGGCTATGGATTTAAGCAGATCTGGATATCAATCCGATTTAACTTTAACCCGTTATTAATCTTTTTCTGTCTCAGTTTTCTCAACTGCAAAATGGGAAATGCCTACCAAGTACTTAATGGTAAAGGCCAAACAAATCAGAAATAGCACATAGAACAATGCTTGGAATATGTTCTTGTTGCGTGCCATGGAGTCAATTCCTACTCATAGCAACCCTATAGGACAGAGTAGAGCTGGCCCACAGGGTTTTCAAGGCTGTGAACCTTTATGGGAGCAGACTGCCACATCTTTCTCCTGTGGATCAGTTGGTGGGTTCCAACCGCCACCTTTTATTAGCAGCTGAGTGCTTTAACCACTGTACCACCAAGACTTCTGCTCGGAATATTGTAAGCCTTTAAGTAAACAGTAGCCTCTTATTTCTTGCTAAAGGATGTTATACAAGAGCAAGACACTATCAAGACTCCTTTTGTCTGTCAAATGCTTTTAGCACAATCAGACCTTTTCCAGAAGAATGAAGAGAGTTAAGACATCAAAAACAAGGGATGAGGAAGACCTTGTAAATGATAACCGGAACCACAAAAGGAAACGATGGGTAAGGGAGAAGGGGTTACAAGCTATTAAGAGTGATATATCCAGGGTGGGGGCGGATAGCTTTAATAAGCTCTTTTTTTTTCTGGAGAGCGCTACCATAGTGGGGACTCAGGGCATGGAGGCAACTACTTTGGCCAGGTCGGTGCTGTGACTTACCGTGGGGCAGAGCAATTTTGAAAGGCCTGGTATAGACAAAGATACTGGGCAGGGGTAAAGCGAACATACAACTTTCTGAGAGGAGCCGTTATTAGCGGCCAGACAGAGCCCAGACCAGGATACGATGATCAACACTCTGGACCCGGCAGTGGCTGTGAAGGACAGAAGCACTGGACTGTTCTGATGTGAACCCAACATCTACCCTGAGACCCCGCAGTCTAGGACAAGATTGAGGCGGGGGAGAGGAGGGGACCTTTTGCGGCTTCTAGCTGAGACGGAGGAGCGGAGAGAGGGCAGCGGAAGAGGGAAGGCCTCAAGGCTCATAGCCCCGGGGGATCCCGCACTCCGGACAATCGCCTATCCCCTGGGGCCCAGCGTAAAGGCGGGACCTCAGCGGCGGAAACGGCCCTAGAGTGAGAGGTCGCGCGAGGGACAGGCAGCTGTTGAGCCAATGGTTCCCGCTCAGGGGGCGGATATTGCCGCCCATTGATGGTTAGTGGAGAGACATGCGGCCAATGAAACTGCCCAGGAGGCGTAACAGTGACGTTAATTGCGGAGGAGGCCGCTTCGAATCGGCGGTGGCCAGCTTAGTAGCCTGGGCCAATCAGCGGCCTCCAACGAGCAGCGCCTTCGCCAATCGGCGGCCTCCACGACAGGGCTGGGGGGAGGGTATATAAGGGGAGTCGGCGACGGCGCCGTCGACGCCGACCGAGACATCACTGACTGACCGATTTGGGTGTTTTGAGAGTGCCGGGGTAAGCGCCGCGGCCTTCTTCTCCAGCCTTATCTTTCGCTTCGGCAGCTACGCCTCCTCACCTCAGGCTCCGGTCTTTTTCAGGTCGGTAATTCTCGTGCGCTTCCGTGCTGCGCCCTGTGAGTGAATTGCCAGCGACGTCCTGCCTGCCTGCTGACCGACTGGCCGACTGCGCCGGCAAAATGAAACTCTCCCTGGTGGCGGCGGTGCTGCTGCTCCTCGGCGCGGCTCATGCCGAGGAGGAGGACAAGAAGGAGGACGTGGGCACGGTGGTCGGCATCGACCTGGGGACTACTTACTCCTGGTAAGTAGAATTTGTGGAAGGGGAGAATGGGGTGTGGCCTCCTGGGGTGGTGTGAGAAGTGCGGTGCTGATTTTGGTCGTTTTCCGTCAGCGTCGGGGTGTTCAAGAACGGCCGCGTGGAGATTATCGCCAACGATCAGGGCAACCGCATCACGCCGTCTTATGTGGCTTTCACCCCGGAAGGGGAGCGTTTAATCGGCGATGCAGCCAAGAACCAGCTAACTTCCAACCCTGAGAACACGGTCTTCGACGCCAAGCGGCTCATTGGCCGCACTTGGAACGACCCTTCTGTGCAGCAGGACATCAAGTTCTTGCCTTTCAAGGTCCGACCAGCTTTTTCTTTTTCGGAGAGAGGCTAGGAGGTGGTGGTGGTGGTGAAGAAGTAACTGAGAAAGCGTTGAGACAGCAAAAAAGGTCATAAAAACGGTCTATACAACTTTAAAACGACTTTTCTCGACAGTGTTCTTTAGTCCTTTAAGTTTTAATTAGTATGTTACAAAACATAAAACAGAGTAGTAGGGAAACAAAAAGAATTTAACACACAACTGTGTCTACAAAGTTTGAGACAGGTTAAAACTGAATACGTTTGTCTCTGTGGCACCTACCTAGGCTCTTTAGTAATCCTGGTCAATTTTCAGCTCCAAGATAAATCACACTATGAGGGGAGGAAATGAGTGTCAGACAGTCCTCTTTTTAGGGTTCAGAATGTCTTTGCGTCTGTGTCTTAAAATTGTTGTTCTTTAAAATAGGTGGTTGAAAAGAAAACTAAACCATACATTCAAGTTGACATTGGAGGTGGGCAAACAAAGACCTTTGCTCCTGAAGAAATTTCTGCCATGGTTCTCACTAAAATGAAGGAAACTGCTGAGGCTTATTTGGGAAAAAAGGTAAATACTTCTAGAACAGTGTTAGGATTCCCTCCCCTCTTGGTTGACTGTTATGTATAGATTGCCGTCATGATTTTAATATTTTTTGAATGACATCATTCAGGAAATATTTTCTGAATTACTGTATGCCAGGCATTTTTCATGTGTAATCATTTAGTGCTTTCAGTTACGTGTTTAGAAATAAATGTAATTTCATACCCATCTTGGAAATAAACTAGCTTAGAGACTAAATTGATGGTTTATTTGTAATTTAAATAAAGGTTAAACCATCATGTGACAAGATATACCTAATAATCTTTTGTTACTTTCTTAGGTTACCCATGCAGTTGTTACTGTACCAGCCTATTTCAATGATGCCCAGCGCCAAGCAACCAAAGATGCTGGAACTATTGCTGGACTGAATGTTATGAGGATCATCAATGAGCCGTAAGTATTAAATTCATGGGTGTGGCATGTTTACCAAATCAAAGAAACGTGAACTTGACTAAGCATTTTTCTTTTTCCTTTTATCCACCTAACAGTACAGCAGCTGCTATTGCTTATGGCCTGGATAAGAGGGAGGGTGAGAAGAACATCCTGGTGTTTGACCTGGGTGGTGGAACCTTCGATGTGTCTCTTCTCACCATTGACAATGGTGTCTTTGAAGTCGTGGCCACTAACGGAGACACTCATCTGGGTGGAGAAGACTTCGATCAGCGTGTCATGGAACACTTCATCAAGCTGTATAAAAAGAAGACTGGCAAAGATGTTAGGAAAGACAACAGAGCTGTGCAGAAACTCAGGCGTGAGGTAGAAAAGGCCAAACGGGCCCTGTCTTCTCAGCATCAGGCAAGAATTGAAATTGAGTCTTTCTATGAAGGAGAAGACTTCTCTGAAACCCTAACTCGGGCCAAATTTGAAGAGTTAAACATGGTATGTTGTTTTTTTCTTTGCTAATGAGGATTAGTTATACTCTGAATTTAGGACAGTGCATCCAGGTGTCACAGGTATCATATTGTGTCTCTTTTTCTAGGACCTGTTCCGTTCTACCATGAAGCCTGTCCAGAAAGTGTTGGAGGATGCTGATTTGAAGAAGTCTGATATTGATGAAATTGTTCTTGTCGGTGGTTCTACCCGAATCCCGAAGATTCAACAACTGGTTAAAGAGTTCTTCAATGGCAAAGAGCCATCCCGAGGCATAAACCCAGATGAGGCTGTGGCATATGGTGCTGCTGTCCAGGCTGGTGTACTGTCTGGTGATCAAGATACAGGTAGGTCAATGTCACAGCATGTTCCATAATGGCTTCAGCAGCAATAGAATGTGAGCAGCTTGTCCAAGGTTACATAGCTAGTAAAAACCTGTGGCAATCTTGGGAGACTTCACCTTACTGTGTGTATTGCACTGCCTCTAACACATGACCGAGTGGCAAAGAGATGGTGAACACAGTTCATAGGGAGGTTGCTTAGTAGTGCTCCTTTGATTCTTGAATTAGAGCTTATCTTGGTTAACTTATTTTTGCAGGTGATCTGGTGCTGCTTGATGTATGTCCCCTTACACTTGGTATTGAAACTGTGGGAGGTGTCATGACCAAACTGATCCCAAGAAACACTGTGGTACCCACAAAGAAGTCTCAAATCTTTTCTACAGCTTCTGACAATCAGCCAACTGTTACAATCAAGGTCTATGAAGGTAATTACTTACATTTGTTAATACCGTGGTATACTTTAGAAAACATGATTTCTTTAATATACTGTACTGAAATGGCTAGGGAAGTATCTGCTAATTTTAGGTAAGGGTCTTACTTTGATTAGTGTGGGGTTTTGTGGTCAGCACTGAAATCTTCTCATTAAAAGTAACTTCTGAGTTGGCTTAGAATATAAGAATGAGATGAAATTCAGTTAAGTCCCAGTTGGCGCTTCTCGTAGTCTAGTAAGACCGAGCCACTTCTAGCTTGATATAGAGTGTCCTTGCCTCCTATACACTGTCAGGATTCAGATCTACCAATGTTTGTCAATAACAAGATTTTGTAACTTCTAGGTGAACGACCCCTGACGAAAGACAATCATCTTCTGGGTACATTTGATCTGACTGGAATTCCACCTGCTCCCCGTGGGGTCCCACAGATTGAGGTCACTTTTGAGATAGATGTGAATGGCATTCTTCGAGTGACAGCTGAAGACAAGGGTACAGGGAACAAAAATAAGATCACAATTACCAATGACCAAAATCGTCTGACACCTGAAGAAATTGAAAGGATGGTTAATGATGCTGAGAAGTTTGCTGAGGAGGACAAAAAGCTCAAGGAGCGAATTGATACTAGAAATGAATTGGAAAGTTATGCCTATTCTCTAAAGAATCAGATTGGAGATAAAGAAAAGCTGGGGGGTAAACTTTCCTCGGAAGATAAGGAAACCATGGAAAAAGCTGTAGAGGAAAAGATTGAATGGCTGGAAAGTCACCAAGATGCTGACATTGAAGACTTCAAAGCTAAAAAGAAGGAGCTAGAAGAAATTGTTCAGCCAATTATCAGCAAACTCTATGGAAGTGCAGGCCCTCCCCCAACTGGCGAAGATGAAACAGCAGACAAAGATGAGTTGTAGACACTGTTCTGCTAGTGCTGTAATATTGTAAATACTGGACTCAGGAACTTTCGTTAGGAGAAAATTGAGAGAACTTAAGTCTCGAATGTAATTGGAATCTTCACCTCTGAGTGGAGTTGAAAATGCTATAGCCTAAATGGCTGTTTACTGCTTTTCATTAGCAGTTGCTCACATGTCTTGGGGTGGGGGGAGAGAAGGAATTGGCAATCTTAAAACACTGGGTAAAAAACAATGGGTTGGGAGTGTGCTCACCTCAGAAATGTTCTATTTAACAATTGGGTCATGTACATCTGGTGTAGGAACTTTTTTCTACCATAAGTGACACCAATAAATGTTTGTTATTTACACTCGTCTAATTTTTGTGATAAGCTTTCATTAGGTTATCTATTTTAGGAATATAGCCAAAATGTAAGGTTATATTTTTTTTTGGAGGGGGTGGTAGATGCTTGGGACACTTGGGGATGGGATAAGGAAACATTTCTATTCGATACTTTAAAAGGCTTTGCCTGTCCTTGCGGAGGGGAGGTTCATCCACATCCTTACTTAGGCAAGGACTGTTTCACGGTGTCCATAAGTACTTTTCTGAAACCATTTGAAATTTTCTTTCTCCTTAAAACTCATTCTGGTGGCCTTCTATTTATAGCTGCTTGAATTCTTCTGTCTTAAGAATTGGTGGAGTGATTGCCCATGTTAACTTGACGTGTTGTCAGGTGCTGTGGAGTAGCTTCTGACTCAGTAACCCTACATTCAACAGAGCAGTGCCCTGTCCTGTGCCATCCTCATAATCGTTTGCTATGTTTGAGCCTATTGTGGAGCCACTGTGTTAATCCATCTTGTTGAGGGTGTTCCTCTTTTTTGCTGACCGTCTACTAAGCATGATGTCCTCCAGCGACTGGTGACTGGTCCCTTCTGATAACATGCCCAAAGTACATGAGATGAAGTCTTGCCATCTTCATTTCTAAGGAGCACTCTGGCTGTATTTCCAAGACACGTGTTCATTCTGGCAGTTCATGGTATATTCAATATTTTTTGTCAATGCTGTAATTCAAAGGCATTGATTTCACTGTCCAACTTTTGCATGCATATGAAAAAAACCCCCAAAGATCCGTTGCCATCGAGTTGATTTTGACTCATTGTGACCCTATAGAACACAGTAGAGCTGCCCCATATGGTTTCCAAGGACTACCTGGTAGATTCAAACTGCTGACCTTTTGGTTAGCAGCTGTAGCTCTTAACCACTATGCCAGGAGAATTTTTGCATGCATATGAAGCGATTGAAAATACCATTGCTTGGGTCAGGTGCTCCTTAGTCCTCAAAGTGACATCTTTGGTTTTTAACACTTTAAAGGAGGTCTTTTGCAGCAGATTTGCGTAATGTGCAATATGTACTGGGATTTATAATTTTAGGATGTTGTGTATTTTCAACCCTAGTTGTCAGAGTCTTTATCACTGGAATTTCATTGGTGGTAGTGGGGGGGACCCAGGATGATAACCATGAAACTACACTAAACCCCACTACAATTTTGGATTAAAGGCAGAGGTTTATATAAAAACAGGTTTATGATTACTTGGGTTGGCTTCCTAAGGAAGGGTGGTATAGGTGAGTCACTATGATCAGTGAAGGTTAGGCTATCGGATGGTAACTTGAAATCTGATATTGCCTGAGGGGTGGATACTACTTCATAGATAAATTTGATAAAGATGGTAGAATTGGGACCTAACACCAAGTTTGTCTTAATCTGAGGCCTGGACCTCTGTCTTACTGCCACAAAAGCATTTGGGCACCTGGAGCTTAGAACATTAGGTCTTCAGGCCAAGCTTAATACAAATAAAATTAACCTGACTGCCTTGTGCCCTGGGGCAGTGGGGTTGGCTTGGAAATGCAAAGGGCAGCCTTCAGCCCTATCTCCAATGACTGTCATTACCTTGTACCAAGACTCTGCACCTCTTTCTGAAGAGCAGATACTGAATATTAAAAAGATAGACTTCAACCTGCAAATGTCCACTCCCTGATTTCTCCATCTTATGTTGTATCTAGCAATTGTGATTCTGCAACCTTTTGGTGATCGGTGTTCATAACAATCACACCTAGGTTGTATTGCTAGTAAAGCCCTTTAGATAAAGATCTTTTTTTCACTGGGCTATCCAGTTTATTTCTACACCTACCAAAGTGGATAAGAATAATATGGATAGATAGTCCAGAAAATATTTCAAAGGTATAAAACAGCTGAAGTGTCATTTAACTTTTCTGAAAGTAATTGATGCTTAAAAGTAATAAAACGTGGGTTTTATTAGTCAACTACAGTTACAATACAATCATCATAGATTTCTCCTTCTGTATTCATGCCACCAAACACAAAACAGAGGAGTATGTCAGCCTGACTTTCCTGTGAGTCATCACTTTGGATCACTCCTTTGTCAGCAAAATCTTTTTCAGCTTCACAGTTCAGAGGAACAGAATTTGAATCTTCCTTTTCAGAAGATGTCACTGGCCATGGAATGATACACATGGAATGGTCCAATCGTCCAGGGGGTAGAAAAGTATCAAATTTAAGCAAAGTCCAAAGCTGCTTTTCTATGTTGGGGAAAAAGAAAACAAAGGTTTCATATTAAGAACCTTCCAGAAATGCTCAGTGATTTATTGTATCAGCTGAACTTTAACAGAAACAGAGGACCAAAGGAAAAAAGACTAACAGCAATATCACTGCTTTGATGATGTCATTCCCTACAAATCTGGCTATTCCTTTGGATTTGGATGTAGAGGGGCCAGTTTCAAAAACCAAACCAACTATCATTTCTAATCTGAGTGGTCACATTTGTTTGAAGATCCAAGGTGATACTTGCTTACCTATGTGGTATTGGTACATTGTGTCCAGTGCTCCTGTGGGAGCCATTCCTCCAAAGATATACACATGTTTCCCCACAGCCACAGCTGAATGGGCAGCACAGCCTGTGGGAGCAGCCCCAGTGGGACTTAGCTTCTGCCACCTCATGTCACCTGCCAAGAGAAAGGAAGTGTTTTGGCACAACATGGGCTAAAATGTGGTTTCAAACTTATCTTGTCAACTCTGCTGTAGCTTGCAAACCAGAGATAATACAGCAAGGTTTAGTGTGCAAAAGAATTACCTGGGGGAGCTTGAAATTCTAATTTGGTAATTCACAGAGGGAGGGGCTAAGTAACCTATAGTTCTAACAAGCATTCCAGGTGATTCCGAAGTAGGTAGAGCACACTGAAAAATGTGCTGTAATCTTTGTTGACCATCACCATTAACTGCTCTGAAACCCATAAGTGAGATTCTCTGTGTGTGTGTGGGTGGGTGGGTGTGCGCCCACACACATGCACACGCTTGTTTTAATACTAAAGCTTCCTTAGAAAGCAACTTTGTGGAATGCTGGCTGTACAACATTAAATACCTTACTTCACTTAATTGTCATAAGAGCCTTATGAAATTGCTATTACTTCTGCCTGCCTGCTTTCTTACAGATGAGGAAACTGAGGATTAGAGAGGGAGAGACTTGTCCTGCGATGCCACAGTTAGTAAGTGGCAGGGCTAGAATTGTACCTAAGTCTGACTCCAAAGCCTGTATTCTCTACACCATAAATGTGCTGCTTCAGTGACTACTCCCAATCTATTTTTGCAGGGAATGAGGCAGGATATCATTGGATTTTAGGTTTAGAGAACTACTTGGGTAGGCAAGAAAAACAGCTAGGAAGTAGTTCCTCAGCACAAGAGAAAAGAACTTTACTTTCTAAAAATAAACATTATAACCCCATTGTTGGTGTAGGTTGTGCTGTGTATATTTTCGCTAAAAAAAAAAAATTACACAAAAACATATATTTGACTGCCTGCAAGGAACATTTCATTGAAGATAGTTTCCATTTGTATTGGCAAGGAGGGAGCCCAGCATCGCAGAGGTGGAAGGGAGGATCACCCAGTCCAGCCAAAATTCTCGCCAATGTAGGAATCCCAGCCAGCATCACCTGGCCTAAGATGTCACCAAGCCAGAGAATCCACCGCTTGGCAAGGTACCACAGCAGTTCCCTGTGCCTTATGACCACTATTCCAATTTCTGAAGTCTGCAGCACTGTAGGACGTGCTCATTTGTTCATTCATCTGTCTACTCACTCATCCAATAGACATGTACTTACCATCTATCTGCCAGACATTGTGCTAAGTGCAGGAAATACACTGGGGAACAAAAAAGACAAAGTCCTGTCTTAATGGAGCTCAGTCTGAAGGGCTGACAGATACTGAGTCCAGGCCCTACAGGGCACATTAGTCCTTCAGTGATGATTCTCATGTTATCCCTAACCCTCCTCTTCCCCAGTATTTTCAACAATGTTTGGCATGCAATTCTAGTCACCAATCTCAAAACACACTCTAGTAGTTATCCATGTTCCTCACAGCTCATGCCTGAAAGAAATCCACTTGGAGAATACAAAGAATAATGGATATTAAAGACAAGTTGTTGGGATAATCAAAGATAATGCTTGGACACATAGCAGGTGCTCATGAAATGTCTGCATTTATTGCTATTATTATTATTATTCAGGCCACACTTGAGAGAACCCAGTGAAGAAATCTACAACCTTGTCAAGTTACCCACACCTATAAGCGTGGCTATATTCTATCAGAGCACATTCCATTTAATTTTAAGCTGATAAGCCCCTACTTTACCTACTTATATCAATACAATGGAGATCATCATAGAATTTGTCCCCTGCTAAGCCTCCATGGATGAAGAGCTTTGTCCCTGCTGCCACCATCACATGACCATGCCGGGGCGATGGGGGTTTTCCAAGTGTCTCTGGCTGTGACCAGGTCAGAGTATCTAGAAAAGTAAATTCATTGGCATTAGATGGCAAAGCCATGAAGCAAGAACATGAGAAATACATCCAAGCTTCTTTACCACTTGTCAGCAGAGGTGCTCCAAGCAGGAAGGGACTTTGCCGTCATTCGCTCAAGCTCACCAACCCAATCCAGGCTTCCCTCCACAGCCTCTATAGCCTGCACAGCCTCTGCTTGGACACTTCCAGGGCTGGAGAGCTTATTTATTAACAGGCCTGCCCCTTCTTCTGGGCATTAGGAAGTCATTCCTTGCTTTGAATTAAAGAAGACCTCCCTTCAGCTTCAACCTACAACCGCCCCAAAGTTAAAAAGAATGAGTAGCCGTCATCTGTAACGGGCGTTTAGTTTTCCTTTTTAAAAGGATAATGTCTTTAATTGCTTTGTTAAAAGAATAAGGGGGGGGGGGAAGAATGAGAAAAAAATAGGTAACTATTAAAGTTAACAAGACTGCCACTGGGTTACGGTTAGGGTTAGGTAATGGTTGGAACGAGGGCCTTGAAGTTTGAAATCTGGTTCTCTGACTAAATAACTATGTGGCCTTAGGCCAGTTTTTCTATAAACTGTATTTTCTACAGCTATAAAATGGGGATACAACAATACCTGAAAATACCTGCCTCTAAGGATTGAGGTGTAGATTAAAGGAGATAACACATGAACAAAGGTATTCAATAGATGAATTATTAATATTGCTATTATTCTAACAGTGCATTCTACTGTAGGCAGCTCTTCATATCTTCAAAGTTGTACATGTACAGAATTCTGGTAAATCAATGAATCATTTCAACATACCAGAAAAGTTTTAAAGGAGTGCTGCAAAAACTATTTGAGACAAAGACCTTCTAAACAATAAACAATTTACCTTTGAATTACCATTTATGACATGCCTGTTGGTTGTTCAAGGAGGCCTCCCCCCTCCATGTTCCAAGGAATACAATTTAAAATAATCTGAAAAGGTTTATACATAAATATATTTATCATAATGTTGTTGGTAATAGAGAAGAGTTGGAAATAGCGTAGGTCCAACAACAGGTTATTGGTACAGACACGATGAAATAGTATGCATTTATTAAAAACGTTAGTTTAGACTTTGTGATCGTATGAGGAAATGCTTAAATGAAAAATGTAAGATACAATTATTACGTATGGGATTATCTCTGCTATGTTAAAAAAAAAAGACTGGAAACGCTCTGAGATGTCAGTAATAAGCCCTGGTGGTGCAGTGGTTAAGCGTTTGGCTTCTAATCAAAAGGTCAGCAGCTCAAATCCACCAGCCGCTCCTTGGAAACCCTATGGGGAAGTCCTGTCGTGTCCTATACGGTCATGATGACTTGGAATTGACTCATCGGCAACAGGTTCATTTTTTTTTATGTATCTGTCTATACATGTATATACACACACACGTACAAACATATACATACACACATATTTATTTACTTCTTCCTTATAGTTTCATATATTTAAAGCCACTATCATCTAAATTTTTTTTCTTTTAATAATTTTTATTGAGCTTTAAGTGAACGTTTACAAATCAAGTCAGTCTGTCACATATAAGCTTATATACATACACCTTACTCCACACTCCCACTTACTCTCCCCCTAATGAGTCAGCCCTTCCAGTCTCTCCTTTCGTGACCGTTTTGCCAGTTTCTAACCCCCTCTATCCTCCCATCTCCCCTCCAGGCAGGAGATGCCAACACAGTCTCAAGTGTCCACCTGATGCAAGTAGCTCACTCTACATCAGCCTCTCTCTCCAACCCATTGTCCAGTCCCTTCCGTGTCTGATGAGTTGTCTTCGGGAATGGTTCCTGTCCATCTAAATTTTTTTAAAAGCTGCTTTAGAAGAACCACAAAGTTCATTCTTTCTAGAGAGAGAAGAGTTTGACTGTGAAGTGTCTTAATTCTTCCAATTTTATACTGCAAGTATGAAATTTTGCTTAATGCATTTCCTCAAGACAAGTTGCATTTTACTGCAAAACAAATGAAAAGCATTTTTGTCAGATATTTTTTATAAAACATTATTTATAAATGCCCACTAGTAAGAGAAGGAGCCCTGGTGGTGCAGTGGTTAAGAGTTCGGCTGCTAACCAAAAGGTGGGCAGTTCGAATCTACCAGCTGCTCCTTGGAAACCCTATGGAGCAGTTCTACTCTGTCCTACAGGGTCGTTATCAGCAGGAATCCACTCAACAGCAATGGGTTTGGTTGGTTTTTAACAGTGTTTACCTCTGTCTGGGGAGCAGAAAGGAAAGGCTAAAAGGAAAACTTTTACTTTATAAACTTCATTGTTTAAACGTTTTAAAAATTTGATCATTTATACCTTTCTTAAATGCAAATTTTTTTTTTTAATGTAAATTTTACTGTGTGAGGGAAGGTATCAGCCAAGGCATGTATCAAAGAAGTCTAGAATTGAGACACTCAATCAGGGTTTCATTTTCTAACCTCTGCTTCCTGCACCAAGTAAGCCACAAGCCAGTTGGCCCTGACCAGGTTACAGTGGCAGCCCCAAGGTGCCTGCCAGTCCATACTTGCGTCAAACACGTGCAGCTTCACATCCTGTACAGGCTGGGCGCCTCTCTCTCCCCCTCCAAAGACATACAGCTGGTTTCCGATGGCTGCTGATGATGTGTGGAATGTTCTTGGGGATGGTGGGGGGCTGGTTACCTCTGGCGTGGTCCAGGTCCTGGTTTCTGGTCCAGAAGGAAGGCAAACACCTAAAACATCTGGGCTCAGAAGCCTCTGACCTTGACGCTGGGGCCGGGTAGGGTCACCTTCCAAACCCCAATCCCTAAGCCGTATCAAAGTCCCCAAGGTTGAAAAGCCACAGGTACAATTAAGAATGTGGTCAATCTGTTTTCAGAGGCCTTCAAGCACCCTTTCTAAACCCTCTTCCACTTTGCTGACTACCCTGCCCCAGGCCCATTCAGAAGAGTCCAACATCTTCTAAAAAAATTCATTCCCACTAGAAGCCACAGGCCAAATTTCCCAGGATATGTAGTCATTAACACAAAAGCAGGCAATGTTATTGCAGTTTTAAGCAAATAAGTGCTCAATAAATAGTAGCTTCCTCATTTTAGAGATAAGGAAACTAAAGATAGATTAGGTCACTTCTATTATAAGGTGTTACGGCTAGTAAACAGCTGAGATGGGTTTCAAACCCTGTTTTGATAACAGCAAGATCTCTGTATTTTCCATTCATCTGACCTGAGAATAAAATTTCACCAGCCGAATAGGCATATAGAAGATTATTTCTTCTAAGAATGAAACACAAATTGTTGAGATGGCATATATTTGCTAAGTATATTTTCATCACAACTAAAAACAAAAAAAGAATGAAGAATTTTATGGAAACAGATACTTTCATTGAGCACTTTCCTTGTACTGAATCATGCCCTGAGAATTCTTCCATCCTCACTATCCTCACTCACCCCTGGGAGTTGAGGGGCAAGTATTACCATTTTGCAGATGAGAGAACTAAAGCTCAGAAAAATTATATCCTTTCCTCTGGGTCTCATTGCTGTGAGTAGCAGAGTAGAAATTTGGACTCATATCTCTTCAACTCCCATATTCACTATACCACACCACATCAGGAATTACTTCTTGCCTAGGAAGTTCTGTGCCTTACATATAGGTCTTCACTGGATGTACAAAGTGTCACATGAAGCATTTATACTATGTGTGGAACTCAAATACCTACCTGGAGATGAAACAAGTCTCAGTCTATATCTAAAACAAAATATAATCGTTTCTCTAGCTACAGATCTTGGAGAGCTTTTGGACCTTACGGGGGGTACCCAGGGTCAGAAGATCTTGGGTTTGTGTTGCTGCCAAGTCAAACACCAGCACAAATAACCACAAAGGAGTTCTAAGCCCTTTGAGGGATTTGCCTTAATAACACAAGCGACTAACGATTTCACTTACATTTTTCCTACTTCTTAGGCATGGGGTCAAACTATACTTTTTAGGAGAGAAAAAGAATCTAGTGGAAAATCAATTCCTTTGACAGAGGTTTCCAAATTTTCACTGTCTATATTTTATTCAAATGGATGCCATCACTGAAAATCAAAAGGGCAGGATCCCAGAGCTGATTTCCATTTGCTGAGCCATAAGCATATCAGCCACAATGACTAATGATTACTGGACATTAACTATGTGCCAGACAGGCAATAAACAAATAAATCAAATTAATAGATACTTTTAAATACTATGAAGAAATTTAAACACCCGACACATAGGAAAATTCATTTCTATCTCCTGAAGGACCAATTGTCAAGCAAATGTATTGTTGCAATGAGTTCTGACACCAACTACCTGGAGTTAGGCTAAACTTCACAGGTTACAGGCGTAGTCCACAAGACTTTTCTCACTTCAGACAACAGCTGTAAGTTAAGGGGTTCCCAAACCACCTTCACTTCTGACCAGCTGGCTACAAATTGGGGAGTTCTCATTAGCTCCCTCAGGTTTGATAATTTATAGAACAGCTCATAGAACTCAAGAAAGCGTTATACTTACGTTTACAGTTTTTTTTTTTGTAGCAAAATGATACAAATCAGAACCAGCCAAAGGCGAGACCCATAGGATGAGGTCTGGGCGGGTCTGAAATGGGAAGCTTCCATTGTCCTCTCTCAGTGGAGTTAGGATGTGTCACCCTCCGAACACCTCGATGTGTAACAATACACAATATTGCCAACCATAGAAGCTCCCCCAAGCTTTCATGTCCAAAGCCTTTTTGGGGTTTCCTTATGTGGGCTTGGTTGATTAAATCATAAGTCACATAACTGAACTCGATCTCCAGCCCTCTCTCTTCTTCCTCAGGTCGGCTGATGTCAAAACTCCAACTCTAATCATGTGGTTGGTCTTTCCAACATTGCCAGCTAAATTCCTTATCTCAAAGGTTTAGAGGTTACCTTCCAGGAACTGGGGATGACAAAGACCAGTCAAATTCTTTACTACACAATTGTTGGTAGAGGGAACTGGTCAAGAGTTGACTGACATGTGAAAAATCTCCAAGTTATTAGTAATTAACAAAATGCATATTTAAACAAATAGATGATTTTTTTTTGCCTATCAAATTTTCAAAGTGTTTAAAAATGATAGATCCAATGCTAGCCAAGGCAGAGTGAAACAAGCACTATCAAACACAGCTAGAGAGGGAATAAATTGGAAAAATCTTTCTGGAGAGCAACTTGGTAGCATGTACCAAAAACCTTAAAAAGGTTCATAATATTTTACCTAGTCTTTTTAATTTGGAGCATGAATTCTAAGAGAATAATTTGAAATACAGTCAGTGACTTCCGAACAATCATGTTCACGGCTTTGTTATTCACAACGGTAAATATTTGAAAACCTAAATGTCCAACTATAGGGGAATTATGGTATCATTATAAAATAGAGTAGTATACAGCCATAAAAAATGGTGTTCAAAGTATTGTTAATAGAAAGTAACTTCTGTAGTAACTACGAAATTGAAGGGAAAAGGGCACAAAACTGCATTTAGAGTATGCTCTCAGGCTGGTTAAAACACAGAGAAAAGACAGAAAGGAAGTACAAAGAAATGCTGTCAATAGCCCTAGCACAGTAGAATTGTAGATGACTTTTGTCTACTTATTTATACTTTACAAATATTTTACAATGAATATAAATTATATTTACAAAGAGAAGACAAAAACAAACTTTTTAAAATGACAACAAAGTAAGCCCACCTCCCAAACGTGGTTTAGCAATATCATCTCAGTAGTAACTACTAGTCCCCAAATTGCTTCTTTATTTTATGATAAAATTCTCTGTAAGACAAGAACCTTGCATTCTCCTGGCTTAATAAAAAAACATACCAAGAAAATCTGGGTCAGGGCTTCTCAACCTCAGTATTTATTGACATTTTAGATTAAATCATTTGGTGGCTGACTTGTGTGTTCTAGGATTTTTAGTAGCATCCCTGGCCTATACCCACTAGGTGCCAGTATTATCCCTCCAGATGTGACAACCCAAAATGTCTCCAGATATTGCCAAAAGTCCCCTGGGGGGCAAAATTGTCTCTGTTTGAAAACGACTGATCTAGATGACTTGGGTTCGAGCTTGGCTCAGTCACTGACTCCTTGATAACTTTAAGTAAGTTACATCCCCTTGCTGGACCTGAGTTTTCCATATGACACAGCTGTTCTCTGAAGTCCCTTCCAGCTTTGGTATTTAAGAAGTTGATAACTGTACGTTACCTGAGGCGGGGAGGGGTAAATCTGTTATTCTCAGTTTCTGCTACAAGTTAAAGTTCCTATTTTCGGTGAGGTCGACAAAGTTAATAATCAGTACAATTCACAAATTGGATTGGACTTATTTACTTATTTAGGTAAATAAAATAACTTTAGTTACTTACCAGGATTCAGCACTTGTAGACAATTTCGATTCCCTGACTGATCGGCACCTCCAAACACCCAGATGCTGTCAGGTGTGCAAGAAGGAATGAAGCTGGCATGCTCATACCTGGGCAACAGGCCCTCCCAGGTGGCTAAATCCCATTGGTGTGTACCTAGAAAACATTTCACTCAGTTCCTCAATTGGGGTTGCCTCCTGCTTACAGTGATTGACAAACTTGGGGAGGGTAGTGAGAACAGGGTCAAAAGCATAAATGAACCACCAACCAATCACTTAAAGGGAATGTGGTCAACCTCCAAAAAGTTCCACTTAGTGGGCTATCCGCCCAGTCTATCACCCCTTTTCTATGAAAACAGCCCCACTCTCTAACCACAGGGCCAGATTCCAGAAGACTGTTTGTACTACAACACCTTGACTTTCTAGCCTTAGCTGATTGGGTCAGAGGTGGCCACTTGACCCAAGCTAGGCCAGTTGGGTCCTTCCTCTCAAGCATTTGCAATTCAAACAGATTTCTGGATTTGGATGGTCATCTTATACCATGTGTGGAGAAGCAGAGAAAGCCAAAATACAGAACAGAGAAGAATGAAACAGATCTGCATAAAGAAAGAAAGAGAGAGGGAGGAGACAGAAGGTTTTTGACAGCTTTCCAATACCTGCTTCTACTCTCTCCTGAGGCTGTATTTCTTTCCCTTGGATTCTGTGACACACCCTTGTATCTGTATAAATACATTCCCCTTTTTTGCTGGTTTAATTTGGTTTGTGTTACCTGAAACTAAATGATCTCTGACTAAAACAGGTTCACAGAATAATACTGAACCCATTCATTATTTTAGTTAGCAAGGCACTTACACAGGACTTTAAGGGCATTATCTTGTTAGATCATTATAAATGCCAAGTGAAGCAGGTTATTATTCCTATTTTACAGGACAGTGAGGCTCAGACAGTTTAGATGGTTTGGCCAGGATCACAGAGCTAGCAATAGGTGGCAATAAAGATGTAACTGAACTATATAGTGAGTTCTTGAAGAGTGGTGGGGACTGTTGCAAATTGAAGAATGACAGCCCCACTGATAGGTGGCAGCTACCACTCAGTTCTAAATCATCGTGGCCATATGTCAGATCTTCCAAAATCATCAAGAGAAGCCAAACCATTTCAATATTTATATTGAAGCCTTCTGCACATTTAGTTGGCAGATTAAAACAGTAGCAACGTTATATGAATGTATCTAACAAAACATGCATGTGGGTCACCAGTTTTCAACTTCTGCTCTGGTGTGTAGTACACAGTAGTCACTCATTCATTTGTTCATTCATTCATTCATCAAAATACTTATAAAGCACCTATTCTGTGCCAGGTGCTGTGGTAGTAGTTAGGGATACAATGATAAGGAAAATAACCAGTTTCCCATTTTCAAGAAGCTTATACTTTTGTGGGGCAAACAGACAAGAAACAATCACGTGCAATAAGGGGAATAAGGATGGGAAAGTACAGGGTACTATAGAAATACAGCCATGTCCTGTATAACTTCCCTTTGGGCAATGTTGAACTGCATATACGGCCATGGTCCCATACAGCTTTACTAAGTAAATACAGTATACACAGCTTAGTATATATACGGTTAAGTATATACACTGGACCCAAGAAGAAAGGGGCAGAGGAAGGAAGAAGGGAAAAAGGAGGGCGGGCAGGGAGTCCTGTGCAAATGTGGGGACAAGTTCATTGAAGGTCAGTGAACCTTGACAAGTCAGACTGAGTGGCTCCCTTACTCAGCAGAACCTCTGCAGCCTGCTCATAGTGCACAGTGAGCAGCTGCTCTTCTGAATTGAGTTAGTGCAGCCGTGTTCCAGCAGGATGCGCAGTTTGGGAAGATGCGCATACTAGGGAACCGACCAAGAGGCAGGGGCAGCCAAAGGACTTAGGAAAGGGCATAGAGTCGGGGATCTGGGGCCAGAGAAGAGGAATCAGAGAGGTACCTGGAGAAGCCACTGAACTTGGGGAACTAGGAACAGAGGCAGAGGCTGAGGAAACATATATACTTTGCTGAGTAGTATGGTGTTCATACAACATCCAAATCACTTAACGTCTTATTTTATAGGACATTAAGCAATGCATGACTGTATAGGGCAGGGATGCCTAAACTATCCTAGGAGTATCAGGGAAAACTTCCCCATGAAAATGACATTTAATCTGGGATATGAAAGATGAATAGTGTACAGATGATAAGGAAAGTGCTTTCCAGGCACAGGGAACAGTATGTAAAGGCTTGAAGGACAAAGAGTACAAAGTGTGGTGTTCAAGGAACTGAAGGGTATTCAGTGTAGCAATTGAGAGTTGGGAACAGCCCAGAAATGATGTTGGGGGAGGTTTCAAACAAGGGAGTGACACAGTCTCATTTGTATTTCAGATAATACCCTCTGGCTAAATATGGATATTTGACTATATTGGCAGTAAACTTGGATTCAGGAAGAGAAGTGAGGATGCTATGGCAGTCTAGCTGAGAGATAATGGTGGCTTAGCCTATGGCAATAGCAGTGGAAGTGGTCAGACATAAATGAAGATAATACATATTCAGGACTTGGTGATGAATTACATGTGTGGATGAGGGAGAGAGGGGAAGTCATCAATGTTGCCCAGAGAAATATTTGATGAATGAATGCGTGGATGGCCAGGGCTCCATACACAGGCTCTTCCCCTCAAATCCAGGAGGTATCAGTGTGGTGGATGTGCTCCAGGATGTCAGCTGAGACCTTAGGGTCCTGTGAGTGATATGCATTTTTTTAGAGGAAAACCCTGCTGTCTGGTCTGAGCTGACGTTCTTGGGAATGCTCTAGTCATGGCGAGCAGCACAAAGCCCTGCTCTCTGGCCACAGGGTGCAAGCTTCATCACTCCCACCACTCCTAGTCTTACCCAGATCCATGGCATGCACATCCGAGAAGCTCCTGTTTGGATTTGCTCCCCCAACAATGAAGACTTTCCCTCTCTTGGCATCACCAACTGGGGGTAAATATGAGCAGCTATGGCCAACTCGAGCACAAGGGCTGTCTCCAGGGGGAGTTAAGGTGTACCTGCCAAAGGAAGGATATGTTCAGGAGGCCTGAGCATAGACCAAATCCAACAGTGTGTTCTTTCCATTCCTCATAAAATTCACCAGAATGAAGGATTTTACCCATATACAGACACTCATCCATTTGCACAGAATCTTTGGCTTTTCAAGTTTGTCACTACTTTCATTTCACAGTAATCAGTGGGGCTGGATTGGGCTCGTAATTGTCCCCATTTTCTAAACAGGGAAACTAAGACCCAGAAATGTTCAATGGCATGTCCAGGGGTAGGATAGTGGTTATCAAGGAAACTAAGACCCAGAAATGTTCAATGGCACGTCCAGGGGTAGGATAGTGGTTATCAGGGAAACTAAGACCCAGAAATGTTCAATGGCATGTCCAGGGGTAGGATAGTGGTTATAAGCATGGTTTGTGAATTCAGATAGGCCTGGTTCAAGTCCCAGCTCAGCTACTGTCTACATGTGTAAACTTTTGGAAGTCACTTCTAATCTTTCTGAACCTTAAAAAAAACAAAAAAACCCAGCGCCATCGAGTTGATTCTGACTCATAGCGACCCTATAGGACAGAGTAAAACTGCCCCATAGAGTTTCCAAGGAGCGCCTGGCGGATTCTGAACCTTAGCTTCCTCATTTCTAAAGTGAGGATGGCAATAATTCTTACCTAAAAAAGTGGTTGTAAAAACTAAGACTGATAACAGTGGATGGCAGGACTCAGTGAGTGGTGACTGGAGCTTTATGTGCACTCATATAGAGACCCCAAGGCCTTTGTCAATAGCCAGAGATGCTTCTCCCTGTCAATAAATAATCTCTTGAATTTATTGATTTTAAAAGTCTTTCCAGATTATTCAAAAAGTTCAATGAGATAGAAAGGCAAAGCTAGGACTCTGAAGAATAAAATACAGCATCTATTTATTCCTCTCTCTGAAGTTATTCTCAATGCTGATTGAGAGCTTCCTGATGGGAAAAGAAAATTCCCTAGCCATTTTCCAAGTCCTGTCACATTTGGGAGCCCTGGTGGTGCAGTGGTTAAGAGCTACGGCTGCTAACCAAAAGGTCAGCAGTTTGAATCCACCAGCCGCTCCTTGGAAACACTTTGGGCAGTTCTACTCTGTTCTATAGGGTCGCTATGAGTCAGAATTGACTGGATGGCAACGGATTTGGTTTTGTCTTATTTGACCTCTCTGGCATTTTGTACTCCTGACCCCTCGCTCCTTCCTGTACCTTTCTCCTTACCTGGCTTCCCCACACCCTTCTGTTTTAGTTTTCTATATACCTTTCTAGCTCCTCTTTCTGTTTTCTTCTCTGACTCCTTTCCTGTCAGTCTCCTCCTAACTCTCAGCGTCCTTGGAATTCTCTTCTCTTTTCTTCAGTCTATGTTTGGTTACCTGATCAATTTTACCTATACTGAGGGCTTCAATTACCACTCATCTATATACTTATCATTGATTTCCAATTCTCTATTTCTTGTCCAGGTCTCACTCCTTATATCCAAACTCACATATCCGATTACCACCTGAATAACTGTTAACAATGTACCAGGCATGCTGCTAACTATGCTTAGTCGACACAAAACCCCTTTGAGGATAGTACTATTACCATCATGGAATTTCACAACTGAGGAATTAGGGCTTTGAAATGTTAAATAACAAAACCACGAGAAGAGAACCATCTAGATACATGGTGAACAAGACAAAAAAGTCCATGCTTTCACGGCCCTTGCTGAATCTCTGGTAAGAGAGATATTAAACAGATAATTTCACAAATTACCTATCTCATTTCACTTGTGCTATAAAGGAGAACAGGATATGTATAGTATGAGAATATCTCACAGGGGGATCTTACCCTGTAAGGAGAGGTGAGGTGGTGGTGGTGGGGTGGTCAGAGAAGGCTTCCTGAAGAAGCACCATTTGAACTGAGATCTGAAGTATGAAGAGAAATTAGCTACGCAAAGAGAGGGATAAAAGACGGAGGCAAAAAGTGATTCAGGTAAGGACTAGCATGTACAGTTCGTAAGTGGGATGCTGAAACGCATGCTAAAGGAACAGAAAGAAAACAAAAGAATGAGTGAGAAAATTTGAGGTTGGAAAGACAGGCAGGAATAGATTATGCAGGGCCCAGTGGGTCACTTTAAGGAGCTTGGTTTTATCCTAAGATCATGGGGGTGGCATGAAGGGTTTTTTTTTTTTAGCTATTTTTATTGTTGTAAAAATAGAGGCAACAAAACGGATGCCAATTCAACACATTTTGCTGGTACAATTCAATGAAAACAGTTAAATCAAGCATATTGTGCAACCGTCACCAACATCCACTACCATATTTTCCATTCCTGCAGACAAAAATTCAGTGCTAGCTAAACAAACATTCCCCTCTTTCCCCTTCTCTCCCAATCTGGTAACCGCTGTTTAATCTCTATACATTTGCCTATTCTGTTACATATTGGTGAGATCGTAAAATATATATATACATACATATTTTTTTCTTTTTGTGATTGACTTATTTCACTCTGCATAGTGTATTCAATATTCATCTATGTTGTGGCATGTATCAAGACTTCATTTTCCTTATGGTTGAGTAATATTCCACTGTGTGTATATACCACATTTTGTTTATCCATTCATCTGCTGATGGACATTTCAGTTGTTTTCACCTTTCTGCCATTGTGAAGGCTGCTTGCAGTAAACTTTGGTGTGCATGTGCCTGTTGGTGCCCCTACTTTCATGTATCTTGGGTATATAACTAAGAGTGGCATTGCTCAGTCATATGGTCGTTCTATTTTTAACTTTTCAAGGAACCGTTTTCCACAGAGGCTATGCCATTTTGCATTCCCCTCAGCAAAAGATGAGATTTTTTATATCTCTACATTCTCACCAATATTTGTTATTTTCAACTTTTTTGATCTTAGCCGTACTAGTAGGAGTAAATTAGTATCTCCTTATGGTTTTAGTTGCATCTCCCTAATGGTGGTGCAGTGGTTAAGAGCTTGGCTGCTAACCAAAATATCAGCAGTTTAAATCTACCAGTCACTCCTTGGAAACCCTGTAGGGTAGCTATGAGTTGGAATCCACTCCATAGCAATGGGTTTAGTTCTTCATTTTTTAATACTTCTTTTATAGCATCGGAGCCCTGGTGGCACTATGGTTAAAAGCTATGATTGTTAACCAAAAGGGTGGCAGTTTGAATCCACTAGTCGCTCCTTGGAAACCCCATGGGGCAACTCTACTCTGTCCTAAAGAGTTGTTATAAGTCGGAATCAACTTGATGGCAATGGATTTGGTTTTAAGTTTTTATAGCATCCAGATCTAGTGTAATTTCTGTTCTTATGTTCTTATCTGAGATTAATTACAGTTCTTTTTTGAAAAAGTTCTCTTGTTCCTTGTGAACTCTATTTTTCCTTTTCCTCACCTTTCCCCCTTCCCCATTTTATTATCTTGGTTTCTGTCTTTTACTTTAAAAAAATTTTTTTTGAGTGAAAGTTTACAAATTCAAGTCAGTCTCTCATACAAAAATTTATACACACTTGCTATACACTCCTAATTGCTCTCCCCTTAATGAGACAGCACACTTCCTCCCTCCACTCTTTCTCCTCATGTCCATTCAGCCATGAAGGGGTTTTAAGGTAGGGCAGGTCATGGTCAGATTTGTGTTGGGTACAGAACAAGAATGGATGCAGGGAAATCAGAATGGAGGCTTCCTTCCGTGGTCCTGCAGAAACATTGCCTTCTCTCTACAGCCTTCCCTTAGCCCTGCTTCAGCACTGATCACATTTCATCACACTCATCTGCTTAGTCTGTCTCCCCCAGTACAGAGAGTATTCCCCTCTGCACCTCCAACACCTACACAGCAGCTGCTCACGTCAGGCCAGGGTTAGCTGTTGAGGGTTGGCTGAGCAAGTGGCTGAGAAACACTGAAGCCAGTTTAATCCAAATCCAATTCCCTGAAAATCTTAAAAATTGGTCATATCTTGGGGGAAGTCACTGTGTTGGAGAGGTTGCCAGATGGTCAGTGCTTTCCTCTTCCTGGTAAATGCATTTTAATAAAATCAACATCTGCTCTGTGATAATTATTGCCTCACTAGCTTTCCTCTGAAGACCTTCTCAGACAGTTTGGTTTAATTACCAGAAACTGCAGACAGTTTCATCTCTACTCTTTTTGTTGATGATAAAATATGTTAGTAAACGTCTTATAAATGAGACAAAAACTCATGTTTTTCTGTGTCTGAATCCTTTCCTTACAGACCATGTTGCTTTCCTGGGCTTGTCTCCAGGCTCCAAGACAGGCAGCAGCTTCATGGTGTCCTATGCCTAAAAAAAAAAACAGCACTTTTTAGACATTTACTTTTATCTTCTTCCTAAAACAAAGAACAAACCAGGTCACTCCTCTCCTTAAAACCTTTCTTGTTAAATGTATCAGTTTCATTTGGGTAAGCACCAGTAACTTTTTGATAGAATCTCATATTTGGGAGGACAAGTCCTTAACACAACTACAGGAAATGTTTTTTTTTTAGCTAAAGTTCTCTGTGTATCTGTGCTTCTCATGGGGGAATGGCACATATCAAAATAAATTTTCAGAGATCACAAGATGTTTATCAAAAACAAAACATTTTAAAAGGCAGAAAAATAGTAAACTCTAGGATAAATCCTGGCCTCAGCATTGCATTCAAGGCCTTCTGGTCTCAACCTTCTTTCCATGGAAACACCTCCATAATCTCTTGCTATATTAAGCTTTTTTCTGTTCCTCTAACATGGCAGCCCCTTCATAACTTGTAATCTGTGCGGCTTCCCCTACTTGCAATCTCCCATCCTCCCTCGTCAACTCCTAGTCAATCTCCAAAGCCTACTTAAAATATCCCCTCCTCAGTGAGGTCTCACTTGATTTGTTACTTTTCCCTTCCACTCCCAAGTTACTTCCTTCTCCTTCTGGGCTCTGAAGGGCTCTAGTAAGCAATCATCATTTCAGGGATCAGTCTAGAGGAGATTCTAGGCTACTTTCCGCTATCCTAAATTCCAAGAGGGCTAGGCCTGTCAGATTCAACCAGCTGTCTCCAGAACCTACCCACGGGCCAGACAAAGTGTAGAAGAGAGTGAACGATGAATGAATAAAGAAAAGGGATTAATGGACAGACGAATGGACAAGTCTGACCTTCGGCCTAGGCCACTGACCGCCGTCCCCAAAGGCCAGAGGTCAGCCGGTGGGCTTCGCGTGGGCGGAAATCTCCCCCAGCCAACACTTTCCAGACCCATCACCGCAGCGCTTGCGGGGAAGGAGACAGGGTCGCAGGAGAACAGGCTGGCTCCTTTCCGTCCATGTGGCTGGGCCGGAACCGAGGAGCTCCTTCCCAGGCCCTTCCACCGGACCGGGCCCACTCCTCCAAAGGACCCGGCCACCCCTGCCCGGAATCGAGCCAGACCCTCGGCCTGGAGGGCCCCAGCACCGCACCTCCTTACCTGCGGCAGCTTGGCCCAGTTCCGGGCCCTGGCTCCGCCTCCTGGCGGGGGCGGAGTTGAGCCCGCGCCTCTCCCCCAGGCCCGGAAGGCGTCCCGGGCCAACCGCCCCTCAATTCCGCCCGGCCCCAGAGCGAGGGCGCGGCCGTGGAAGGAGATGGGGAAGGGGCGCTACCGGCTTGGGGTGTGCATTTCTGGAGAACCAAACGAGACTGGCCGTCCCTGGTGTCCTCACTCCCCGGCGGAGTAAATAAGCCAGGGCTACTTAGGAACGATTTACACGCGGAACACCTTGGTGGTTGGGCGTCTCTTCGGCTGACCCAAATTATTTCAGCTGAGAAACACCGAAGCCAGTTTAATCCAAATCCAATTCCCTGAAAATCTTAAAAATTGGTCATGTCTTGGGGGAAGTCACTTTGCTGGAGAGGAGGATGCCAGAGGCTAGAGAGGCTAACAATTCCGTTTTCAGTTATAGTGGTTGTTAGAACTGGTGTCTGAAGGCGAGAATTAACGGTGCTTTCCTAGGTGTGAAATCGCTCTCTGCAGTCCTTAGGGCCAGTTCAAGTTTTTTAAAAAAAAGCTAATTCCATAATTACCGTTGTGAGCGCCTGCTCAGTGCCAGGCACTGTACTGAACAAGACAAACATGGCCTCTGGCCTCCCGAAGGTTACAGCCTATAAAATATTAAACAAACACACAAAACCCCCAGATAACTAGATACAATTGTAAAAAGTGCAAGGGATAGAAAGTTCACGGATAAGAGTATCTATCTTGGTGAAGTTACTTTATGACTAAACGTCCTCCATCTGTAAAATGGACAGAATAAGCTATATCTCACAGGGAGTGGTGAGGCATCCCTGAAATAATGTATATAAACGGCTCAGTGCCCAGCAGCTAATGCCGAGTTGTCCTTCTGTAAAGGTGGGATATTGTTGGCTATGGAGTTGTTGTTGTTATGTGCCCTTGAGTTGGTTCCAACACATAGCCACCCCCGCCCCCCCACAGGACAGGGTAGAACTGCCTCATAGGGTTTCCAAGGAGTGGCTGGTGGATTTGAACTGCCAACCTTTTGGTTAGCAGCCAAGCTCTTAAGCACTGTGCCACCAGGGTTCCAGCTGTGGAGTTAGACATGTTCATCTGCATTATGTCTGGCTAGTTCATAACCACAGGCTCCCTGTGGCTTTCCTGCAAATAAAGGGGAGGCTCACCTATGTGTGTTTCACAGTCACCACTTATGAGAGCTGAGGCCAGTCATTGTGTCCTAGGAAGTAAGGGAAAAACCCAACGGCTGAAGATGGAAATCACAGGAGCTCCTGCAGTACAAAGCTGAAGTGAAGTACTATTGGGAGAGGCAGTCAGGCATAAACCTCCAAAACCAAACCCGTTGCCATCAAGTCAATTCCAACTCACAGCCACCGTACAGGACAGAGTGGAACTGCCCCACAAGGTTTCCAAGACTATAAATCTTTATGGAAGCACACTGCCACATCTTTCTCCCATGAAGCAGCTGGTGGGTTCAAACTACGGACCTTTTGGTTAGCAGCCCAGTACTTAACCACTACGTTGTCAAGACACTGGGGCTCAAATCCAGGCTCCAGCAGTAGTCATCCAACTCTATGACTTTTGGCAAGTTCATTACCTTCTCTGAGCCCTAGTTTCCTCATCTATAGAATGGGGATAGTAATACCTACCTTGCAGAGAGAGCTGTTGCGAGGATTTGATAATACAGGTGAAAGGCTAATCTGGTAAATATTTTTGCTACTGGAACCATGACAAAAATTTATTGACAAAATGGAATTTGAGGTCTGCAGGTCTCCTCACTGCTCAAATATCCTATTTCAAACACCAGGAATCTTTGTGAGTTCCCATGTTAATGGGAAAGTCCCCATTAACTGTCTGCCAAAGAGTTTAGGAGTAGTCATTCTGATCTCCTTCAGTAAAGAAAACCAAGGCCAGCTTGGCTCTGCCATGCATCCACATGCATCATAATGGAGATTTTTGCCCAGAGCTATAGAATGCTTTGATGCCCCCTGTGTTTTTTGGCTAGGTCTACTTCAAGGTGCTATGCTGGAGTCCCACATAAATGAGAAAAACTGGAAGAGGTTTGTGGGGGAAAATAGAAACCAATTTTCATTGCCCCCTGTGTTTTTTGGCTAGGTCTACTTCAAGATGCTATGCTGGAGTCACACATAAGTGAGAAAAACTGGAAGAGGTTTGTGGGGAAAAGAGTAACCAATTTTCATTGCCCCCTGTGTTTTTTGGCTAGGTCTACTTCAAGGTGCTGTGCTGGAGTCACATATAAATGAGAAAAACTGGAAGAGGTTTCTGGGGGAAAATAGCAACCAATTTTCATCATAGGACCTATGCTTTTAGCCTAGAAATCACATTTAAGAAAGTGATGGAAACCAAAGCCCAGAGAAAGGAAAATGACTTAGCCTTGTAAGTGGCAGAACCAGGAGCCCGTAACCCCAGCTTTGGGCAAGGAACACTAAGAATGCATTCTAGTCACCAAGCTCTACACAATGTCTCCATGCCACAATACCAGATGTGACTATCACTTTTTGCAAGGACTCACCCAACAGTCCCGAGGATGCTTTTTTCTTTCCTTTCCATTGTGGATGTCAGGAATGAGGTTTGCTCAGTGAGATGGGTCAGCAGGAGGGAACGTCTTGCTTCCAGTTTGGTAACGTGATGACTGCCACCTATTTTTCACTAGAAGGGGATACCACCAGCTTTCATTACCTATCTGTTCACAGACCCATTAGCAAAGGAAGACAATGATGCTGGTGACACTTTCCTTTTAAGCACTTCACAGTCTATAAAGAATGTTCACATCCATCTCTCTATTTGCCCAGACGTTTAGAGATGAAAAGTGAATTGCCAGATCTCCAAAGAGGACTGTAATAAAATCAAACAACAGGAGCAACAAAAATTTCCAAATGGGGACATTTTTCTCCAAGAAACTCTTAGTATATTAGCTCTCTTAAATTCCTCAGTCTTAAATGTTACCTCATCTGAAGGACCTTCCTTCCCACCTAATACTCAGACCTAACACTCAAATTGTACTCTGTGCAAAACACTTTTAAGTACATATTAACTCTACTAAACCTCAATACTAGTCTCTTCATAAGAGGCTGGTACTATTATCCTCTCTATATTGAAGCTGAGAAAATTAAAGCATAAAGAGGATAAATACATTGCCCAAAATCACACAGTAATTGGTAGAGTCAGGATTTGAAATCAGGCCATTTGGTGTTAGAGTCTGTATACTTTATGTCTACCATACTGCCAACCTAAATTCGGTCTCTTCTACTCCATTTTTCTTACTCGCAATATCCCTTTTTTCCCTTTTTAGCAGTAATCATAATTTGCAATGAAATATTTGCTCATTTATTTGCTTATTATTTGTCTTCTAGAAAACTCTAAACTCCACAAGGGCAGGGACCATAGCTGTCTTATTCACATCATGGGCATTATATAACTATTTGTTTTATGAATGAAGAAATGAATGCTTATGGGCAGCATTCATTCTGCAACAACATTTATTTATTTCTTGTATAAGCTTCATTTCTATTAATCCAAATTAGTGAGTTTTTTTTTTTTTGAACTTTAGATGAAGGTTTATGGAACAAACTAGCTTCTCATTAAACAGTTAGTACACATACTGTTTTATGACATTGGTTAACAACTCCATGACGTCTCAACACTCTCCCTTCTTGACCTTGGGTTCCCTATTACCAGCTTTCCTGTCCTCTCCTGCCTTCTAGTCCTTGCCCCTGGGCTGGTGTGCCTCTTTAGTAATGTTTTGTTTTATGGGCCCATTTAATCTTTGGCTGAAGGATGAACTTCAGGAGCGACTTCACTACTGAGCTAAAAGGTTGTCCGGGGGCCACACTCCTGCGGTTTCTCCTGTCTCCCTCAGATCAGTAAGTCTGGTCGTTTTTTGTGAGTTAGAATTTGTTCTGCATTTTTTCTCCAGCTCTGTCTGGGGCCCTCTATTGTGATCCCTGTCAGAGCAGTCAGTCGTGGTAGATGGGCACCATTAGTTGTACTGGGCTCAGGCTGGTGGAGGCCATGATAGTTGTGGTCCGTTAGTCCTTTGGACTAATCTTTCTCTGTGTCTTTAGTTTTCTTCATTCTCCCTTGCTCCGAAGGGATGAGCCCAGTGGAGTATCTTAGATGGCTGCTCACAGGCTTTTAAGACCCCAGATGTTCCTCACCAAAGTAGAATGCAGAACATTTTCTTTATAAACAACACTTATTTTTAAAATTAATTTTATTTTGAAACAACTTCAAATTTACAGAACAGTTGGAAGAATAATACAAAGAACTTCACGCAGAGACCTCATTAAAGTTTACCTAATTGTACCAAAAATATACTTTAGAGCATGAGGATCCAGTCCAGGGTTACTTTAACAAGAAATACTCACTGAATACTACTGTATTATGTAACAGTCTTCTAACTGGTCTCTCAGCTGTAACCATTGCTCTCTACATTTTCATACAGCAGCCAGAGTGAGCCTTTAAAAAAACAAGTTAGATCATGTTATTCCTTTGCTCAAAGCCCTGCAATAGTTTCCATTCCATTAAAAGTAAAATCAATGCTCTCCTTTCCTCCATTCCTCTGATCTTCTCTCCTACTCTTGCTCCGAGCACACACTTCCTGTTTCCCAAAGACTCTCGATACACTCTTGTCTTAGGGCTTCTGCACTAGCTCTTCCTATGAATTCACCGAAGTAGCTGCATGGCTAACTTCCCATCTCTTTGTTGGCTCTAAAAATACAATACTCTATCTCCCTTACCCTGTTTGTTTCTCCTCTATAGTACTTATCATTTTTTTTATAGTTATTTATTATGTTTATTGTTTATGTTCTGTTTTCCTCTGCTAAAATGTTGAGGGTAGGGATCTTTGTCTATTTTGTTCACTGAATATCCCAAACACCTACAACCCTACTGTTCTTGGTGCTAGGGATTAAAAAAAAAATAAATAAATATATACACACACACACACACACACACACATATATAAGCATGTGCTATGTCATGCATCATATATATATTATATACACACACATATACACATAGCCGTGAACCGTATAATGTCTGTTTGGGCAATGTTCAACCATATATATGCCCGCGGTCCCATAAGGTTATAATAGAGTTCAGAAATCCTGATTGTAGAACAGAACATTGTAGTGAATGCAATGGCTTCCAGTACATAACACATGTATCTCATGTCTCTTGTATACAACGCAATTGCTCTGCTAAGTGTATAATGGTACAGTACATACATAACATACAATATGTCTTGATAGTCATAGTAAACACCTGTTAATGGCTTATGTATGTACTGTACTTCCTATTGTCATTTTAATGTGAAGTTTCCCTACTTAGCAATAAAAACTTTATTATATAACATTGTATGCTTCAACTTGTAGGCAGCAGCATCCGATCTCATGTATCACACATCTCTGGAGTGTTGTACTGTTATCTGTTTAATTTTGTTTCAAAAATATTACCACACAGTGCATCATGGCTCCCAAATGCAACAAAACCAGTGCTAGTAATGGCAGCAGTAAGAGGCAAAGGAGAAGTATTGATTTGGAAGTGAAATAAAAGGTTACTTAACAACAACATTAAGGTGGAAAATCAGTGAATGCTCTTGCTCACGATTTAGCCATGTTGCTCTCAACAATCATGACGATCCTCACAAATAGAAAAAATTCTTCAAGCTGTTAAAGAATCAGTTCCACCGAAAGCTACAAGGCTAAAGAAAACGCAAGAGGGATCTACATCAGATATGGAAAAATTGCTAATGACATGGATTGAGGACCAAACACAAAAGTGAACCCCCCAGCACACTGATGATCACTGCTAAGGTACAAAGTTTGTTCGAGATGCTTAACGAAAAAGCAGGACCAGACTACAATGCTGAGTTTAGTGCTAGCTCTGGGTGGTTCACATGCTTCAGACAATGGTTTTCGCCGCATAGTGTTAAAGTGAATGGTGAGTCTGTGAGTGCTGATACAAAGGCAGCAGAAGAATTTGTTGAAACCTTAGATAAACTAATAGTACAGGGAGGTTATTTGCCCCAGCAAAATTGTATTATGGACAAAACCTCTTTATTCTGGAAGCAAATGCCTGAATGGGCTTTCATCCTTAAGGAAACCAAGTCAGTGCCAGGCTTTAAGGTTTTTAAAAACAGAGTGACAGTATATAAAATGGTGTCTGCATGTCTAAATCATATAATGTCCTATTCCACAGAATGTACGGTGGACATTAAGCGATGAGTGACTCTCTGTATATATCTGTCCCTGCCCTCCTGAGACTCACACTGAAGTATGTTTAAGCCAGCAGACCTATTTTTCAATCTCGGCTCTGGCAGGTATTCCCTGTGCCATTTTGGGAAGGTTCCTTAACCTCTCCTGTTTCCTATGAATCATTATGAGGATTCAGTGGAATAACAGCATCTGTAAAGCATTTAGCATAAGAAATATTTGAATATTTGTTTTCCATTCTTCCAGGAAGGGAAGATTGGGAGCCTGACATCTCTGCCACAGGTTTAGGCAAGGTTTTCACAAGGCCTCGGAAAGGTGCAAACAGGTTACCATGGCTAAGCTTACCCAATTTTTAACTGGAGATGTTCTGGTAAGACAGAGAGGCAAGTACTTAGAATGGTCGGAATGAGAAACCAGGAAATGGATAGGGAAGCTTACTTTGCCGTTTTTCATTGGAAAATCCTTGCCGGGTACCCAGAGGTGAAAGTCTAGAGGGAGAGACGGGAAAGAAAAGAGGAATAGATGGTCACAAATACAAACTACAAACCCCAGCATTCCCCGCGGCAGACAACTACAACCCCGGCCACTTTCGGTCGCCGGGCCGGGGGCTCTAAGGTCCTGCAGCCTGCGTGCAGCCAGAGAGGGCGTGAGCCGTGCCCAGGCAGCATGAGGAATCAGGTCGAGCTTTAACGTTGCTGCGCAGACGCCTCTCTCACGGCCGGACGTGACGTAGAAGAGTTCCGGCTTCGGCCTCTGCCGCTGCCGCCGCTGCTACAGTCGCCGCTGCCGCCGCCGCCTTTGCGGCTTCTTTTTTCTAAAATGGCGCCCCTAGACCTGGACAAGTATGTAGAGATAGCGCGACTGTGCAAGTACCTGCCGGAGAACGACCTGAAGGTGAGTCTGGCCAGGGCGGGAGCCCTGCTTGCGGGGCTCGCCCCTTCCGGCAGTGGGGCTCCCGCCGTCCCGCCCTTCCTCCGCGGTACACTGCCGGGTATCCCGTCCCGTCGCTGTGGACGGCCCGGTGCCGTACAAAGCTGCTCGGTTCGACCTGGCGTCACGCGGAAAGCCCAGGAGCCCAGGTCCCTCGAATGCCGTCCTGGTTCCCTCAGCAGGAATCCCGAGGGAAGTCGCGGCTCCTGCCCCAGAGTCACCCCTTCTGGCACCAGGGCTACCCCAGGACTCCGAGCCCTAACAGCCTTGTTTAGAAGACGGTTCCCCCCGACCTCCACCCCCGGGTTTCCCGGAGTCCGAACCGAGCCCTAGCCGGCAGTGTTCTCGAGATGGGGTCGTCTTTACTAGAGGTGACAGGAGCCCGGGGTGACTGGTGTTTGACGGGAGATACCGCCGGCGTCCCGGAACGCAGTCCTGGTGTGTTTAGGTTACTGAAGAGTGGGAAGGCGATTGGCCAGAGCGGTTTGGTACCGATGTGAGGGAACGTCAAGTTGTCCTCCATTCCAGTTGCTGTTTAGGAGTGTTGGTTTTGTTGTACTAATTCAAATGCGAATTAGGTTTATGAGTATATTACTGAGCTAAGTTAAGAGTTATCCTTAGTTGAGGTAGTAGGACCTCAGTAAATACAAGTGCTTTTCTGTCTTTTAAGTCATTCGCCCACAATCTCCTTTTAACTCAAGATCTCATTTTCTTTGTTTTCTAAAGGAGGTGAGTTGTTCTTGTTAACTGCCCAGTCCTAGTAAGTAAGAGTAAAGGAATGAATGTCAAAGTAGAGGAGTATAAGTCTTTGTTGTACTGGTTTTTAAAAAAGTGTTTCTATGTGCTTGCTAAAATAAAACCAATACTTCGGTGTCTAGAAGTTATTTACCTGTTAGTGCTAATACCTGTTTTATTTGTTCACTAAACTTTGATCTCTTATGTGGTAAGGGGATAGATAAATTGTTGGTCGTTTGAGTTCTTTTTATTCTTTAAGCTATGGGTTTAAAGCAATTTATCTCTGTTTTTGAATTCTTTATCGTAAAGAAGAGATTACTGTCTTTTTCTTCTGTTGTCTCCCTTGGTACAGAAAATTGATATTTAACATAACATCAATCAAACAAGTATGCAAAATGTTTAAGGTCACTTGTGCTGTTGGGAATGTACTTACGAAAACCAAACCCATTGCCGTCTGAGTTGATTCTGACTCATAGCAATCCTATAGGACAGAATACAACTGCCCCATAGGGTTTCCAAAGAGTGGCTGGTGGATTCGAACTGCCTACCTTTTAGTTAGCAGTCAAGCTCTTAACCACTGTGGCCACCAGGGCATGTTAATTATATATGCCATATGATAGAATTGTGGTGTTAGCGAAGAATACTACATATACCACGGACCGCCAAAAGCACGAAGAAATCTGTCTTGGAAGAAGTACAACCAGAATGTGCCTTAGAAGCAAGGATGACAAGACTATGTCTCACATACTTTGGACATGTTATCAGGAGGGATCAGTCCCTGGAGAAGGACATCACACTTGGTAAAACAGAGGGTCAGCAAAAAAGAGGAAGACCCTCAATGAGATGGAGTGACAGTGGCTGCAACAAGGGACTTAAGCATAACAACGATTGTGAGGATGGCGCAGGACCAGGCAGTGTTGCACGACCAGTCAGTGTTTTGTTCTGTTGTGCATAGGGTCACTATGAGTCAAAACCAGCTCGATGGCAACAACAACAACATGATAGAGGAGTCATTCTTGTGTATTTTTTCCCTTTTTAATAGGACTGTTTAATTTAAATGAGAACAAAGCAGATATTAGTAGTGTAGCTTTCATGCTAATCAGAGTCCTTCAGATATTAGCTTTGTGACTTCTTTCTGCTATATGCTTTTTTGGGAAACAAGAATATAACCAACACTGGGACCCAATTTATGGGAAACTAAAAAAAAAAAATTTTTTTTTTTTAACCATACCTCTTTTGGTAGTATTGTTAATCCCATAGCTGAAGTTGATCGTTGCATATCAATGAATTGATGTGAAATTTTGTTTTCTTTTTATTAATCATACTGGAACTGTTTTAAACTTTGTGTCTATAAGAAGTGTTGTCTTTTATTAGGAAAATGTGTCTTAATATTGACTTGAAATTGGATACTAAAATGATTTGAAAAATAATCAGTTGGATTTTCTTTAGGCCTCTTAGTTTGATAAACATTAGCTTTTCTTCTCACTTAGGAAATAGTAAGCCATTTCATTTTCTTTAAAAAAAAAATTGACAGCAACGAATTTCATTTTTTTTTTTTTTTTTTTGGTTTGGTACTTAGCTTGCATGTTTATAAATAAACTTTTTTTTTTTTTAATTTTGAATCTTCTGAGCAACTACTGAGGAAAAAGAACCTTAATTTTTCCATATAAGTAGAGGATTTCCATCTTTGTCTTGGTGTATTTAAGGAAATTTGATTTTATTTTTGTTTCTTGGCATGAAGTGCAAACCAAAATTAGTCTGACTAAGAAAGTATTTCAGGAGCACCTTTTCTTAGGCTTCAAAGCCAAGATACAAGATTCTGTCAGAGGAGGGAAAGAAGTTATGAGGGCCACTTAATGATCTTAATGGAAAAGATTTGTTCTAGTAAAAAAGAAAATAATGGAAATTTACCTGTATTAATTTTAGATTGACTAGAAGTTGGAGGTACTAATGAAATAGTAAACGCATAGCATGTTCTAGATCTGAGATTTCTCTTTAGCTAAATTGGAAGTGGTTATATCACTAGTACTGGATCAAACCTACAAAGAGATCCTGTGATTCTCAGCCAAAAGAAAGATTTCAGAAAGGACCTTAGAAGGTACAGATCACATATCTGACCAAGTGGGAGAAAGAATAATAAAAGGAAGGTTTACTGGGTACTTAAACTTTAGTGGGTTTTTGGGGAAAGGATTCTATAGCTTGGAAATTGTCTGATCTCTTGGACAGTTCTTAAAAGTGATATCTAAGTTAAGTGCTCAACTGCTAACCGAAAGGTTGGCGGTTCAAACCCACCTGACAGCTCCACTGGAGAAAGACCTGGTGATCTGCTGCCATAAAGATTAAAAATCAAACCACCAAACCCAGTGCTGTCGAGTCAATTCCGACTCATAGTGACCCTATAGGACAGAGTAGAACTGCCCCATAGAGTTGCCAAGGAGTGCCTGGCAGATTCAAACTGCCGACCCTTTGATTAGCAGCTGTAGCACTTAACTACTACGCCACCAGGGTTTCCCCATAAAGATTACAGCTTAGAAAATTCTGTGGGGGCAGTTCTACTCTGTCGCATGGGGTCGCTATGAGTCAAAATTGAATCTGTGGCACCTAACAAGTAAAGAAATTACAAAGCGAGTTAGAGCTTGGTGTTCAGTTTTTTACTGAGGAGCTGAAGGCAGTTATTGTAGAAGGGGTTGGGAGAATGCTGGTGTCTACCTTAAAAATTAGCGATGCAACACAAGAAATTGTATAATTCTATAGTGACTACTTTTATGGATTAATAAATAATGTAATCTTTTTGGAACCTACTTTCATATTCAGTCTGAACTATCTCTGGGTTTTTCATGTAAGACTGCCTGCTCCGGAAAGTTGTACTTCTGTCTGAAATCCCTCCGTAAAACTTCAAAGAATTTGCCTTAGCTGTTTTATGAGATTTGGTGAATGGCCTTTTGCACCTCCTCATCGAGCTTCTATCTGATTTTATAAACTCTCCTTATATGTGGTAGTCTTTGTCTTTTCAGACTTGAAGCTTGTTTGTTTTGTCTCTTATTGCTTATCTTGTTCATCATTTGGAAACCCTGGTGGTGTTGTGGTTAAGTGCTACGACTGTTAACCAAGAGGCCGGCAGTTTGAATCCGCTAGGCACTCCTTGGAAACACTATGGGGCAGTTCTACCCTGTCCTGTAGGGTCACTATGAGTCGGAATCGACTCGACGGCAGTGGGTTTTGCTTTTTGGGTTCATCATTCTACCTAGTACTGGATGGAATCTACCTAAATGTTTTGAAGGAGTAGGGATGAAATATGTGAAAGTGAGTGGACCAAAGTGCAACCTTCCATACAAAGAGTTTATGTGATTCTCAGGAGTATTATATTTACCTGAGTTGTTTGGCTTTGGATTGTATCTTTCTTGAGGTACTGCAAGGAAATCTGAAAACAGTACAGCAATTTGGGACACACCATGGCTTTGTATAGTTCTAGAAGAGTGTTTTCAAGACCATTTCTGATAATGTCTGGCATTTTATTTTGTCCTTTTGGCCACAGAATAACATTCTCCTTTGTCTTCTGAAAATAGTCTATAATAGTACTGCCAGTAGAAATATAATGCTCGCAAAATGTGAGCTACAGATTTTCTGGTAGCCATATTAAAAAAAGGTAAAAAACAGGTGAAATTCATTTTAATAATATTTTGTTTAACCCAGTGTATATTTAAAATATTATCCTTTCAACATGCAATAAATGTAAAACTACTAATATAATGTTTTGAGCTTGTTTTTGTACTAAGTCTACAAAATTTAATGTGTGCAGCACGTTCAAGTTTGGATTAGCCATATTTCAGGTGTTCATTAGCCACATGTGGCTGGTAGCTACTGAATGCAGGTCTCTAATGACTCCCCAGCCCCTTTTTCTAGAATTTCAGAGCTGGAAGAGTATCAGAGTTCATGTAGTTCGGTATCCTTCATATTTTACTGAAAGGGAAACTGATCTTCACAGAGTTTATGATCTGCCTGAGAATGTCCAGCTGTCAATCACAGTCAGAACTAAGTTGGAAAGCCTCCCCATGCAGGGCTCTTTCTGATATAGTTAATGGCCTTTTTAGCATGGCTAATAGCATGCTTTTTTTTTTTTCAATTGTGCTTTAAGTGAAAGTTTACAAATCAAGTCAGTCTCTCATACAAAAATTTATATACACCTTGTTATGTCCTCCTAGTTGCTCTCTCCCTAATGAGACAACACACTCCTCCTATCCACCCTGTATTCCCCGTGTCCATTCAGCCAGCTTCTGTCCCCTTTGGCCTTCTCATCTCGACTCTAGATGGGAGCTGCCCACACAGTCTCATTTGTCTACTTGAGCCAAGAAGTTCATTCCTCACCAGTATCATTTTCTGTCTTATAGTCCAGTCTAATCCCTGTCTTAAGAGTTGGCTTTGGGAATGGTTCCAGTCTTGTGGTAACAGAAAATCTGGGGACCGTGACCTCCGGGGTCCTTCTAGTCCCATTCAGCCCTTTAAGTCTGGTCTTTTTACGAGAATTTGCGGTCTGCATCCCACTGTTCTCCTGCTCCATCAGGAATTCTGTTGTGTTTCCTGTCAGGACAGTCATCGGTTATAGCCGGCCACCATCTAGTTCTGGTCTCAGGCTGATGTAGTCTCTGATTTACGTGGCCCGTCCTGTCCCTTGGGCTCATAATTGCCTTGTATCTTTGGTTTTCTTCAGTCTCCCTTGCTCTAGGTGGGTTGAGACCAATTGATGTATCTTAGATGGCTGCTTGCTAGGGTTTAAGACCCCAGGCGCCACTCACCAAAGTGGGATAGCATGCCTTTTTTGACCTAAGCACTTTGGTATCCTCTTCTGACAACATGCCCTGGACTTTCCTGATTCTCTGCTTTCATTCATTCAGCTTGGCACCTACTTACATAATTCACAACACAAATATTAATTCATTTACTATTCATAACAACCCTGTGAGGTGGGTACTGTTAGTTGCCCCATTTTACAGATGGGTAACTGAAGTACAGAGAGATTAAGTAACTTTCCAAAGTCATTCAGTTAGTAAGTAAGTGGAAGAGTTTGGATTCAAACCTAGGCAGCCTGGCTGAAGCATCCACATTCATGTCCACCACCTGTACTTCCTCTATAGTAGAATACCCTGTGTGGTGGTGGTGTTGTTAGGTGCCGTCAAGTCAGTTCCGACTGATAGTGACCCTGCGCACAACAGAACAAAACACTGCCCGGTCCTGCGCCATCCTTACAATTGTTGTTACGCTTGAGCTTATTATTGTAGCCACTGTGTCAGTCCACCTCGTTGAGGGTCTTCCTCTTTTCCGCTGACCCTGTACTTTGCCAAGCATGATGCCCTTCTCCAGGGACTGATCCCTCCTGACAACATGTCCAAAGTGTGTAAGACACAGTCTAGCCATCTTTGCTTCTAAGGAGCATTCTGGTTGTACTTCTTCTAAGGAGCATTCTGGTGGTGCTTCTTCTAAGACAGATTTGTTCATTCTTTTGGCAGTCCATGGTATATTCAGTGTTCTTTGCCAGCACCGCAATTCAAAGGTGTAAGTTTTTTGGTTTTCCTTATTCATTGTCCAGCTTTCACATACATATGATGTGTCTGAAAATACCATGGCTTGGGTCAGGTGCACCTTAGTCTTCAAGGTGACATCTTTGCTCTTCAACACTTTAAAGAGGTCCTTTGCAGCAAATTTACCCAGTGCAATGCGTCTTTTGATTTCTTGACTGCTGCTTCCATGGATGTTGATTGTGGATCCAAGTAAAATGAAATCCTTGACAACTTACATCTTTTCTCCGTTTATCATGATGTTGCTCACTGGTCCAGTTGTGAGGATTTTTGTGTTCTTTATATTGAGATGCAATCTATACTGAAGGCTGTGGTCTTTGATCTTCATTAGTAAGTGCTTCAAGTCCTTTTCACTTTCAGCGAGCAAGGTTGTGTCACCTGCATAATGCAGGTTGTTAATGAGTCTTCCTCCAATCCTGATGTCCTGTTCTTCTTCATATAGTCCAGCTTCTTGTAATATTTGCTCAGCATACAGATTGAATAGATATGGTGGAAGAATACAACACTGAAACACACCTTTCCTGACTTTAAACCAATCAGTACCCCCTTGTTCTGTCTGAACAATTGCCTCTTGATATGTGTAAAGGTTCCTCATGAGCACAATTAAGTATTCTGGAATTCCCATTCTTCTCAATGTTATCCATTATTTGTTATGATCCACACAGTTGAATGCCTTTGCATAGTCAATAAAACACAGGTAAACATCCTTCTGGTATTCTGTGCTTTCAGCCAGGATCTGTCTGATATCAGCAATGATATCCCTGGTTCCAAGTCCTCTTCTGAAACTGGTCCAAATTTCTGGCAGTTCCCTGTCGATATATTCCTGCAGCCGTTTTTGAATGATCTTCAGCAAAATTTTGCCTGAGTGCTCGCTAGTATCTCCCTCTTGAGCTCAGCCCAGGTACCGCTTTCATTCAGGGCTCCTGAATTCCACAGCCAGAGTTGTTCATAAAGCCTAGAATTTACATAGCTATTTACAGTTTTCAGAGCACCTTCATGTCCATTTTTTCATTTATACAATCCTTGTGATAGAACAGATATCAGAGCCATGACTTGGTGAGGTTTGAGTGACCCAGCAGAGTATATATCTGATTTTTATTTACCAGTTTTAAATTTCCATTATCTCTTTTCCACACTGACATTGTTTTGCCACGTAACGCTTTATTGCTCCATTTTACCACTTAAGAGTGTGTTTTTTTGTATGATAGCAAATATACGTTTCTCCACGATTAGATTGTAAGCTTTTTGAGGGCCAGGATCATGTTTATTTTTTGTATTCTCCACGATCTCCACTACCTTGTAGTGGTAGACAATAAAGGTTTGTTGAACTGAATAGTATACTGCTTTACAGCACACATTTCCTTGAATGGCTTCTTGTGTTAAGTCCTATTCCCAGTGGGTACCAGGGATAGAGTCAGATACTTCTCTCTGTTTTTGAGGGGCTATCAGTATCGTAAAGGAGATGGAGAGGTAAACAAATGATCATTATGAGTGTAGTGAGTGCTATAACCCAAGGTGTTGGGGAACGTTGAAGTAACATTTAACTCAGGAGTTAAAGATGGTTTCACAGTGGGAGGATGAGGAGAGTTTGTTCAGGTAGACAAAAGGGGAAGGAGAGAACATACAGACAGAATAAATACCACGTGCAATGGTATAGCTTAATCTGAAAGAAAATGACTGAGGGAACTTGATGTAGTTCAGGGAACTGGTGGTGTTGCTGGGAAGACAGGCAGAGGCCATATCATGGAAGACTAAGCCAATAAACTTGGATTTTTATCTTTTACATGGGTAAACACTTTGAAATGTTTTTGTATTTTAGGGAAAAACAAATCACATCATAATTTTGCTATATTGTTTAAAATGCAACTAACTAAAAAAAAGTAGATTAAAAAAAAACTAAAGATTGACTGCTATATGTGGTAGAAATATGACAAAACCATAAGGATGGTATCTGAATGGAGTTTAGTGTCTTTAGTTTCCTTGGGCTGTCATAACAAAATACCATAAAGTGGGTGGCTTTAAAGAACAGAAATTTATTTTCTCACAGTTCTAGAGGCTAAAAGTCTGAATTCAGGGTGTCGGTATAGTTATGCACTTTCTCTGTGGGCTCTAGGGGAAGACCCTTGTCTCCTTCAGTTTCTGGTAGCCCTGAGCATTTTTTGGCTTGTAGATGGAGCCTCACATGCTGTTTCCCCCATGTATGACTCTCTTTCCATGTCTGATCGCCCCTTTTGTAAAACCCTACTCAAGGAGTTAGGAATAGGACCCACCCTACTCTAGTCTGACTTACTGCAATCTTCAAAGAAAGACTCCATTTCCCCAAACAAGATAACAGTCACAAGAACAGGGGTTAGGTCTTCAGTATATTTTTTGAGGGGCAGGGGGGCACTATTCAATCCATAACATTTGAAAACGCTACCATAGACAGAGGAGTCCTCTTGAGTGATTTTTTTCTCATGAAAATATTGTTTTATTGTGATAAAATATACACAACATAAAATTTACATTTTAGCCATTTTCAGGTTTATAATCCAGCGGCTTTAATCACACTTAGAGTATTGTGCAACCATCACCACTATTTGTTTCCAAAGCTTTTTCAATCTCAAAAGATTTTAAGGAGTGATGATAGGTTTCAGATATATTATTCTGGTAGCATTGTAGACCATGGATTGAAATGGGACAAAAATGTCATAGGAGCAATAGGCCAAGTGACACATTATGAGGGCCTGAAGTAAGGCAGTGACAAGTGAATCTGATGTAAGAAAGGATACGAAGGAGGAATAGCTGTTGACAGATTAGATTATGAAGGAGAGAGAAGTGTTCAGCATGTTCTCTTAGTCTCTAGCATGGATTACTTAGTAAGTAGTATACCTAGATTAAGGAATGCAAGGGAGTTTAGATTGGGTCTCACTGAGTTTGATATGCTTCCAAGGGAAGACACAGAAGTGTAGATGTTCAGAAAACTGTTGGATACACAGGCCAGTTAGGCAAAATATATTGGGGCCAAATGTGCTCCAGATGCTGTTTTAATAATATTAAAGCTCAGGCAAGAAGAGGTCGAGTCCATTGGTTCTCAGTCAGGGCAGTTTTGCCCCTTGGGGGGACATTCGGCTATGTCTGGTGGCGTTTTGGACCCCTGCTGGCATACTGGTTAAGAGCTTGGCTGCTAACCAAAAAGTCAGCAGTCACCAGCTGCTCCTTGGACACCCTATGGGACGATTCCACTCTATCCTATAGGGTTGGTGTGAGTCTGATTCGGCTCAACTGCTATAGGCATCTAGTTGATGGAGAGGCCAGGGATGCTGCTAAACATCCTGAAATGCATAGGATAGCAGCCCCTCAAAATCAAGAATTACCAGTTCATGTTGTGGTTGAGAAACTCTGATACAGACTGAAGGCACAGATAATATTACCTTCTGGATTGTAAAGGTATGAATGGCATTGTCATGTCAAATCCCCACTCATTATTCCCGGTGTTTTGCATTATCGTACAAAGACTGTAAGATATAATTTTAAATAGGTTTTTATTTCTTAAGCTAAGGATATTTTGTAAATACCAGTGTGTAGAAGTAAAGAAAGAACATACTTGTTTTAGATAGCAAGATCAACTAAACAAAGAATTACAAAAGTTTAGAATCCAGGAGGTTTGAGGGACAGGAGGGAACAGGGAGACAGGATGCAGTGAATGGAATGGAACTATGAGCAAATATCTTCAAAAAGGATAGAAATAGGGGCTGCTAAGAATGGGGGCCTTGAGAGTGCTCCTGATTCAAAGGTTGGGAATTAATTGGGCAAGGTGATGTGTGCAGTTTGACCTAAATTCAGGATAAGGTTGAGAATCTTGCTTTAGTGACTGTTTGAAGCCCTAAGAGAAGCCGTAAGGCTTTCTTACAAATTAAGCAGCAAAACAAGGCTGGAAAGGGGTTGGGAGGACTGGGGCATGTGTCTTGTCCATGGCAATGCTGGACTCTGTGGAGGGCACTCTATGTGTGTAGTTGGCTGACCTACATGGAGTTTATACTGAGATTTCATAGGCTTTTCTTATTTGTGTGTGTGCTTGATTAGAATTTATAAGCTGCTGCTAAACTGAGGAGATGAGGGACAAGGGCTCTAGTTTAGAGACATACCTCTCCAAATCCTCTACTGGGATCTGCAGAAGTAGCAGTCATAGCAGGGGGCAGTTGCTATTTTACTCTAGTTATTGTGCCTGGGCTCAGGTAGAAGGATGCTACCTAAGTCGTTTATGTATGTTCTCCAGATACTCACCGGCCTTTGAGAGTGACAGGGTTTCACAGTGATGTTCTTCACCTTATGGTCCACTATCATTTTCACATAATCCCCAGGGATGATGGGCCGGCCAAAAAGCTGACTTGCAGTTCAGGAGGCTATGGGCGGAGGTTTTTTTTTATTTTTTTAATTGTCCTTTAGATGAAGGTTTACAGAACAAACTAGTTTCTCATTGAATGGTACACATACTTTTTTATGACATTGGTTAACAACACCACGACAGGTTAACACCTTCCCTTGTTGACATTGGGTTCTCTATTACCAGCTTTTCCGTCCCCTCCTGCCTTCTAGTCCTTGCCCCTGGGCTGGTGTGCCCCTTTAGTCTTGTTTTATTTTGTGGGCCTTTCTGATCTTTGGCTGAAGGGTGAACCTCAGGAGTGACTTCATTACTGAGCTGAAAGGGTGTCCGGGGGCCATACTCTTGGGGTTTCTCCAGTCTCTGTCAAGCCAGTAAGTCTGGTCTTCTTTTGTGTGAGTTACAATTTTGTTCTACGTTTTTCTCCAGCTCTGTCCAGGACCCTCTACTGTGATCCCTGTCAGAGCAGTCAGTGCTGGTAGCCAGGTACCAGCTAGTTGTACTGGACTCAGACTGGTGGAGGCCATGGTAGTTGTGGTCCATTAGTCCTTTAGACTAATCTTTCCCTTGCGTTTTTAATTTTCTTCATTCTCCCTTGCTCCCAAAGGGGTGAGACTAGTGGTGTATCTTAGATGGCCACTCACAGGCTTTTAAGACCCCAGATGCTACTCTATGGGTGCAGATTTTGGCAGGTTCACATATGGGAATCATGGAGTCCCTCAGGACTCTGTGCTGCAGTTAGTTTCAGAATGCAAATTAATTGATAACTCACTTTGTTCCAAAAAGCACATGGGGTGGTTTACCAAGATGTATTCAGTTTGGCAAGATAAGTTACATTTAGAATAAGTAAGAAAAATGAGATAAAGAGAAAGTAAAGATAGGAAACCAAGATGGAGCCAGCAGTTAAAGCAAGAATAGTATATAAAGTAAAAGCCATGATGACCAGGTTACTTCTTAGATATTAGACCCTAAGCTTTCCAGGAGCCTACAAAAAGATGGAAACAGATCAGTTTAAAAATTCAGAGTCTGAAAGGTGATAAAAACAAACTAGCTTCTCAGGGAAATCTTGTTTATACCTGAAAGAGGGAGCAAAGAGACGTCCCTCCTCTGGGTTCTCCTTGAAGGATATTGTTTAATCACAGTATCCTCTGTATCTTGTTTATAGTCTACACAGTGAAAAGCTCTGCAGAAGACTCTTCCTTATAATGTCCCCCACTGCAGATAGATGGCATGACATTAAGGTGCAATTTGGGAAAAAACAATTGGGGAGAGAGGGCAGTATAATTAAAGTAGGGTGAAGTCACGTCCCTTTAGAGGACCAAACCTGTTGCCATCGAGTCGATTCCCACTATAGCGACTCTCTAGGACAGAGTAGACCTACCCCCTAGGGTTTCCAAGGAGCAGCTGGTGGGTTTGAACTGCCGACATTTTGGTTAGGCTGTTTTAAACCACTGCGCCACTAGGATGCCCTCTAGAGGACAGTCTGCTTAATTCAGGATGGACTTTACAGTGGGTTTATTCTTTGGGTAACATTTTGATAATAGATCATTATAAAGAAGTGTACACAGTGGAACCCCCAAGTTTATAGGAAACACAGTTTCCTGAGAGTGGGCAAGTTGAGAGAGCAACAGTGTGAAAAATAGAGAACATTTCTTCTTCAGAGATGCAGTGTGGGAAGAAGAATGGAAGATGAGTTCCTTTGGTGGCTTGTATCAGAGAATATGTTAGGGGGGAAGTATACAAATGACATTCATGGTGTGATGGGCACAAACCCTCACTAATGGAAGTTAAGCATCTTCTTAAAAGATGTAAAGTCTGAAAGGTAGTGCAGATAGGACAAATGCTAACTAACAACATGCAGGTCTTATAGGCAATGGACTGGAAACAAAGCAGAAAACACTGCCCACCCTTGTACAAATTACAGCAAAGCACTTGTACAAACTCCACGGTGGAACTAGAACTAGAACAGTGGAGTAGAACTGCTCTTTAACACAAAGGGTTGCCGTGAGTTGAAATTGACTTAACAGCAGCTGGTTTTGTTTTTTTAGTATCAGAGAAGAAAAATATTTTCAAAATATTTGTGGCGGGTCTATGAAGCTAACCAAAAAGAACAGCACTCTTCATTTTGGGAAGATGGGGAGAGGGGAGGTTAGACTGTGATGAAAAATTATAATTAATACAGGCCAAATATAGAATTATTTTCTGGTTCCTGGCATACTTGTTCTTTGGAACTAACCTTAAACTAGATAGAAGGGAGTTAGGGTTACAGAAATAGCAGATTGTGAACTTTGAAACTAATTACTTTAAAAATAATAAATTATATATCCTGACCTAATGGATTTTTAGCGGAAATAGGATGCTATACAAAGGTGATCTTTTTTTTTTTAATCTTTATATCATAACAAAATTTATCATTTGAACTATTTTTGAGTGTACAATTCAGTGGCATTGTTTTTTCACAATGTTGTGTAACTGTCATTACCATCTATTTCCATATTTTTTTAATCAGACCAAACAGAAACTGTACTCATTGAACAGTAACTCCTGTTTGCCCCCTCCCCGGAGCCCCTCTAGCCTATTTTCTTTCTGTGTGAATTTGCCTATTCTAGACACCTCATGTAAGTGGTATCATACAATATTTGTCTTTTTGCAACTGGCTGATTTCCCTTACCATACTCTCTTCATGGTTCATCCATGTTGTAGAATATATCAGGATGTCATTCCTTTTTATGAATGAATAATATTCCATTGTATGGATATACCATATTTCGTTTATACGTTTATCTGTTTAATGGACACTTAGGTTGTTTCCACCCTTTGACTATTTTGAATAATGCTGCTATGAACATTGGTATACAAGTATCTGTTTGAGTCCTTTCTTTCATTTCTTTTGGGTATACTCTTAAGAGTGGAATTGCCGGATTGTAATTTATGTTTAATTTTTTGAGAAACCACCAAACTTTTTTCTATAGTGGCTGCATGATTTTACATTTCCAATGCATTAGGGTTCCAATTTCTCCACATCCTTGTCAACACTTGCTATTTTTTTCTTTTTTTTAATAATTGTTGCCAGTAGGTGTGAAGTGGTATCTCATTGTGATTTTGATTTGCATTTCCCTAATGACTAATGATGTTGATCATGTTTTCACGTGCTATTTGATCATTTGTGTATCTTCTTTGGAGAAATATCATTCAAGTCCTTGCCTGCTTTTTAATTGGGTTATTTGTTTTTTTCTTCTTGAGTTATAGAAGCTCTCTATTCTGGATTTAATCCCTTGTCAGAAACATGATTTGTGAATATTTTCTCCCATTTTGTGGATTGTCTTTTCATTTTTTTGATAGTATCCTTTGAAGCACAAATGTTTTTAATTTTCATAGTATCCTATTTTTTTTTCTTTTGTCAGTTGTGCTTTTTGTGCCTCATGTAAGAAATCATTGCCTAATTCAAGATCACAAAGATACTCGTGTTTTCTTCTAAGAGTTTTATAGTTTCAGTGCTTACGTTCAGGTCTATGATACGTTTTGAGTTAATTTTTATAGTATATGGAGTGAGATAGGGAGGGGTCCAACTGTGTTTTTCCCAGCACCATATGTTGAATTTCCCTACTGAATTGTCATGACACTGTCGTGGAAAATCAGTTGACCACAAGTGTAAGTTCTTAGTTATCTAGTGCTGCTGTAACAGAAGTACCACAAGTGGATGGTTTTAACAAACGGGTGTTTATTTTCTCACGGTTTAAACCAAACCCACTGCCATCGAGTTGATTTCGATTCATTGCAACCCTATAGGACAGAGTAGAACTGCACTGTAAGGTTTCGTGGCTGTAAATCTTTATGGACTGCCACACTGCTTTCCCGTCGAGCAGCTGGTGGGTTCAAACCACCGACCTTTTGGTTAGCGGCTGAGCACCTTAATCACTGTACCATCAGGGCTCCTTTATTCACAGTTTAGGCTAGAAATCAGAATTCAGGGAGCTGGCTCCAGGGGAAGGCTTTCACTCTCTGTCAACTCTGGGAGAGAAGGTCCTTGTCTCTTCACTTCTGTTTCCTGGTTCATTGGAGATCTCTATGTGGCTTGGCACCTATCTTCCCCCATCTCTACTAGCCTAATCTGCTTCTTTTATATTTGTAAGAGATTGACTCAATACACACCCTACACAGGTCCTGCCTTATGAACGTAGCAAAGACAGCCCATCCCCAAATGGAATTATAACAACAGGCATAGAGGTTAAAATTTGCAGCACATATTTTTCGTTTATTTCTGGACTCTCAGTTCTGGTCCACTGAAATATTTGTTCTGACACCAGTACCGCACTGTCTTAATTAGTGTAATTTTGTACTAAGTTTTAAAATCGGAAAGTGTGAGTTCTCCAGCTTGGTCTCTTTTTTCAAGATTGTTTTGACTATTCTGGTTCTTTGCATTTTCATATAATTTTTAAATCAACTTGTCAGTTTCTGCAAAATTTCCTGGAATTTTGATAGGAATTGCATTGAATATATAGATCTATAGGTTTCACACACACATACACATGTATATTTTTTATTGTGGTGAAGTACATATAAAACAAAACATTTGCCATTTCGGCCTTTTTAATGTGTTCTTATTGCACAAGTGGTTAAGTATTCTATTGTTAACTGAAAGGTCGGTGATTCAAACCCACCCAGCAGGTCCAAGGGAGAATGACCTGGCAACCTGCTTTTGGAAGATTGTTATTGTCATGTACCATTGAGTTGATTCCAGTTCCTCCAAGAAAACTATGCAGTCGTTCTGCTCTGTCACGTGGGATCACTATGAGTGAAAATCAGCTTGATGGCACCTAACAACAACAACGTGTAGAATAACCAAAAAAACCAAACCCATTGCCATTGAGTTGATTTCAACTCATAGCAACCCTATACAACAGAGTAGAACTGCCCCATAGGGTTTCCAGGGAGCACCTGGTGGATTCAAACTGTCGACATTTGGATTAGCAGCTGAACCCTTAACGACTACGCCACCAGGGTTTCCAGGTGTAGAATAGGTAGTATATTTTTAATAATTATTTTTGTATAGGCAATACAATCACGAGGTTCCAAACTTAATAAGTGTAAAAGACTAAGTGTTAAGTCTCTCTTCCATTCCTGTCCCCAGACACTGAGTTCTCTTCTTCATGTTGATAGCCAGTGTTCATTTCTTATGGAACCTTACAGAAGCAACAGTTCAGGCACGTACAAGTAAATGTAAGCAAGTATTTGTATGCGTGTGTATGGATATATATATGTTTTTTTCTTTTATACAAGTGGTAGCATATCATATATATTATTCTACATATTACATTCTGTCAGCTAAGGCTGTTTTATAGTTTCAGAACAGCATTTATTAAAAATTTTTAATGTAACTACAGAAAAGTATGAAGAATAACTTAATAACACATCTATAATTCCTTCCACCAAGAATCTAATTTTTCATGCTTTTTAACAAAGGTAAAAGAAATAAACAGAAATGAAATTGGAGTCCAATTTGTTTGACATCACTAGCAGCTGCTATGACAGTTTTAGTGTATTTCCTTCTAAGCCACCTGGTATCAGATAGAAGGTTCCCCCTCTAGTTCCCTGTGCATAGCAGGGATGTATACTTCATACTCCAGAGCACTGTTATGAGACTCATTTGCTTGCTATGAAATCTTTTGATTTGAGCACTTTGAGAGGGCAAATATTTTTGAAATGCAAACGTTTAGAGTTCATTTTTAAAGAACAACTTTAGGTTTAGATTTTATAATTATTTATTTACTTAAATGAACCTTTTTATTTTGAGGTAATCATGGATTCACATGCAGTTGTAAGATATAATACAGAGAGATCCCATTTACCCTTTACTCAGTTTTGCTAATAGTAATATCTTGCAGAACTATAATATAGTTTCACAACCAGAATGTTGATACTGATATAATCCAAGATCTTGTTTCACATTTCTCCACATTTACTTGTACTTATTTGTGTATGTGTATTTAGTTCTCTGCTGTTACCACAAGGATTCCTCATACTACCTTTCTATAACCACACCCACCTCCCTCCTGCCACCCCTGGCCTGTGAAGCCCTGGCAACCTCTAATCTGTTCTCCATTTCTATAATTTTGTTATTTCAAGAATGTTACATAAATGGAATCATACAGTATGTAATTTTGGGGGATTGGCTTTTTTTCACTCAGCGTACTTCCCTCGAGATTCATCCAGGTTGTTGTGTGTCAATAGTTTGTTTCTTTTTATTGCCGAGTAGTAATGCATGGTACAGATGTACCACAAATTGTTTAACCATTGACTCGTTGAAGGACATCTGACTTGTTTCCAGTTTTGGCTGTTGTGAGTAAAGCCATCATACTCATGTGTAGATTTTTATGTGAACATAAGTTTTCATTTGTCTGGGATAAATACCCAAGAGTGCAATTGCTGGGCCATATGGTAAGTGCATGGTTTACTTTTAAAATTAACAGATAAGAACCTTTTCCTGGTATAATTATTTATTCTTACATTTGTTACAGTGAAAAGCATCATTTCTCAGTCTTTGTAAAGCTATCTTTATCCTACCTAAGTGGAGGAAACCTGTTTTCTGTGTGGTGAGGGAGTTTGAATTTTGGAGTAATTATTGTGTCGTTCTTACGCATTATGAACTATAGGTGAAAGCTGACAGAAATCTAGCCCCAGAATCATCATAGGATAATCTTTTCTCTCTTAGTCTTTCCAATTATTAGTTTTTTGTAATTTTTGCATTTGATGCTTATTTTAATATTGTAGTAAAAGTTTGCATTTTTCTCTTGTTACAGCGGCTGTGTGACTATGTTTGTGACCTCCTCTTGGAAGAGTCAAATGTTCAGCCAGTATCGACACCAGTAACAGTGTGTGGAGATATACATGGACAGGTAAAATTTTGTGAGCAGATTTTTAGCTTTTGTACTGTCTATGGCCCATGTGTGTTTTGACTGTGTTGCAAAGTATACAAAAAAGAGTTTCAAAGCAGGCACACTTGTCTTTAGATTCTCACTGTCAGTATTCAGCCTAGTTGGAAACATTAGGTGTAGAAATTTTTTCACTGGCAAATGAGAGTTGAACAGAGCACTCATAGCATGTAACATGCATACAGTGTAGTTGGGGCTATAAAACGTATAAAAAAATTAGTGAACAGCATAGCATTTATGGATGCCAGCAGGACTTACTATCATCTATGCAATTTCTTTGCCATATAAATGCCTAAAGGAGTAGACATTTGTGTAAATTGGCTTTGAATGAGGGCTGCTCCATGAGTTAAGTTCTGTTTTTAGCTACTCAGAGGGCTGTTTTCCTTTTGCTTTTTCAACCTGTTCTCTTGATGGTTGAAACTACAATAAATCTGACATCTACATGTTATCAACCTCTAAATAGAGGCCCCATTATGTCATCTTTGATCTGTTAAAGTTATAGTTCCCTGAAGTAGACTTTAGCAATGGATTTCTCAAAATTTCCATGTAACTTCTCTCCAAAAAAAATAATAAACATTTGTATTTTGCTAATATAAAGGATATTGGGATAAGCAGTGCCTTAACACATTGCAGAAAACTGGAATAAAACTGGTTATAATATTAAAATTTAGGAGTTACCAGTGGAATCAAGGACTTTTCAATATATAAATCATAGTTGTAATCAAAGGTCAGGAAGTTAGAGACACCTTCAAATTACTGAAATTAACTAAAATTTTAAAATTGTACTTCTATACTGTATATATCTTCAGTCAAATGTACTACTCTTGCTGACATTTATCTTGTGTTTTGAGGTTAACGAAGTTCTTTTTCACATGTACCATATCAATAACTTTTTCAAAAGCCTTATGAGATAGAACTGTTTTGTAGAGACGGAAACTGAGGCTGAAAGTGTGAAAAATTAGCCCAAACTCTCATAGCTACTAAGGGGCAGAGTAGAAATTTGAAACTCATTTTTGAGTTCCTGTGGCCCGTGGTATTTAAGACTACCACCAAATTGTAAACATTGTCTTGTACTTGACCCTTAAAAATAAGTGGACTTAAGGATGAGAAGGCAAGCGGGACAGGGAAGCCAGATGAATAAAAACATAACAGCCAAAATGGAAATAACAGGAAAGCTGATATATTGTGAAAAATGTAACCAATGTCACTGAACAGTATGTATATCCGTTGCCGTTGAGTCGATTCTGACTCATAGTGACCCTGCAGGACAAAGTAAAACTGCCACCTAGGATTTCCAAGGAGTAGCTGGTGGATTTGAACTGCTAACCTTTTGGTTAACCTTAACCACTACACCACCAGGGCTCCAACAATATGTATAGAAATTGTTAACAGAGAACCTTATTTCCTGTGTAAACTTTCCCCCCAAAATGCAACGAAATATTAAAAAACAAAAAGAAAACAACTAGTGGACTTGAAGAGCTTCTAAACATCTACTGACTGATTAAATCAAACCTATGATGTATACTTTGGGACTTGTACAGTTGTCTTGCCCTTGGAATTGCAGGATTGGGTTATGAATATGAATAAACGTGTTGGCATGCATGTAGTCTTGAGAAGCATTGAAGCATGGTAATCCAGTGAGGAGAATATAGACTTCAGCTTCAGGGTGTGATTTAAGTCCTGGCTTGGCCACGTACTAGCTGTTTAGCAGATCATTTCAACAAGTTCAGGAGTTCTCTAAGTATGGTCCACAGACCCCTGAGCGTCCTTTAGGTGGTACAGAAGCCTTAGCACGTATAAGAGGAGTGGCACAAAACTATGCTGATCATTATTGTATTCTTCACCAGTTTGCACACCCTGTAAAAAAAAATGCAAGTTTCTCAAGAACATCCTTGATTAAGCAGTAAGGGTTATTAGCTTTCAACCCTTGAATATATCCATTTTTTTAATATTCCGTGTGATGAAATGGGAAGTATATATAAAGTATATCTGCTGGCTACTGAAGAAAGTTGGTTTACACAAGGAGAAATACTTGGGCAATTCTTTGAGTCACGAGCTGAAGTAGCCGCTTTTTTAATGGAACACCATTTTTACTTGAGAGAACAAATGACAAACTATTGTTATTCAGACTTGGATATTTGGCAGTCATTTCTGTGAAAATGAAGGAAGTGAGCCAGTTATTTCAAGGAAAACAATTGCTAGTGTTTGTTCCAGTGGTAAAAATTGAGCTTTCAGGTGAAAATTGAAATCTACCAAAATTTGAGTCCACCACCTTGAGCGAAACAGCTTCTAATACCTAAAAACTTTTCTGTTGAGATGGGTGGTGGTTATTAACAAATACAGTTTTTTGATGTTGTATAGTGAGATGGCATTTCCATTTTCCAAATGATCAATGTATCATCCACTCAAAGTGCAAGATAGACCACTGTGGCAGAGGATGAAAGATCATTGATGTGGTTTCAGATTTCACATTGCGACTAACCTGTAAGGTTCTTAAACTACCACTTGTTGAATTTTGGTGTAATATTAAAGAAGAATACCGTATACACGATTATCTGAGAAGGCTATTAAAATACTACTCCCTTTTGCAACTGCATGTCTGTGAGGCTGAGTTTTCTTCATATACTTCAATTGGCATATCCCAACAAATTGAATAAAGAGGCAGGCATGAGAATCCAGCTGTATTCTATCTAAGCAGACATTAAAAAAAAAAAGAGACCTGCAAAATGTGAAATAATACCACACTTCTTATTAGATATTTTTGTTTTGTTTTGAAAAAAAAATAGTTTACTTTTCACTAAAAATACATGTTATTATTTAGTGGGTTTATTGTATTGATATTTTTAACTAATTTAAATATTTAAATTTTCAGTTTTAGTTTCTATTATGGTAATAGAATTGACTTAACTTCTATAAACAAGCTTTTTGGGGACTTCTAATTTTTAGGAATATGAATAGGTCCTCAAACCAAGAAGTCTGGGAACTATTGAGCTAGCTGTATCTTTGCCTCTAATGATGAAATAAAATCTACTTCTGAGGATTGTTTTTGGTTTAAAATGAGAACATATGCAGTGCGTCTGAGATAAGAGAAACATACTAATGGTAAATACTGTTTGTGAAAGATGATTTGAGCTGCCAGTAATGTAGGATAAGGATAATCGTCTACACACATTCCTAGTAAATGTTTATGATACGAATAAATTTTGGAAAAAAAATCCAATATGAACTAAGGGTCATGGAAACAGATTTAATCACCTAGCTATTAAGTATATTTGGATAAATGGAACCATAAAGAGTTTATTCAATGACAGATTTCTATAAATATCGATAGGAAAGTTTAAGGACTGTTGCTCTTCCATCACAGTTTTATATGCTGAGTAGATTATATACTGTCCTTTCCTCATATTCGTTGCTGTTGATTTTGTTTCTGTTGAGTTTCTCTTTTCTTCTTGTATTTTATTTTGATGAGTAGGATAGTTTGTCTCCGATATGGTTACCTTATTATTTGCCCCTATTTTTCTAAGTTTAAACCTAACTTTTATTTCTTTGTATTGCCGTATCTTGCTCTCCATATGGAAGGTCTATGATTACATTTCTTAGTCCCTCTTTATTGTTTTAATTTTGTCTTCTTTTATGTAATAACATTGCTGTTACCCTGTACTGAGCTTTTTTTTTTTTTTGATCTTGCTTTGTTTTTTTTATTTCCCTGTCTGGGTTGACTTCTGATTGCTCTGCCAAGTGTCCTAGTCTTGGGTTGATACGTGACATTATTGATTTTCTAACTGAAGAACTCCCTTCAGCATTTCCTGTAGTTTTGGTTTGGTTTTTATGAATTCCCTTAACTTCTGTTTATCTGGAAATGTCCTAATTTCACCTTCATATTTAAGAGACAGTTTTGCTGGATATATGATTCTTGGCTGGCAATCTTTTTCCTTCAGTTTTTTAAATAAGTCATCCCATTGCCTTCTTGCCTGCATAGTTTCTGCCGAGTAGTCCGAGTTTTTTCTTATTGACTCTCCTTTGTGGGTGACTTGTTTATCCCTAGCTGCTCTTAAAATTCTCTATCTTTGGTTTTGGCAAGTTTGATTATAACATGTCTTGGTGACTTTCTTTTAACATCTACCTTATGTGGAATTCGATGAGCATCTTGGATAGATATCTTCTCATCTTTCACGATATCAGGGAAGTTTTCTGCCAGCAAACCTTCAACATTTCTCTCTGTATTTTCTGTTATCCCTCCCTGTTCTGGTACTCTGGTCACTCATAGGTTATTTCTCTTGATAGACTCCCACATGATTCTTAAGGTTTCTTCATTTTTTTAAAATCTTTTATCTGATTTTTCTTCAAATATATTAGTGCCAAGTGATTTATCTTCAAGTTCAGAAATTCTGGTTTCTACTTGCTCAGTTCTGCTCCTCTGACTTTCTACTGAGTTGGCTACTTCTGTAATTTTATTGTTAATCTTCTGAATTTCTGATTGCTGTCTGTCTATAGATTTTTCCAGCTTACTGAATTTTTCATTATGTCCCTGAATAATCTTTCTAATTTCTTCAGTTGCTTTATCTGTGTGCTCCTTGGCTTGTTCTGCTTATTGCCTCATTTCCTTCCTGATATCTTGAAGGGTTCTGTATATTAAACTTTTGTATTCTGCCTCTGGTAATTCCAGGAATGTAGTTTCATCTAGAAGATCCCTGGATTCTTTGTTTTGAGAGCTTGTTGAGGTGATCATGGTCTGTTTCTTTATGTGAGTTGATATTGACTGTTGTCTCTGAGCCATCTGTAAGTTATTGTATTAGTTTATGCTTGCTTACTGTGTTGTAGCTTCTTGCTTTGTTTTGTTTTGATATGTCCAGATGGGTTGCTTGAGTGAGCTAGCTTGATTATTTTCGCCTTTGGAGCTCTGAGGTCCTGTCCCCAGATGGCTAGAGCTGTTACCAGGTATATCAGTCTAGGAGTCCATTTACTTTTCTTGTATGAATTCAGTTCAGGTGTTCCAGGTAGCTGATCATCAAGTATGTGGTACAAGCTCTGTCCTATAGTCTTAGAGGGGCCTTCGCAGTTTTATAAAAGCAACTGTTTTATAAACTTTTTAAATGTTTCCTTCCTGACTTTATGTGTATACACACTCAATTTTTAAACAGTAAATTTTGTAGTTATATAGTTTGTGTTCCATTTTTTTCCCTAATTATTTTTTCCATTTTGCTACAGAATTTAGTCAGTCATGAGGGTTATTTCTTTTGTTATTATAAATAATGTTGTAATACATTTTTTTATAGTTTATATAACATTTGAGGTACATGTATATGCATATGTATATATTTTGCCTTTGGGCTATAGTCGTAGAAGTGGAATTACTAGGCCAGAGTTTAAAAACATTTAATAGGTCTACAAATGTTTTAACAGATTGCTTTCTAAAAAGATTATATATTATGGGAAGGTATATGTATATATGTGAATATATCTGTGTGTATATATTTCTTTCTACTGCTCATATTGTATATGTTATATATATGTGTGTGTATATATATATGAATGATAAATGATATACACACATTGTATATACATCAGTGGGGTGGGAAGTATCTTGCCCCAGGGAGGGCACCAGAGACTTCACCTAGAACAAAGAAGTAGCAAATATTTTTAACAAATAATAGTCTACCTCTTGACTGAGATTGAACATGTTTTGTTTATTTGCTTGCCAATTTTTTTAGAAGGTTGTAAAAATTTGTTTTAAATTTCCTGAAGTGTTTTTTTAATCTGAGCAAGTTGTGAGTGTTTAGGTTTATGGAACATTGTTATAAAGGGTATTGGTTCATTTCTGTCAGTAGTTAACATTTAAATGTCAGTTTTGTTTTTTTACTCTTAAGATTCCTCTACTGTTTTGTCTTAAGTGTTAGAAGTTTATGTTAATTTTATTTTCAAGTTTAAAAGATAAATGTTTTGGAAATTATTATTTGTTGTCATTACGGTGAATTTCCTTAATCTAAAATCCTTTTTCAGAAAAACAGTAAAGTATTTACCTTGAATGACAGGCGATTAGAATAATCTAGTTGACTGACATTTACCAAATACACAGTTTGTCAATTACCAATTTTCAGTCAAACACAATATGATGAAATATACAATTCTTCTTTTTTACTGATTACTTCAGTGATTATTAAGAAGACACTCCACGTTTATGGAGCCTTAGGGTACATACTATGAATATCACTTCTCCGACACTAGAGTGTAAGAGGGTAGGTTGATCTGCAATGGCACTATGAAGTGTTATGTAAGTTCATTTTTGGAAAAAAAAAATCTTATCTATTTGTTTACTTTTGTCTTATTAAAATAGGTGCCGAATATAAGGGGGTGGTTAGCTTAATGAGAAGTTAGATAACTGATAAATTTATTTCAAAATTCTCAGGATATAGATGGTGAAATCTATGAAAGAAATTAGAGAGAGAGAGAAGAGCATATAACATTAATGATCTAGGAGCAACTTAATGGTAACTGTGTGAGTTTTATTTAGTGTTTTCTTTAGGCTTGGAAACTGTTGTGCTTTGCAGTTTTGCTTATACTTTATTTCTTTTTATAAACGGGAATATTTGGAGTCCTCTTAATTAGCTACTTCTTTACAGATTTCACTCTCAATTTTGTTATTTTACTTCTTAACAGGAATTTGTAATCATCATATATTGCCTTTCTTTTATAGTTTTATGACCTTTGTGAACTATTCAGAACTGGAGGTCAGGTTCCTGACACAAACTACATATTTATGGTATGTAAACAGGAGTGATATCAGGTGCTTATTTATTGAAAGGATATGACTTACTACATGTAAATTGCATAATTTATTGCTATATGACAATTACTGTTTAAAATATGAAGAGATGACACTCAGTGGGCAGTGGAAGGCTTTTTTTTTTTTAAAGAAAAATTTTTTTTGTAAGATTATACTTTTCTCCATTTTGCTTTGTCCCCTAGTTAAGAATCATTGCTTTAGTAGACTACTGTAGTGACGGGACCGGGTTGTAACCTTCAGTAATGATGGGGCAGAAAAATAGCCCAGAACCACTGGTTTAAGGCGTACATCTTCAGTTTACTGTTATTTTATCAAACTTTTTGAGCATTCGTTTTCATCTCGTACAGTATTAATCTGTGTCATTTGGTATTAAGGTGGATGTTTGCTTACTTTCTTTTTATAATGAAATGTTACTGTTGAACTTTTCCTGAATCCTCCTATCCTTTTTTTTTTTTTTTTCCTGAAAGTTTCTGGGTTACCTTCTTTTAGCTGTTTTCTTATTGGCCTAATAATTGGCCCAAGTAAAACATTAATTGAAAATGCAAATATTTAAGTCATCATATGCTGTTATTAAATAGAAAGCAAAGTCTAGAGAATTGTTTTAATTTTGGTAACTGCTTTACAAAACTATGTTCTTCAAGTAGGCAGCTTTTCTGATATAGTTAAGATGATTTTTAAAATTTAAAATTGATTTAAAAAACTTTGATTCACACGTGACCTTTTAGGAACTTCTAACGTAGTTAATGGAAACCCTGGTGGTGTAGTGGTTAAGTGCTATGGCTGCTAACCAAAGGGTCGGAAGTTCGAATCTGCCAGGTGCTCCTTGGAAGCTCTGTGGGGCAGTTCTACCCTGGCCTATAGTGTCGCTGTGAGTCGGAATCGACTCGACGGCACTTGGTTTGGTTTTTGGTTTTTGAACGTAGTTAATAGGATTTGAAAATGGTGGTTTTGCAGGGGAAATCCTTGAGAGAATTGCACAAGTTTCTTGTAAGCTTCTCCAGAACAAGACTAACACAAACATTTAGTAGAAACAGCTTATTTACTTCTGTTTGAATTTTTTGTTGAAACATAATTTGCAAGTAATTCAGTGTGTAATTCTTTATTGTTATTTTGGGCTATCTCTTGAGTTTATGCAGTTTGGTATAATTTTAAAAGAGTAATTTGGCTGTTGTTTATAACTATAAATTTTGCCTTACAGGGTGATTTTGTAGACAGAGGTTACTATAGTTTGGAGACCTTCACTTACCTTCTTGCACTAAAGGCTAAATGGCCTGATCGTATTACACTCTTACGAGGAAATCACGAAAGTAGACAGATAACACAGGTGTATGGATTTTATGGTAAGACCTTCTGTTGTCTGATTCTGAGTATTTTCTTTTCCTCTTTGGAGAAAAAAGCTGCATAAGTTATGTGCTTTATAGTAAAATTAGAAAATACAGATAATGTTTTTCCATTTTTTTTTTTACCTCTTAACTACCGTATGTCCCCCAGTCAATTGAAAATCTTACCATGGAGAGAAAACCACTGTTAGCTTTTTGGTGTAATTCTCAGTTCAGCTGTATTGAATCACCTGGAGTGCTTGTTAAAAGTGTAGATTGCTGTGCCCCACTGCAGACCTACAAATCCCAGGATCTGCTGAAGGTGAATGTTTTGCCAACATAAGTTTGAGAATCTGTACTAATGTAATTCATTCACTCGCGCGCACACACACACACACACACACACACGCTACCATGGAGTCATGCTGTGATGTGCCTGCCTTTTTTTACTTCATTGACATTTTTATAGCTGCATCCTGTAACAGTGTATGATTGTACCATAGTTGATTTAACCAGTCCATTTATCATTGGAGTTGTTGTAAAGTTGCTGTTACGAACATAGCTGAGTGAGTATCTTTTTACATTTATCTTTTGCCCAAGAGAATGCCTGGATTGGAGGGGTCAGAAGCAGAAGAACTAAATCATTAAAAGCAAAGTAGCTGCTTCTATAAAACTTCCTTGCTCGAAAGTAAGAAAATGAGATTAAGAAGTTCTATGAAGGAAATAGAAGAACTGATGAGATTATGAATATAAATACTCCCTGAGCACAGTTGAGCCACATAGTGTGAGATTTGCAAATATCGCTGTCAGAACCCTTTAGTTTTTAGAAGTTTTGTTTTGATATATCTTGTGTTATAGAGATAGGCTGCACTCTCTTACTCTTTAATTTGTCAACCATTACCAATTTATTAAATTGAGATATATTGATAATTTACTGTTTCAGTATAACTTTCTTATTATTAATTGCTATAGTAGATAATTCATATTTGTCTCCTTTCCATAAGTTATTATTTTCATTCACAATACTATATACCATTTGAAATACAAATTTTGATCCTTTTGCAAAATAATGTTTTGGATAACACGTTATGATGTGGTACTTGAGCTCTGTAAAAGCAGCTAGCTCCAACTCTCTAAGAGTGGTGTTTTACATATAATTTTACCCCAGAATTTGACCATATTTATCAGGGCAAAAGGAAAAGAATAGGGAGAGGAAGGAGAACGTTTTAATCAAGAAACCTTGACAGAGGGAAATGACAATAGCATGAAATCTAGTATTGAATTTTCTTGAACAAATTCAAAGCTCTGCTCACCTAGTGATTTTATGATTTGTTTTAGTAAAAGGAAGCCTATAGCATCTCAGGAAGGAGATAAATTTAGTAATCATAGGACTTTACGTTGATTTTAAAATAATAAAGATGTCCATATATGGTTATTTATTATATTGGCCCTTCAGTCCCAACTGACATTTACTGGACAGTTATTAACTAAGTGCTTTGCATATGTAATGAGGAAAAGGACAGGTTTCCTGCCAAGCAGAGATCAGCGTTAGAGTTCTTGAAACAAAAGTTTATGCAGGACACTGCTTCACAAAGAGATATAATTCAGAAAATCATAAGAATTGACCACGCCCCATAGTTTTCTTTCCTCTGTCAGTTTCAGCTACACTTGGGACAACAGTGAGATGTCAGTTTTTTCAAAAAATCGGGAGAAGCCAAAGAGCAGAACTTCATGGTGTTCACTGAAAGAAGAAATGTGTACCCTATTAATTGTGTAAACAGCAGAAAAAGTTTCTGTCCTCAGTGATGACTACAAACATCGGAGCTGAAGTATTTAGTTGTACAACTTGTGGAAAACCTCAGAAGAGACAACCTAGGCCTGAGAAATGTTGAGATAGGAATTACCCATGCTCCTATAAGTAAGGGTCCTCTAATTTGTTTGATTTGATTATCCTGCTAGGATAAGGAGTTGTTGTGACTCATAGAAGCCCTATAGGGCAGAGTAGAACTGCCCTATAGGGTTCCCTAGGCTGAAATCTTTATAGAAGCAGACTGCCACATCTTTCTCTTGCAGAGCAGCTGGTGGGTTTGAACTTCAGACCTTTTGATTGGCAGCTGAGTGCTTAACCATTGTGCCACCAGGGCTCCTAGGATAAGGTAGACACATTAAATAATCAGTTTGATAGAACTACCTAGTATCCATAACATAGTAAAGTCCTTAGGTAGCATAAGTGGTTTGCGCTTGGCTGCTAATCTAAAGGTTGGTGATTTGAACTCACCCAGCAGTACTGTGGAGGAAGAGTCCTGGTGATTTGCTTCCTTTAAAGTTATAGTCAGGAAAACCCAACGGAGCAATTCTGCTCTGAAACACATGGTGTTGCCATGAGTCACAATCAACTTGATGCATCTAACAACAGCAATAGCATAGTGGCCAAAAGCATTTGTTTCGGGTTGTGTCGAATTCCTACGTAGGTCTTCCTGATGGTAACATTTTGGCCAGTGATTTCAGTTGCTCCTTAGGACCACTCCTGGAATGAAAAGAAGGACCACATCCTTAGTGTGTGTATATGTGTGTGTATACACATACGTACACATACACACACACACATGCATAGTATGCGTCGGAATTGACTCAACGCCAGTGAGTGAAATGTATATATATATATAGTGAGACACTAGTCTCCTTTTGACTTTACTTCATGGACCTGCCAGGGCTAAATATGTGTCATAACTTGCCATCCTAGTTGAAGCTGAGTTTCTGTTATCCTGAAGGCTGCTCTAGTATTGGGTGTATTGTTTATTTTCATTTGCAGATTCAGAACTTCATTAACGAGAATACTTCTATTTCTTTCACAGATGAGTGCCAAACCAAATATGGAAATGCTAATGCATGGAGATACTGTACCAAAGTTTTTGACATGCTCACAGTAGCAGCTGTAAGTTTATATGAATCTTTTTTAATACCTCAAGTATTTTCCTGCCAATAACACAGTGCACCTTTTTATCTAATTGACATCTCAGTTATCTTGGGATCTTTAGCATTCATTGATGAATTTGAATATGACTGAGTTCAACTTGTTATCCTTTTTTTCCGCAGTTAATAGATGAGCAGATTTTGTGTGTTCATGGTGGTTTATCTCCTGATATCAAAACACTGGATCAGATTCGAACAATTGAACGGAATCAAGAAATTCCTCATAAAGGAGCATTTTGTGACCTGGTGTGGTCAGATCCGGAAGATGTGGATACTTGGGCAATCAGTCCTCGAGGAGCAGGCTGGCTTTTTGGGGCAAAGGTCACAAATGAGGTAAATTCACCAATTTTGAAAAGTGGTTTGTTGGTGCTCATGGATTGCATAAAGAACTATGGTGGCCATAGATAACACACTTTGTCTAGTTTACTCGAACAATTGTGGGCACGGATATCAAATTTCCAGTCTAGTTTACTTAAATATGTCTTTACTTAATGGTTAAATGTGATCATATAGTGAAAGCACCTATTCCAGCATCCATTTGGTAATATGTGTAAAATAAACGTTCCTTTCCTTTCCAAATACTGCTGTTAAATAACAGAATAGGAAGGGCAAGATAGGCAACTTTTTGAGGTTCAGTTATTTTCAGTTAACAAAAAAGTACACACGCGTACACAAATGTAGGGATGAGCTTGTATTGGGAAGTGATCCAGTATAATGTAGTCAAAGAACTGGGTTCTGATTCCACCGGTGCAACTTGGGTATATTATTTATCCTATTTGAACCTTTGTTTCTTTAAGTTGCAAAAGAAGGATAATAAATCTCTTTCAGAATTATTGCAAAAACTGCACATACTGAACCACTAAGCATTCACTGAATGCTAGATGGAGCCCCTGGGTGTGGTGCAGTTAACACACTCAGCTACTAACCAAAAGGTTGGAGGTTTGAGTCCACCCACAGTCTCCTTAGAAGAAAGGCCTGACTTTCACTTCCAAAAAAATCAGCCATTGAAAACTTTATGGAGCACAGCTCTACTCTGACACAGCATGGGGTCACCATGAATCGGAATCTGCTGGGTGGCAGTGGTGTAAATGCTAGATATTAATAGTATTTATCTTTATTATTAAACTTAAAAAAAAAAAGAAAACTTTGTTTTATATCTCGATAATATTTACAGAACACTTTTCTTCCCAGAAATGTCTAATTATGTGACTCTATGATTTGATTGCTCTATCATTGAGTCAGGCCAGAGTGATTTGATTTGCTATTGAATTTACTGGCAATAACTGTAGAAAGGATTTTATAATCATGAGAACTTTAATCGTCAATAGAACTTGACATTTTATTTAAATGGTTGTTTCTATAGGCTGATTTTTTTTTAATGTGCTGGATTCTTACAAAGCTTTTCTAAATTACAGTTTGTTCATATCAACAACTTAAAACTCATCTGCAGAGCACACCAACTAGTGCATGAAGGCTATAAATTTATGTTTGATGAGAAGCTGGTAACAGTATGGTCTGCTCCTAATTACTGCTATCGTTGTGGAAATATTGCCTCGATTATGGTCTTCAAAGATGTAAATACAAGAGAACCAAAGTTATTCCGGGCAGTTCCAGATTCAGAACGTGTTATTCCTCCCAGAACAACGACGCCGTATTTTCTTTGAGGCCTTCGCCCATCCTGCTGACCTGTTTTCCAGCCCTCTTCTTACCCCAACTTTTCGTGTATTACCTTCTATAATATACTTTTTATTGAGCACTTTGCTGCTGAAATGCTGCCTCTTGCCTTTTTTTTATTTTAAATTATCTAAATTTATTGTTTGTTATGGTGTTTATAGCAATGTTTTTCTATCAGTTTTCTCCCCATCCCATCCCCACCTGGACTCATTTGAGAAGACTTGAGAAATGTCTTAATAACACTGCTGCATGTAGCTCTTGCTTATTTACTGGTCTGGGGGAAACAGGATATGTTTCCTTTGTTTAAAAAGCCAATTGACAGAACAGTCTACACCGAAATATTCCTCCTTTTGTATCATTCAGCTTTTTGTTTTAGTTTGGTAAGTTTTAAGAAATTTCAGCAGCAAAGTTGTTATTCAGTGGGCACGATGGACTGCAAATGCCTCGAGTTATGTATACCTGTTTCAGCTGTAAACTTCATTGTCCTTTGTTGGATGAGATTTTAAATGGATATAAAATAAATTGGTCTAAAGGGCTGCCCTCCTTGTTGTGTTTTTAAATTTTAGTTAAAAACTGCTACAGCTTATGACTTTGTACATTAAGATAATTGTACTGATCTTTTTTCAGATTTCTTGTATTTTTTAATAAAGTAATCTTAAACCCAGATAGGTTAAGTGATAGAAATTTTAAACAGCTTACATTGTTAGCTTAAAATGATTCTCTTTTTTTTCTTTCCTAATCAGAGTTCTTGACCCTTTGGTTATTGAGTTCAAAACTTCAATTGAAATTCAGCAGTATTTGTTTAAAAACAAAATCACTGAACTGTGCCTAAAGAACATAACTGCCATATTAATGTTTTGGTTTATATCCTCTATAGTAATAGGAAAACATTTAATACTTGTAATGCTGTCGTGTTCATTTGATACCAGTTGGGTAGAATGTGATCAATCCAGTTTACAATCTATCATGAATATCATTAAGTAAAATCTATGTATTTTTCAATAGGAGTCATTTCTTCTCTTGTTGTAACACTTGACCTTAACTTTTACAAAGTGTTCATTTTTTAACTACAACTGGAAAGGTTGAAAAGTCAGGCCTCTTGTATTTGTGAACTGTACTCTGAAGCAGATTTTTAAAAGTGTAGAAAGAAACAAATTGTCCTTTTTATAAAGGCCTGTGATACCATGTTTCGGCTTTGTGTAAGTAATTTGAATGTCCAAAGGGTTGTGATGATCAGTTCTTGATATGCAACTGTCCGTTTAATAAGGACAAGCATTCTAGTATCTCTTACGACTGTGGTCATAAATGATGTTGGAATTTCACATTTTTTGAAATAGTTGGTATCCCTTTACTATGATTTTTATCATTCCAGGAAATCCTTGTGAAGCCAGCCAATTAATAAAGCACTTTAGCATCTGTTCAGGTAGTTTTGAAAACCAACTTTTCACCTTCAGGATAAGAACTTGCAGGTTACCTAAAAATGCAATAAAATCCTTAAAATCTAAGCTTCTCGGCACATAATTTTTCATCAGGGTTTGCTTTCATTAAATGAGCACAATACTGTTTTTATTTTATTTTTTTTCCTTAACATCCAGCTTCTTGTGTAGTTTTTGATTGTATAGCTATGTGAAAGAAGAGGCTAAGACTCTTGCTGCACACACTTGAACTAATGTTGGGTCAGTAGCTTCATGTTAATGCCCTGATCCCAGTGTAATTCAGGGGGAAAGATATTTTTATCTTACAGGGATATGTAGCTGTGTATTTTACTAATTGTGAAACACTGGAAATTAATGATGCAGACAACTTGGTGTGGTCTTTGAACAGCTCTCTATGGTCTTTTTTCCGTTACCATAAATTGTATTTAAGTGCTTGCTCTCCACCGCTTTTAAGTTGTACCAATAAAACTGGTAACCTTCAGCCCACCCTTCCCATTTGACATTCCTTAGCTTAGACTGATGTAGTTGTTTTAGTTATCCCTGTAATGTGACTTTTAAGTCGTAGTATACTGCATTTGTTGTTACTAGTTGGGCACATGCCAATAATATTCTGTCCATTCCTTAACTGCCATCTGTTTTGCCTGATTTCTCTTCAACTGAATAATGACTTTTTGCATGGAAAAAAATAGTTTTTACTCTTAGATGTGTAAAGGGAAGAGAGAGTGAATGTATTGGACTTTGTAAGCCTAAGAGGAATATTTGGATCCCTCTAATAAATAAGGGCTATGTACTATGTAGCATAATCATGTGGTGGAAGATACTTGCAAGTCATAGATACGTAGGCAGGAGGATTTGTCATTCCCTGTACCTAGGCTGAATGTAAAATCCCTTATGTTGTATTAATGGGGGAGGCGGTAACTATTTTTATTTGCCTATGATATACTTGGTTTCTAATAAAGTGTCCTAGGCTCTAGTGAGTACTGCCTACTTTTAATTGCCATTTACTCCCTTTCCTCACTTGCCTGATATGCTCTTGGCTAGCTTTTTATAGCTTATTGCTTTTCCCTGAAAAATCTCACTACTTTAAATGTGCTCATCTGAGTGTGATCCTAAAAAGCCTGAATCAAGAGTGCGTACGTCTAATATGCAACGTGCATCAGCTCCTACTCCATCTGGATGTCTAGAACTGTTGGAAGATTTTGACGTCTTAAACCCTGGGCTTTACTTTTGAAATAAGGTTTGAAATATTGTTAATTGCATTAAAATATGTATGTTTTTGCTTTGTAAGCCCAGAACCAGGTTTTGGAAAATACTTGTATTGTGAAAACAAAATGGGACTCTTTCTGAGCCTCTTCACTGTCAGGAATAGAATCACTTTCCATCAGCTTCCAGAAGTTGTATACCTGGAGTTGAAGAGATTTAACAGCAAGAATCCAGATTTTTTAATGTAATTGTTTTCTAAATGCTAATGTTTGTAAAGCACCTTCAGTTCTTTGGATGAAAGGTGCTATATATCCTCAGTGTAAATTAACAAAAAGATTATAGGAAGTTTGTGAAAGATAATTTTATCTAATGCAAAGTCTGTAGTATGTCTTGAAAAGAAGTTAGCTGTTTATATAACAATTTAAATTAAAAAATGTGTATTCCTTCACTTGGTTGCTTGACTTTGGTAAACAAAACTGAAATTTTTTGTAGTTCTCCATTTGACTCTGAGAGCCAAAGTATTCCAATCCTTTAAAGTCAACCAGTAGTCATTGTTACGCCCTGCATCCAGCATCCAGAACCATGCATCATGAGGTCGTCAAAATCTTTCAATTGTGTGTGTACAGCGTGCGGTGGTGCTGACAAAATATACAGTAGTAGAAAAACAGCACATACACAAAAATCGTAAAGTCCCCTAACATGATGCCAGACACAGAGCAGATGCTCTGAGGAGGCTGATTCCTTATTCCCCTATTCCTGGTTTCCTATTGCCTTGTCAATCAGTTGGTGAATATGTACCTTTCTTACCCTCATGACGGTAAGCTTATGCTGGCTTGGATCATTCAGGTGTTTTCTTAATACAAAAAATGTGTGAAATTTATAGACGATTGTTTTTTTATATCAACAAACTTTATTACAAAAGCGTATTTCCACTCAGTCCCTGGGCACCCACTGTTCTCAGCCCTCTACTTTTGAGTATAAATAGAAAACGGAGTATAAAAGACTGCATGGAGACATGGAATAGTGGAAAGAATACAGGTTTTGGAATGAGATCTGATATAAAACACAGCTTTGTCATGCAATAATAGCAGCGAACCTGTATTGAGCATACTTAGCTATGCTGTACATGTCCTATTTTGTGAATGCTTACTGTGACCCTATAGTATCTTTTTCTTCAGATGAGGAAACAGGATAGTATAACTTGCTCAAGGTTGCACAAATGAACTGAAACTTTGAACCCCTAGGGGGCACACAAGAGTACATCTTAAGCCCTTAAACTTAAGCGGTGTTGGTTATTGTAGCTGTATGACCCTGAGCAAATTGGATTCTCTGAGTTTTAAATTTATGTATCAAATAAGAGCTAATACTATAAAGGGTTGTTCTCAGGACTAAAAATAGTGTACAGTCGGTGGCCCAAATGTGCCACTCACTGAGGGCTCATGCATATCATTTGCCAAATTCAGTGTAGTTGGAGAAGTAATAAAGAATATGTAATTACTAACAGTGTAGCATATGTAAGTACAACGGAAATTTGGAGAAGATAATGTTCAATGTAGGATGGAGTAAGTGAGGGAAGACTTTAAAGAGAAAGTGTGAATTAAACTTGGAATGGAGGTCTTTGCGCTTCTTACATAGGAAAAGCACAGAAGCAGAGGTTACTAGAATTTGTACACATACAGACTTTAGATAAGACTTGAGGGTACTTCTTGGGAAGACATGAGAAATAAATAGGTGCAGGTCTATAGGCAGAGTATCTACCATGTATCAGACATTGCGCAAATTAATGAAGACCTTGAAAATTAGGCAGAAGATCTTAATGTTTTAAGAAATGGGTAACAAGTGATATTTCAAGATTAGTCCGTTAGTGAGTTGATGATCCTTGCCCATCAGGACTCTTCCCTCCGTTCAGTCTTGTCTGATGCAAAGTACTCTGAGATTCTTTCCCCTTTCTGGTTTGGTGATGATAAGGGTGGATATTACTAGTTGGGATTGAGGTTTGTGGTTCTGTGACCTTGAGACTGCATAAAATATTAATTCGGAGGGCAACAGAAATTTGGCGGCATTTTTTTCTTGGTCATAGCCATTAAAAAATGTCACTACGATTTACCATCACTTATTTTATAAAAGAAAGGTCATTTTAACACCGAAGAGGTTACAAAGGACAATCTCAGAATAAAACACAATACACTGAACAAATTTGGTTTTATTAAAAAAAAAATAGTATCCTCATTTTGGCCATTTGTGAAGATAAGTGAGAAATTTGTCCTTGACCTCTTGTGTCTGTGTACTGCTCTAGGCTGTCGCATTATCGATGAGAATGGAAGTGGCTTAAGAGAAAGCTTTATGCCTCCTCACAGCTCCAAACATATGTTAAGGATCTACCAACAAAAACTACCTATACAAGGACTAGAGATGTAAAGAGGTCGAAAGGGTACACCTTGCAGGAAAAATTTTTAGAATATATTAATGAGCTGTGCCTTATTTCAAGGATAGTTTTGTATGTTTAGCTCTATCAACAACCACCAAAAAATGCAGTAAAGTTTATTTTAAAATTGATTAGCTGACAAAAATGGCAGTTATCTACAGTATACAGGACGGTTAGCGTACGCGGGGATCAATTCTGTTTAGGCCCTTCAAAATGGAACACTTGTTTTCAGTTATGGCATCAATTCTGTTTGCAGTGTTGATTTTTCTTTCATGGTGAAAATTTGAATCTGCCAAGAGGAAGTCTGCACTGAAGCTTGTGATCTTTCCTGCAGAGGGTTGGGAATCCAATCCAGGCTTTATTTTGGTGAATTTTTACAGTTTTCTGGCTGTGTCTTCCACGAAGAGTAGCTGTGAGCTGTGAGACCATTTCAGCTATGATGTAGAGAAACACATCGCATTCGAGGTGGTTCAAAAGGAAGCTCGATTGGGAGAGTTGCCTCCCTGTCGCATCTGCCAAAGGAGTTTGGGAAATTACAGTGCTTGGGCTTTCCATCCCGGTGTGGTGCAGTAGTGCTGGTGGTGGTGCCAGCAGGTGTGTGGGATTAAGGACGCAGAACCTGGAGGACCTGTGGGCAGGTGTCTGGCGCCGCGCTGCAGTTCCTGCTTTCGAGCGCACGGTGGCACTTAGGCTACCCCGGTACTGCTAGCAGCCTCTCTAAAGCACCTCCGCCGCCACCTGCAGTCTCAACCAAACCTCTGGGTGGGTAGCGCGGAATATGACAGCCGGAGTGTCCAGTCGGATGCCAGGTTTCCGGCCACATACCGGCTCTAGCCAATCGGAGACGAGGAGAGGCGCGAAGGAGGCGGGCCCGCGGCAAGTCTTGCAGAGGCGCGAGGCCCTCCTCCCGCCCCTCCGCCTACTCCAGCCTCCGCCGCCTCAGCTTTCCGAGCGAGCCCTGCGGCCGCCGGAGCAGCTCCCGCGGCGGAGCCGGAGCCGGATGGTCAGAGGAGCCCGGCAGCAGCAGCAGCCGCGGAGTCGCCTGGTCCCCAGGTGGGGCGGGGTTTGTGCAGAGGTCGGGGACGCGGATGGGGCCGAGCGGGGCGGAGGGAGAGGGCCCAGAGGCAGCGGCTTGGGGCCGTGAAGCTTTCGGGGAGCCCAGACTGGAGGGGCGGGGGTACAAGCTGTGCGGGGCCTGGGGGGCGCCGAGGGTTGGGGGTGCAAGCTGCGTGGCGATCGCATCCGTGTGGCCAGACGAGTGGGGCGTGTTAGGGAAGGGGCGCCGAGGGGTGAGGCTGGGGGCGCTGGGCCGGGAGGGGCAGGGCGCGGGCGCCCCGCGGAGGGGCCGTGGACAGCGGGGAGCGCCAGGTCTGGAGGGGCGGGGTTCGGATGGGCAGTTCATGTTTGGGAGGGGGTGGTCATGGGAAAAAAAAGGTCAGAGGGGCTTGCGGAGGTGATGAGGCAAACAATGAGTAGGTGGAGGTGGGTGGCTTTGGGGAGGTGGCCTGGGACGAGTAGGGGCTTATAATAGGGTGAAAGACTAGCAGGAGGCAGAGCAGGTTTTGGACTAAGAGCATTAGAGAAACAGTGAGTCCCAGGATTGCTTAATCTTGGTAAATAAGGGAAACCGGGCATAAGGCATTTGTAAGGTAAGGCATGGACTTAGCCTGTAATCCCAGAGTATGGTACCTTTAGTTCTAGATTGGTACAGTAGGTTCCAAAGATGTGTTCTTGTGAAGTACTTTTGGTTACTGTCTTATCTGTTTGGTCTGTAGACTGAGTGGCACAGTGGAGAAACCACCTCGAAAACGGAAAAGCAGGTAAGGCAAATGCCTTCCTAGTTTTCTTCGTGTTTTTCTGTTTGGCTGCACCTGTGTCATACTGCATAATCGTATTGTACGCTCTGTCAGTAGATGAAGTTGTTTATTTAGCTCCTTTGTTAATGAATATAACTACATGCAAGACGTTTCTTTTGAGGACATCAAAGTACTACCTATACACGTTTTTTAAAAATCTAATAGAATGTTGGCAAGAGACATGGATAATTGAAAAATGCTAGTTTTTTATTTACTTCGGCCATACTCTCACCAGCTCTGTTTAAAAAGCAAATATTTGTTGAACATCTACTATATGCCAGGTGCCAGTTGATTTATACGTATCATCTTATGTAATCCTTAAAGCATCTGAAGAAAGTATGTACCATCATCGCTATTTTTGAGAAGAGGAAACTGAGGCACAGAGAGGCCAAGTAATATCCCAAGATCACACAATTGATAGATGATAGAACCAGGATTTGAATCCAAGCAGTCTACTCCAGAGCTTAACCATTATATATTTCCTCCAATAAACCATTGAAGATAGGTTTTCTTATTGCTTTTTCTTTCTTCGCTGTATTTGTTGGTGTGTGCCGTCAAGTCAGTTCTGGCTCATAAAAAACTTACATGACAGAGTAGAATTGTCCCGTAGGGTTTCATTGGCTGAAATCTTTATGGGAGCAGATCACCAAATTTTTTCTTCCAGAGCAGCTGATGGGCTTGAACCTGACCTTTCAGTTAGCAACTGAGCACTTAACCATTGTGCTGCTAGGGTTCCTTCATTGTATATAGAGTCTAATAAACAATGAAATGGCTGAACAGTAGGAAAGCAGAGAGAAACAAAGACCTTAAGTAGTCCACAAACTAGTGAATTATTCTTTGAGTAGTGAAGAAGAGCATATTTTCATTCCACAAACATTTTTGGTGCATTCCATGTGCCAGGTGCCTCACAGCAATTCTGTGTAGTCATTCGTTTTCACAGGTGTAGGCACTGGCCTAGAGAAAGTAAGCTACAGTAGTTAGGATATGACCAACAGGGCTACTGTCACAGTTATACTTGATAAGTTATTGCTGAAGGAGCCCTGCTGATGCAGTGGTTAAGCAAGCACTTGGCTGCTAACTGAAAGATCAGCCCACCAGCTGCTCCTCAGGAGAAAGATGGGGCAGTCTGCTTCTGTAAAGATTACAGCCTTGGAAACCCAGTGGGGCAGTTCTGTTCTGTCTTACAGGGTCACTGTGAGTTGGAATCGACTCGATGGCAGTGGGTTTGGTTTTTTGGTTTTAAGTTATTGCTGTTAGTACACAGAAAACTTCAACAGTACGTAGATATGAAATGCTGATGGTGAAAGTGCCAACAGCTAAAAATGCCTTTGTCACTCTTGAGGCCTGTACTATCCAATATGGTAGCCACATGTGACTATCTGTCAAGACTGAGGAACTGAAACTTTAATTTTAAATCTAAATTTAAAAACTGATCCTCAGTTTAGTTACTGGAAAACATTAAAGTATGTTTGGAACAACTTAGGTATGGGAATTTATGTTTTCATTTGTAAATTTTATGAAATCTTAAATATAGATAGACCAAATATTTCCAATAAAAATTTAATGTCCAAATTAAGATGTGCTGTAAGTATAAAATACATACTGGATTTCAAGTTAGCACAAGAAAATGTAAAATTTCTCATTACTGATTTTTTATATTGATTACATGGTGAAATAATATTTTGGTTATGTTGGGTTAAATAAAAATATTACTAAATAGAATTAATTTAACGTGACTACTTTTTGTGACTACTAGAAATTTTTTTTAATGTGACTACTAGAAAATTTAAAATTTCATGTATGGTTTTGCATTATATTTCTTTTGGACAGCACTGGTTTAGCTCTCATTATTCCACTGCCATAGTCTTGCAGTAACCTCCTGACTGGTTTCCTGGCCTCCAATCTAATGTCTTGTAATTCATTTACTATTACTGTGCAAGTTGATCTTGTAATTCTCATTCTTAAGATCTTTCTATGATTCTCTGTTGCTTTTTGGACATAATTCAGACTTCTTAGCCTAGTCATATAAAAGGACTGCCTTTTTTTTACTCTGACCTACCTTTCTAAACAGTTGAGTACTGTGGTCATAGACTTCTTGATAATGGACCTGTTAAATATCTGATTTTAAATGATGTGATTTCCTGGTGAACCATTCAAGATGAAATGTAACTCTGTGTTTCATTTGCCTTTCCCTAAACTTTTTACATTCTCTCTTTGGTTTGGGTTTTTGCATACAATTTCTGTTTCTCTCTGGAGTACTTTCTCCTTGCTTCTTGACAACTCCCTCTTTTAAAACTCAGCTCCAACGTCATATCTTTAGTGAGGGCTTTTGCACCCTCTTCTCCTTCCCATATTTTACCTTGTTTACTCCCATGATAGCCTGTATATAAACTATGCGTAATGGTTTGGGCCGAATTTGAATCCCAGATCTTTAAATACTGGTTGTGAGATCATATGCAAGTTCATTAACCTCTCTGAGCCTCAGTTTCCTCATCTATGTAATGGAAATAGTAATAGTCCAATTCTCATAGGGTTGTAAAGTACTTAGTACACTGCCTGACATGTCGAAAGTAGTCAATAAATTTTAGGTTAAAAAGCATCCATCAAGGACCTTTTATTTCCCATCTTGTATATGCAGTGTAGGAGATTAAAAATAAAGATACTATAGCAAAGAAAAATGAGAAAAGAATAATATAATTAAACCAGTGGCAAAATTAGTATGTAGACCAGAAAGTACTTCACCGTTATTAATGGTGAATTCCGTATTTGGCTGAGTTTCTTAGAGCAAAGAAGAAAGTAATGCTCAGTTATCAGATTCATAGTGTTTATAAAATTAAACACATGTTGTTCAAGAGAAGCACGACTTTTTAAAACTGTTCAATTTGAGAGAAATATATCTCTCTGGTATTCATAATGGGGATACTGTGTGGTTTCGTGGACAAAATCTCAATGATAGAGTAGTAAGTTTTTTTAAGATTGCTTCTTCTAATGCTTCTCAATCCAAGTTGATTAAATGCCAGTGAAAATTCTCCAAAAGCCTGAGGTATACATCTGTGGTTTAGATATACATAGCTCTGATGGTTTGGCTTGGTTTAGAGGTAAAGAGTAAAGAATAAGCTACAGGGACTCTGTTCGTTGTTTATCCCCAGCACCTAGAATAGTGGCACTTGGAAAGACAGTTATTGAATAAGGAGGCCTTAACTCTCCATGAGTACTATTTCTTGAGTAGTAAGTTTTGGTAAGTGCCAGGCAGCAGTGAGTTTAATATTCTCGGTCAGGAGTCATGAGGGCATGTATCTGCTTGTATGTTTCAGGTCAGACCTTGATCAGGTCCGGACTTTGACCTGAATGGACATTTAGTGTACATCTCTAAAGAGATCTTGTAGGCAAGATTTTCCTCAGCAAACAGTTCTGGGATTGCTGTTGGGGCATGGGGGAAGGCCCGTTAAGACTCTAAAAGTGGATTCTGGAGAAAGGGTGTAATGGTTGTAGACAGAAATTTTTACAGCGGTTATTACCAGTTTCATACTGTGGCCATAGAAATTCCTAGTATCAAATAGATAAATGATACAACTTTGAGATGAACTCTTCAAGATGAATTAATTGCTGAATATAGCCTTAAGTATCAAATCAAGTTGGGCTGCTGTATAGAGTTGTTGACTATAATATATCCTATTACATTTTGGAAAATAATTGCCAAAAGTATGACTTTGATTTCGGTGTAGTTAATGTCAAGTCATTCTTTCTGGTAGATGTTAGTGGCTGAATTATCTTTTGAGAGCATTGCTAGTGCAGACTTAACTGTAAGACAGTTGAGATAAGCACCTCTCTTCTACTGTTAATATTTTTTTGTGTGTCTTTTTATTCCTTGAGGGCAGGAATGGTGTCTTCATTCATCTTTCTACCTGTAGTACTGAGGGGGTGCTCAATAAAACTATAATGAACCAGTAAATGAATTGGTGGCAAGAGGGAGTTAGTGTGGAATGGGGCTTTGGTGATTAAAAATAACGTAGTATTGTTTAATACTCTTGATAAACTGTACTAGATGACAAGAATTTTAAGATTAGGAAACTTGATATCTGTGTGGTTTTGGGAAATTCTGAAGACTTAAGTATGTCTATTAATAATGTTTGGGTTATGAGTTAGGGAATCTTTTCAGGTCCTATTATGAACAAGACTCATTTGGTTAGGATTCACGTTGATTAATGCTTTACCGTGCCATTTAGTTTTTTTTTGGTGATGTGTTTAAAGCAAGGGGTCCAGGCATTTTGGTGGCATATGTAATTTGTTTAAGAAACATTTGAATGCTTTCTAGTTCTGGGTACTAGGGATACAGATGTGAGTAAGATATGGCCTTTACTATGAAAAAGCTTATGTATTAGTGGGAATGACAGACACTAAAATATGAGACAGTGTAATGACTTTGTATATATACGAAGGTTTATACAGTATATACAAATGGTTTATAGTAATTCTGCATACCGGGAGTGAGGGAGGTTTCCAAGACATTTTATTTAGGTCTTGAAGATTTTGAAGATTAATTTTGGCAGTGGTGTGACTGTCAGAATGATAGGGAGTCTGGCTCTAGATGCACTAATTATGAGATCTTAGGTGAGCTACATTCAAGACCTGAACAAGGGCGGTGTCAGGTGTGGAGAGATATCTTTAAGAGCTTGGGCTATGATGTCAGACTAAGCAGTGGTTCTCAGCTGGGGCCAATATTGCTTTCCAAGGGACATTTGGCAATGTCTGGGAACAATATTGGTTGTTATAACTGGGAGCCTCTACTGGGTAGAGGCCAGGGATGCTGCTAAACCTCCTGCAGTGCACAGCACAACCTCCTAAAACAAAGAATTCTCTAGCTCAAAATCTCAATAGTGTTAAGGTTGAGAAATCCCGGACTGGAGTTTGAATCTCAGCTCTTCCGAATATGAGTTTTGGGCTCTAGGACAAAATATTTGAACTTTCAGTCTGTTTACTCTTCTGCAGAATGCTGTAATGTTAGCACCTACCTTGTAGGATTATTACTCTTCTGTAATAGAATGTTAACTCCTTGAGCGCAGAAATTTTTGTCTGTTTTGTTCACTACTATATTTCCAGCACCAAGCCAGTGCCTGACATCTAATAAGTACTCAATAACTGTTCGTTAGATGATTCAATGAATGGCTTATTGAGAGGATTCAATGAAATAATGTGCATACAGTACGTGGATTTCATTTTACTTGGATCCACAATCAACACCCCATGGAAGCAGCAGTCAGGAAATCAAATGACACATCGAATTGGGCAAATCCGCTGCAAAAGACCTCTTTAAAATGTTAAAAAGCAAAATGTCACCTTGAAGACTAAGGTATACCTGACGCAAGCCGTGGTGTTTGCAGTCTCCTCTTGTGCACGTGAAGGCTGAACAGTGAGTGAACAAGGAAGGTAGAAGAATTGATGCCTTTGTATTATGGTGTTAGCGAGGAATATTGACTGTATCATGGACTGCCAAAAGAATGAACAAATCTGCCTTAGAAGAAGTACAGCCAGAATGCTCCTTAAAAGCAAGGATGGCAAGACTACATCTCACATAGTTTGGACATATTATCAGGAGGAATCAGTCTGTGGTGAAGGACATGATACTTGATAAAGTAGAGGATCAGCAAAGAAGAGGAAGACCCTCAACGAGGTAGGTTGACACAGTGGCTGCAACAATGGGCTGAAGCATAACAACGATTGTGAGGACTGCATGGACCGGGTAGTGTTTCGTTCTGTCGTACATAGGGTCTCTGTGAGTTGGAACCAACTTGACGGTACCTAACAACAACAACACTACATGATACAGGTACCTAACACACAGTAAGGACTCAATAAATGTAAACTGTGACTAGATGGTACAGTGGTTAAGAGCTGTAGCTGCTAACCAAAAAGGTCAGCAGTTCGAGTCCACCAGCCATTCCTTGGAGATCCGATGGGGCATTTCTGCTGTGTCCTGTAGGGTTGCTATGAGTCGGAACTGACACGATGGCAATGGGGTTATCATTAGTTTGGAGCCCTGGTGGTGCAGTGGTTAAGAGCTACTGCTGCTAACCAAAAGGTCGGCTGCTAACCAAAAAGGTCAGCAGTTAGAATGCACCGGCTGCTCCTTTGAAGCTGTTTGGGGCAGTTCTACTCTATCCTATAGGGTTGCTGTGAATTGAAATTCACTTGATGGCAACGGGTTTGCTTTTTTTTTCCTCTATTATTTTTTTCTTTTCTTTCTAGTCTTTTAATCTTGATTTATTTTTGTAATTTCTCTATCTGGCTTGGTATCTGGTTGCTCTGTCCTGTGTTGTAGCCTTGAGTTGGTATCTGGTATTAGTGATTTTCTAACCAGAGAACTCCCTTTAGTATTTCTTGCAGAATTTTGTTTTGGTTTTTACAAATTCCCTAAAGTTCTATTTATCTGGAGATGTCCTAATTTCATCTTCATATTTGAGAGACAATTTTGCTGGATATGTGATTCTTGTCTGGCAGTTTTTTTCATTCAGTGCTTTATATAAGTTATCCCATTGCTTTCTTGCCTTCGTGGTTTCTGCCAAGTAGTCTGAGCTTATTTTTACTGACTCTCCTTTGTAGGTGACTTTTCATTTATCCCTAGCCGCTCTTAAAATTCTCTCTATATCTTTGGTTTTGACAAGTTTGATTCTAATATGTCTTGGTGACTTTCTTTTGAGATCTACCTTTTGTGGAGTTTGGTGAGCATCTTGGATAGATATCTTCTCATCTTTCATGATATCAGGGGAGTTTTCTGCCAACAAATCTTCAACAATTCTCTCTGTATTTTCTGTTGTCCCTCCCTGTCCTGGTACTCCAATCACTCGTAGATTATTTTTCTTGATAGAGTCTCACATTATTTTTAGGGTTTCTTCATTTTTTAAAAAATTCTTTTATCTGATATTTCTTTGAATATATTGGTGCCAAGTGTTTTTATCTTCACTTGCCCTAATTCTGCCTTCCAGTTCCTGTATTCTGCTCCTCTGACATTCTGTTGAGTTGTCTAATTCTGTAATTTTATTGTTAATCTTCTGAAATTTTTTTTTATTGTGCTTTAAGTGAAAGTTTACAATTCAAGTCAGATTCTTATACAGAAACTTATATACACATTGTTGTGACCCTAGTTGCTCTCCCTGTAATGTGACAGCACACTCCTCCACCCTCCTGTGTCCATTCAACCAGCTCCTGTCCCCCTCTACCTTCCATCTTGCCTCTGGACAGGAGCTGCCCGTGTAGTCTCACGTGTCTACTTGAGCTAAGAAGTGCACACCAGTATCATTTTATGTTTTATAGTCCAGCCTAATCTTTGTCTGAAGAGTTTGCTTAGGGAATGGTTTTGGTTTTGGGCTAACAGAGAGTCCAGGGGCCATGTCCTCTGGGGTCCCTCCAGTCTCAAACCATTAAGTCCGGTCTTTCTACTAGAACTTGAGATCTGTATCCCACTTTTCTCCTGCTCCATCAGGGATTCTCTGTTGTGTTCTCTGTCAGGGTGGTCATTGGTGGTAGCTGGGCACCGTCTAGTTCTTCTGGTCTCAGGCTGATAGAGTCTCTGGTTTATGTGGCTGTTTCTCTCTCTTGGACTCATATTTTCCTTGTGTCTTTGGTGTTCTTCATTCTTCTTTGCTCCAGATGGGTTGAGACTATTATAATCTTCTGAATTTCTGATTGTTGTCTCTCTATGGATTCTTGCAGCCTATTGAAATTTTAATTATGTTCTTGAATAACCTTTTGTATTTCTTTAGCTGCTTTATCTGTGTGTTCCTTGGCTTATCTATGTTTTGCCTGATCTCTTTCCTGATCTCTTGAAGAGTTCTGTATGTTAATCTTTCATATACTACATCTGGTAATTCCAGGACTACATCTTCATCCAGAAGATTTCATGATTCTTTGTTTTGAGAGCTTGTTGAAGTGATCATGGTCTGCTTCTTTATATGATTTGATATTGACTGTTGTCTCCAAGCCATTTATAAGTTATTGTGTTAATTTATGTTTGCTTACTGTATCCTAGCTTCTTGCTTTGTTTTGTTTTGATATGCCCAAATAGGCTGCTTGAGTGAGCTAGCTTGACTGTTTGTGCCTTTGAAGCTCTAATGTCCTGTCACCAGGTATATGAGCCTAGGAGTCTATTTGCTTTTCTTGTGTGGATTCAGCTCAGGTGTCCAGGTAGTTGGTCATCAAGTGTGTGGTACAGGCTCTGTCCTGCAGTCTTAGAAGGGCAGGGGTGATTGGTGTAGGCACAGGTATCTGCAGCAGGGAGGTCATGTTCTGAACAAGGCAAGGAGCTGACAACCATCCCCTGAGTGTCTGTGAGAAAAGCACATCCCTGTTTCCTAGAGCACATGGGTGGGTTCTGCAGCCAGACCATGGGCACCCAATGCTTTTGGTTGTAAAGACTGGGAGGCATCATTTATCCTTGGACCCCTGTTGCTGGTGGCTAGGTGACGTGGGTGGAGCCACCAGTCCTCAGCCCCTGATGTGGGTAAGTGAAAAAACCCCGTTTAATAGGCAAAGTGGTATCAAATATCAAAAACCCACCTCTCCACCACACAGCTGAAACAGTTGAAGTCAGATCTGAAGCACATACACCATTGCAGTCTGCCAGCAAGGGCCTAACGTACTGAAAGGGGCCCACACAGGTCCATGCAAGGGTGAAAGGTATTCAAAGTCTGGACCATTTATGCCTGGACAGGAGCCACTTCTGTCTTGAGCTCCCTAGCTTAGTGGAGGTGGCAGATTATCTTGTCCTCCAGTTGTTAATTTATTCTTTCTTCAAGGCCTGGAGAATGACTCAGGATGTGCAGCAGGACCTGTCTCAGGCCCAGGGAAATTGACAGCCACCGAAGCCGGTTTGGGGGCTGGGGGAGCGGAAAAATAAATGCAAGTACTTAGCTTTTGCCAAGAGCGCTGTTCTCCTCTGATTCTGGAGATGTGGGTAGACTGTGGCTTGCTGTTCCTCCCTGAAGAAACTGCGTCCAGGATGCTATCACCAGCCCCACCGTGATCACTCCAGAGGATCATGCTTGAGGCACCGGTTCTTGCGGGGTCAGGTCCGGCAGCTCCTCGCCACTTCTGAACTGTCTCTCTATCCCCCTGCCACTCAGTCCAATTTCCTAGCTTTGCCTTTTTGATGTTCAGGGTTCCTAGCTTGTCGTATATATAATTGTTTCACTTGTTTTGTTGCGTCTTTGTTGTAAGAGGGATCACCGGAAGCATCTGACTACTGTCTTGGCCCTGACTCTCCAGTCTTTTTAAAAATCAGCTCTATAGAGGTATTATTCACCGAATACAATCATGGTACAGAACATTGCCATCCCTGCCACCCTCACCCCCAAATAGTCTTGTATTCCCTTGCTTTCGTGGTCCATGGCACTGATCTTTTTTCTGTCACTGTTGTTTTGCATGCTCTTGAATTTCATATATGTAGAATCACATATTATACAGCCTTATCATGTCTAGTTAGGTACCCTTGGCATAATGTTTTTGAGATTCATTCATGTTACTGCATGTAGCTGTAGTTAATTCCTTTCTGTTGCTGAGTCGCATTCCATTGTTTTTACCACAAATTGTTTATTCATTCACCAGTTGATGGGCATTTGGCTTGTGTCCACTTTTTGGCTGTTATGAATACTACTGTTATGAACATATGAGTACAAGTCTTTGTGTGGATGTATGTTTTTACTTTTCTTGAATAAATACCTAGGAGTGGACTTGCTGGGTCTTATGGTAAGTGTGTATTTAATTTTTTAAGGAATTACCAACTATTTTCCAAAATAGTTTACCATTTTGCATTCCCACAACCACTGTCTGAGGGTTCTGTTTTCTCTACATTCTTGCCAATAGTTGGTATTGTCATTCTTTTTTTAAACAGCTTTATTGAGGTATAACTGACATACAATAAACTACACACATTTCAAGTTTACAGTTTGATAAGTTTTGACACACATGCACACCTTTGAAATCATCACCATTGTCATCCTTTTTAATGTTTGCTCTTTTATGTATGTATAATGATATATATCATTGTGGCTTGGAGCCAAGAAAAGAGATTAGGGCTTAAGATATAGATTTAGAAGTCATCAGCAAACATTTGCTTATTGAAGTCATGAAAATGTGAAGAGGACAATAGAATGATACAATAACACCTTGTGGAAAAAGACCAAACTGCTTTCTGTCTTTTGTGACTTCTCTTAGCAGGGTATTATCCCTTTCTTTGCAGTCTTATCCACTGCAGGGCCTTTCTGCAAGTAGCCATCAGACAGGTAGTGTTTATCTCTAGGAGATAGATCGGCTGTACTCCTTGGTGAGAAACTGACATTCTGGAGATAATTACGTGGAAAATTAGGGGAAGGGTTGCCATTTTTTAATAGAACACAGGAATATTCTCTAGTTACAGAGTTTCTTTATGATAGCGTTTGCAACATCTCTACAGCAAATACGCTGGTTTTGGTAAAGCTGTTTCTTGTATACGTGTCAGTGAAAACCTAGGGCATGATGCCAAATTCAATTCTTTGAAAGCAGATCCTGCAGGGGGCTGAGATAGCATGGGTGAAGTATTCAGCATTTTGATGGTAGTATTTTATTCAAGAGTAAAGCCTAGGATAGCTGGAGCAGTGATTTTCAAGGGTGTTCAAAAAGCGCAAAGGTTCCTTGGGTCTAATTTAGGGCCTCTGGAGGATGAGATGCCAGGAGTAGCCAGGGGGAGTTTAGCGTCTGAGGCTCTGGTTCTGTCTGTCTGTCCATCTATCTGTCTGGTTTTTAGTAGGTGAATTTTGAAATACAAACTTAGCATACTGCAATGAACCTGAATTATTCAGCTCCCAGATTCAACAATTATCAACTTAATCCTATTTCATCTATATGTCTTTTACTCCATCTGATGCATATTTCCATACATCGTATTATTCATCTGTAAATATTTCAGTATGTACTGCTGAAAGTTGAGGACTCTTATTTTTCTTGGCTGTAACCTTTATTTATTTATTATCTTATTTTTTAAGGACCCTTAGAAAACATAACTACAATACCAGTAACAATAACCTCAAAATTAATAATATCCTCTCAGTATCATCAGATATCTAGTCAGTTTTCAGATTTTCCCGGTTGGTTAATCATTTAAAAAAAAAAAAATTTTTTTTTTCCAAGTCAGGATCTAGATAAGGTTCATACCTTGTACTTAGTTGACTAGATACTAAGTCTTTTTTTAATGTATAGTTTTCCCACTCCATCTCTTTTTTCTCATGTTATTTGTGTGATGAATAAAGCACATTTTCGACAATTTTCCACAGTCTGAATTTTTAATACCTTAAAAAAAATTGAAATATAGTTTACATACAGTAAAATTTACCTATTTTATTGTACAGTTCTGTGAATTTTGACAGATGCATACACTTACATTATCATCACTATAGTCATAACATAGAACAGTTGTATCACTCCCCAAAATTTCTTTCTGTCCCTACAGACCAGTTGACAGCCATAGATCAAATTTTCACAAAGTCTGTATTTTCAGATTCTGTCCTCATGTACCATTTAGCATGTTTCTGTATTCCCTGTGTGTCTTGTAAATTGGTAGTTAGATCTAGTTCTACAGACTTGATGAGATTCTGTTTTTGTTTGGTGTTTTTTTTTTTTTTTTGGGAAAGAATACTTTTAGGGGATAGTGTGTAAGGCTCTCTTTTTTTTTTTTTATATTAGCATCCCATAGTAATCAGTATCTAGGTTTATAATTTCATTAGGGGTTACAAATGGTAATTTTTAATTCTCTCATTCCTTTCTTATAGGCTGGAATATTTCTGTAAAGAGAAATTTCCCTTGCTGACTTTTTATTTTTAAAATTAACATATAGTAAATTGACTTTTTTGTGTGTACAGTTCTATGAAATTGAACACATGTATAGATGCACCACTGCAACAAGGGTACAAAACATTTCTGTCACCCCAAAACACTCGTTTGGACTGTCCCATTGCAGTCACATCCTCCCTACACCCTTAGCCCCCTGGCAGAGTGATCTGTTCTCTCTCCCTTCATCGACTATTTGATTATCTTGAGGCACAGTTTGGAAAAGCAGGATAAATACTTCTTTTTCCTCCTTTGTTTAATAGTTTTTAATATAGATTGGTTCTATAGAATGCTCGAAAAACTACTGGCTTGCTTTCATCTTTGTCTTTTTTTTTTTAATAATATTATCTGCTCATTGATTAAACGTATTTAGTGAGTTTCAGCCCATTATAATTATAATTCTTATTGATGCTCATATTAACCTAGTTTTGGTCAGTGGAAGCCTCTTCAAGTTGGCTCTGGAATCTTTTAGACACAATCTCAGTAGACTTTGATAGCTTTCTTCTGGGTTCGACAAGGTATCCCAGGCTCATCTGTACATTTTTTGCTCAGACTCGGAATTGGCCATTTCTCCAAGGAGACCTGTTCTTTTTAGCATCACCCTGGTTCTAACTAGAAAAATTCCATATGTGTCTGTTTTGTATCCTGAGGTTCTGTTTGTCTAGGATTTTGTTTGAAACAAAGGATTGTGGACAACTGAAAAGTAGGTTTTGAAAGCAACAAATCTAGAAGAATGAATGAATTATACTATGTTACTCAGTAACTATTATAAATGTAATTTCTTTTATGGAGTTTTGATAAAAGCTGAGTAATATGCAGTTGGGAGTTATATTTTTTGATAAAATCCTGTAATGCTGATTATGGCTGCATGTATTGAGAGATCAAGTGGCCAGGTGGTTGAATTTATTTTTTCTTTTTCAAGGAAATTGTGGATCCCTACCAAAAATTCTTGCCTAAATGAATGGCTTTCCCGCAAAGCCAAGATTTTTCTGGGTAGGAGAAAAACAGCCCAGTTGGATATACATGTGTATATGACAAATTGCTTAACTTTCTATACATTAGGAAAGTAAAGCCTGGAATATTTTGGGGGTAAAATGTTACTGATGAAAAAATCTTGATGTTTTCATGGAGCAGCTTTTTTGGAACTTTCTGTGAAACCACCAGGATTAATTAGTTGCAAAAGGTATCTGTGAGTAAGCAAATTAATTGACCATATAGCAAGTATGAATCTTACCCCACAAAATCAGGTAAGCAAGAAGTATTATGGTATTTTATTTCCTTTAAATGAAATTAAATCCAACCTGAGACACTCCCCCTAATTTCACCAAACTGAGAAGAATTCAGTTTCTATGATTAATAATTCTTATATAACCACTTCTTGGGGTTATATAAGAATCTGAGAGGCTTATGAGGAACCAGGAGAAGGGTGGAAGGTTAATTTTCAGTTCATTGTGCCTGTGACTGATATTCTTATTGTCCAAAAGGATGTGCTTCCTTGAAGTTAGGTGGCTATGTTAGTTACGGCCAAGCTTGGGGACAAGATCTTTGCCAGATGTATGGGTTTTGGTATTCAGGTTTCAGCTTTCCATACCCATCCTCCTCTAAGGTCTTGCCATTGATCTAGAGCACTACTAAGAAGTGCCATGAAATTTAAAAAAGCTGTCTTCGGTGATTCACATGACCAGTCAAGTTCCGAAACCTCTGATCTGGCTTCCTCTCCTTAATGCTGGTGATTCTCAAACTTTTTTAAATGCCCCACCCAGGGGGGATGTACCATGATGCTACTGAAGCTTAAACTCCCAGTGCTTCCCAGATTATTCAGCCCCTGTCAAGGGCCTGGGAACTGTGTTCTTACAGTTATATGTTCTTGAAAAATCGTAAGAGTTAGCTATTTTAATCACAATTTCCAAACTGTAGAATTATCATGTATAGATTTTTGGAAAGGATCTGCCAAAAATAAACAGTTTAGATGTATAGAATAGTTGCCATTAAGCCTGTCTTTCCAACAATAGATAGGCAAGTCATTTATCTAATGAGACAGCTCCTGGTTTGTAATAGTAAAATTGTCTTCAATAAATAGGAGGACTGTTACTTTTTTTATTAGACAGGAATATACACCTATATTGCCCAGAACCAGGTTTAAATAATTAAGATTTAAGTTAAAAAGAATAAAATGTTTTTCTTCATTGATAAGAAAATTGTAGAGTCTGTGTTGGAAGAAGCTGATTATTGAGTCCAACTGCAAGCACAGCATAAGAAGTCCTAGTACTTTTTCTAGTGTAACATACCTGAAAAGGAAATAAGTAAAAATTTCTTAGTCTTTTCAAATATAATTTATTAACATTTTTGGTAGTCTAAAAAAAGTCCATTGCCCTTGAGTCAATTCTGCCCTGTAGAACTGCCCTATAGGGTTTCCAAGGAGCAACTGGTGGATTCAAACTGCCAACCTTTTGGTTGAGCACCAGGGCTCTGGTTGTTTGGTAATAACTTATGTATATTCAGTGCTTCATTAGAATTTTATCTAAATTGAATGCCTCACATACATACTATTGAATATAAATGTCCTTGTACGAACAAAATACAAATAACGTTTAGTAGAGGTATTATTGAATTCATGGTAGCTTCTGTCATTTCTCAATAATTTGATTATTTTTTCAATAATCAGATAATAAAATCACAGTTGTCATATGAATGTCCACAGAATTTTTTACTATTAAGAAATTCTTCTACTTGAAAGTGTTGGAAACCCCTGGAGTCTTTTCTAGCTCTAGTATTTAAAACTGGAAAAAAAGACTGTGGTTTAAAGGTGAAGTCCTTATATGTGGACTTGTGTTTAAAGAGCATATTAGCATAGCATACTGGTGAAATCCCCAGAGCTTTGGCTGCTTCCTAGTCACGCCTTTTCTTTTCTCTACATGCCCCAGGGATTTAATTCATCTTTTTTCCAACACCCATTGTGTAATCTGTTGTCCCTTTCTGCGCATAAACCTTTCTTTGAAACAGGTGCAGGTGCTTCAGCTTTTCCCTTACCTTGTTAACGTAGAGTATTTCATGCTTTCTCATTTTTAAGGGTTTTTCCTGCTAGTAACAATAGAGAAGGAAATGAATGAATAAAAATTTATACATTTTAGATTTTTACTAAAAAGTAAGAGCTTTCTCTGACCTTCCCTGAAAGGTAAATAAGAAAAGTTCAGTTTTCTAGTAGTTGCTGGAACAAAAGAAGTAGACTAAGTGATGTCAAAATTTTCTTCCAACTCTAATACTGTTTAATTTTTAGTGAATGATCACTAATTTTTCTTATTTTATCATACTTTTATTCTGGGAAGTACCTAACCATCCTTTCTCCTCTTCTTTTTCCCTGGCTCTTGAATTCAGTTCATCACAGAGAGGAAAACAGGTTACTGTCTCCAGCCACTTTAGCCCTTGCTTTTTATAGGAAATGTCTACTTGAAAATCAATGAACACTATTAAAGAAAGTCACCTTAGGTATATTCTGACACATAACCATTCCATTGGTGTGACAGATTGTATTTTCCAAAGATGTCTACAACAGTATCTTTCATTGCGGATATTCTATTTACAGTGTGACCTTGACACTCTGCCCATCTAGTGGTGAGGTCTGCTCTTAGTTAGGGCAGGCCTTTGTAACTGCCTTGACCGGAAGAGCATGGCTCAAGCGACACTATGTGATTTCTGGGGCCAGGTCATAAAAATGCCATGAACTTCCACCTTCCTCACTTTTGGAACCTAGCTACCATGCTGTGCTGTGCGGAGCCCAAGCAACTCATGAGAGGCCTGTGTAGAGAAGAACTGAAACTCCTGGCCCATAGCCCCAGCTGAGCTTCCAACTGACGTCTAGCATCAATCTGCCAGCATGTAAGTGAGCCATCCAGAAAGTGGATCCTAATCTTCTAGATCCCATCGAGCTGCCCCAGTGGATGCGCATGTGGAGCAGAGATGAGCTGTGCCTGCCATGCCCTCTCAATTTGTAGATTCATGAGCACAAAAATGATAGATGTTTTAAGCCACTAAATTATCCACCAATAGAAAACCAGATTGGTATTCCATTTTGCCAGAGCATAGAGTGAGACCATATTAAACCGCCTTAGCTTTGAGAATAAGATGTGTTTCTGCCATCAGGACTAGTTAGTTTCATAAAAGAAGAAAAGCAGATTCTTTGTTCTCATCCCTTATAAATTCTTCTTTTGTTGACTTTCATTTTACATATTTATTAAATTTTTTTTTTTTAATTGCAGCATGGTACAAAACAAGAAAGCAAATATTGAACAATACTATCCCTTTGTAGTTTATTCTAAAGTACTTCTAATTTAGAAGGCTGTGCATGTGTTAGTGGAGCCCTGGTGGTACAGTGGTTAAGAACTCCGTTTCTAACCAAAAGGTCAGCAGTTCAAATCCACCAGCTGCCCCTTGAAAACCCTATGGGGCAGTTCTACTCTATACTGTAGGGTCGCTAGGAGTTGGAATTGACTCAGTGGCAGTGGGTTTGGTTTCAGTTTGGTACATGTTAGTGAAGAGCAGTGACTTTCGAATGATATGGGGTAGGTGTGTGACTTTGGAAAGCAGCAGCCTCTTTGTAAGTCCGTTTCTTCATCTATAAAATGTTATGTACTTCATAGGGTTGTTGTGAGACTTTAGTGATATATACATATAAAATGTTTAGATAGTACCTGTCACAAAATGTTAGCTGTTCATTACTACTTTTCATCACTACCGCTACTGCTGCTACTATTAATTACTCTTACTGGCATTTTTTAAGGGGAAGGATAACCAGCAGAAAGGTTGCAATCTGAAATTGTGGAGGAAATATTCCTGAGAAGTTAAAAAGAGAAGAATGTTGGAAAAGCTGAAGGAATAAGGAGTTAACAAACATGTTTTAGATCTTTCTAAACCTTTTGAGGCTAAAGGTTCACCTAAGAGGTGAAGACCAGGAATGACCTCTTTGGGAAAAAGGATTAGGAAGAAGGTGATGGAGAAATTTCAGAACCGTGGTGAGAGTGGGCTGGTGCTGGTTTCTGAACTTCTTGATAATGAGTGGGATTTACTGTGTCATAGAAGTTTAACAACATTTATTCGTAAATGATAGATTAGGCAGTGATGTCTCAAATAAATTACCTGTTGTTTCTGTTTTTTTTTTTTTTAGATCAACAAGCCCTTTAAATTTCTTAATGAATACTTTAGATGCAATAAAATGTATAAATCTTAAGCGTTTAGTTCACTATGAATTTTTATAAATTCTTAATTGTTTAATGTTCAGGTTGCTTGTACAGAATAGTGTATTAGCAGACATCAGACTAAATGGAAGGAGGGGACCAAGGGAGAATCACTTAATTCCCAGGTTACTGGTGTTTATAAACAGATGAAGTTTATATTTGTTACCTCATTAGAAGGCAGGTGGTATTATTTTCATTTTACAAGTAGAAATACTGAGGCTTAGGAAAGTGAATTGACTTTCCCAAAGTAACACAGCTAGGAAGTGGCATAATTAAGACAAACACAGTTTTGCCTGACTCTATAAAATTTTTTCTATTACAGGCTAAAATAATGACATCAAAATTATTAAAAAAAATTTTTTTTGTAGTAGTGATTTCCTATGAGGGCTTATTAAGGGCTCTCCAAGTGAAATAAAAACAGCCTTTAATAAGAATGTCTTCTGGTTTCAAATGCAGAACTTCTTCAAGGTACGAAAACCATTATTTTCAATTTCTTGACCAACTTCTGCAACTGAGGTAACGTAGTTTCATTAAACATATCTGTCTAATGGCTCAGGTGATTAGGTAAAAGTAGTTGTTTTGGATAATCTAGGTGCATTTTTACTGTTAAGTATCCGAGAAAATGATGATCATTAAGAATGTGAAGAATTTTGTTTCTAGGCAGTTCATGTTCTTGCGAGTGTTATAGATCGAAGATTTAACAGCACAGATGTAAGTAATGCGACTTAAATTTGCCGGATAACAAGCCACATACTTGAGACTCGATGAGGGACATGTGATTTGAAGTGTTGCTGAGTGGAGAACGTCTGCAGGTGCAGGAATGCAGTCTGATTCAGTCAGCACAGTCTTCTGAAGGCTGCAGATTTTCCTTTCTTCTCTCATATTTCAGATTCCTTTCTCCTTTGCAGTAGGGGAAAAAAAAATTGGTCTGTTTCAAAACTGACACCAGATAAAGAGATAACTGTAATAGATGAAAGGAGAAATGAAAATACATTTTTATATGTTCTTTTTAAACATTTGTTTCTTCATTGTATAAAATGCTAGCTTAGAAAATGAGATAATTAAGACAGATTTTCGTGTGGAAAATAATAATTTGTTCAACAGATTTTTTTAAGCATCTAGATATACTGTTTTTTAAAATACATCTTGCAGACTTTTGGTGGATAATCTACTGGACATTTTCAAGAATACCGAAAGCAGAAAATAGCTTTCTCTTAATACCTTGTCGAAGGTTTCATCTTTTAGGTTTTTCCTAGTTTCTCATTAAACTGGTAAAAATCTAAGAGTTCTTATTTGTATAAAAATTTTATTTGTAGTAGAAAATGTAATCATCTAAAATTAAATTCAGTAAATATTTCATATTACAGTCTGCCCTGTACCCCTGATAGCATTTTCCCTGCTCTACTTCTTTTTTAAAATAAAAAGTACATAGATACATATGTATTTTTCTCATTTATTCACTTTAGTTTTTGCTTTCTGTCTTCCTTTCCCTGCTAGAATATAGGCTCTATGGCGGCAAAGATGTTTCTCTGTTCATAAAGTATTCTACGCACAAGAAAATATCTGAAACACAGTAGGTGCTCAGTAAATATTTTGTTGAATGAATATTTTTATTTAATCATTTTTAGATGAAATATATCGTATATATGAAAAAAGCGTATTTAACACATGTATATTCTAAAGAATAGTAAAATAAACATCTTTGTTCCCACCGGTCAACTTAAAAAAAAAAAGGTACATTATCAATACCGTTAAAGTTCGATGTATGCCCCTCTCTCTTCTATGACATTCATCTCCTTTCCTCCCTGTCAGAGGAAAGCACTACTTTGACATTTTTTCATTCCATTATGTTCTTCTCATATGGTTTTGCAATATATGGATATAACTAGATATATTATCTAGTTTTAGATTTGTTAAATTACATGTATGTGAAATAATACTGAATGTATCCTTCTGCAGTTTGCTTTATTCATTCAGCATTAGGTTTTTGAGATTCGTTCATGTTGATGCATTTGGATGTGGTCCATTCGTTTTCACTGTTATGTAGTATTCTTATATGATTATGTCACAATTTATCTATTTTATCTATGGGTAATTGAGTTGTTTCTGAATCACAAACAGTATAGCCACAAACATTATTTGTATCTCCTCATGTACATGTGCAAGAGTTTTTTTAGAGCGTATGTCTAAAGAATTTCCGGATCATATAAAATGGGCATTGTCATCTAAATATTGACAGTTGTTTTTTTGAAGTGATTGTATCAGTTTGCACTCCCATCAGGTACTCGTGTGAGAGTTCCAGTTTCTCTGCTTCCTTGCCAGCACTTGGTATTTTTTAATTTTAGGCTTTCTGGTAGGTATCTGGAAATCCTGGTAGCGTAGCGGTTAAGTACTATGTCTACTATCCAGAAAGTTCGCAGTTTGAGTCTACCAGGCATTCCTTGGCAACTCTATGGGGGAGTTCTACTCTGTTCTGTAGGGTTGCTATGAGTCGGAATCACTTGATGGCAACGGGTTTGGTGTTTTTTTTTTTTTTTGGTAGATGTATAATAATGTCACTATTTTTTTTAAGAAAAAAAATTTTTTTTTTTTATTTCATTCCCCAATAACCACAATTACTTATTAGTAAAATATGTGTTGGGTACTGCACAACTTCTCAAATCATATTAGACACCATTACTGCATTTCCTGTACCACAGTGATATGAGCCGTGGTGGCACAGTGGTTAATAGCTTGGCTGCTAACCGAAAGGTTGGCAGTTCGAACCCACAAGCCGCTCCCTGAATGAAAGTTGTGGCAATCTACTTCCGTAAAGATTACAGCCTTGGAAACCCTGCGGAGCAGCTCTGTTCTGTCCTGTAGGGTTGCTATGAGTTGGAATCGACTTGATGGCAGTGGTTTATATATATACATAATTAACTGAATGTATATATTATTAACTGAAGTCTGTACTTTATTCTGATTTCCTTAGTATTTACCTCATGTTTCAGGATCCCATCCAGGATAATACATTACATTTAATTGTCTTATTTCCTTAGGCCTTTTTGGACTGTGACATTTTCCTTGTTTTTCAAGACCTTGACAGTTTTGAGGAGTATTGGCTAAGCATTTTATAGGATGTCCCTCAGTTAGGATTTGTCTGATGTTTTTCTTAGGATTAGACTGGGGTTGTGGATTTTATGCCTTTTCTGTCCTAGATATTTCATATAAAAAATCAAAAGCAAACCTGGTGTCGAGTTGATTCCGACTCATAGCGACCATATAGGACAGAGTAGAACTGCCTCATAGGGTTTCCAAGTAGTGGTTGGTGAATTTGAACTGCTGGCCTTTTGGTTAGCAGCCGTAGCTTTTAACCATGTCACCACCAGGGCTCCAGATACTTCAAATAAGTGGGGTTATATGATATTTTCTCTTACGTGTTTGACATATTTCACTCAGCATACTATTTTCAAGGTTCATCCAGTCATAGCATGTATCAGAAGTTCATTTCTCTTTATGGCTGAATAATAATTCATTGTGTGTATATACCGCGTTTTGTTTATTCATTCATCTGTTGATGCACACTTGAGTTGGTGCCAGCTTTGGGGTATTGCGAATAATGCTGCAGTGAGCATTGTTGTGCAAGTGCCTGAGTCCCTGCTTTCAAGTCTTCTGGGTATATACTTAGGAGTGGAATTGCTGGGCCATGTGATAATTCTACGTTTAACTTCTTGAGGAACTACCAAACTTTTTCATAGCAGCTGTACCAGTTTACAGTCCCCTCCCAGAAGTGGATGAGGGTTCCAGTTTTTCCACCTCATCGCTAACACTTGTGATTTTCTGTTTTTCTGATAGTAAACGTCCTAGTGGGGGTGAAGTAGTAGCTCTTTGTGATTTTGATTTGCATTTTCCTAATGACTAACGAGAAACCCTGGTGGCATAGTTGTTAAGAGCTACAGCTGCTAACCAAAAGGTTGGAAATTCAAATCCATCAGGTGCTCCTTGGAAACTCTATGGGGCAGTTCTGCTCTGACTTACAGGGCTGCTATGAGTCAAAGTCAACTCGATGGCAATGGATTTTTTTTGAATGACCAGTGTGGTTGAGCATCTTTTCATATGCTTATTGGCCACTTGCATATCTTCTTTGGAGAAATGTCTATTAAAATTCTTTGCCCAGTTTTTGAATGAGTTGTTTATCATTTTCTTGTTGAGTTGTAGCAGTTCTTTATATATTCTGGATATTAAACCCTTATCAGATATGTTGTTCTCAAGTATTGTCTCCCATTTTGTAGGTAGTTTCTTCACTTCCTTGGTTAAGTCCTTTGATGCACAAAAATTTTTTATTTTGATGTAGTCTAATTTATTGATTTTGTCCTTTATTGCTCATGCATTTGGTATGACATCTAAGAATCCATTTTTGAAAACTAGGTCCCAAAGCATTACTCCTGTTTTCTTCTAAGAGTTTTTTGGTTATAGTTCTTACATTTAGGTCTTTGATCCATTTTCAGTTAACTTTTATATATGGTGTGAGGTATTGGTCCAACTTCATTTTTTTTTTAAAGTGGAGATCCAGTTATCCCAGCACCATTTATTGAGGAGACTATTCTTTCCCTATTGGATGGACTTAGCACCCTTTTCAAAAAATCAGCTGATCGTAGATGTATGGGTTTGAGGGAAATTTAATGAATAATATGTAGCATTTTAATACAATAAATTTGTTCCTTTTTGTTATAGAAAACTTATTCACACGTTAGGGAAGAATGTGGACCTGAGTGGAGAGGGTTCAACTGAAGGTCTGTTTCTATAAAGTATGTAGTTTATTGCCAAAAGAAATATTACCTAGCAGCAGTTTACATTTGCCAAGAGAGGCCAGCGAAGTCTTGTAGTAGAAGTTGTACAGAGGAGTTGTCAAACTGGATCTCTGAGGACATCAGACAGGAAATAGAACTTAAGATAAATGTTACTGGATGGCCAGACCATTGAAAAATAATCATCTGATGCTTGTGTTTTTTACTATGCTTTATGTTGAGTAGACAGTTACTTACACTTACATAATTTAAACTGTTTTTACAATTTTAAGCCAAAATTTTAAGAAATTTTCTGGGATCATATTGACTAAGTATTGACTCATTTCTTTTTCCTAGAAAGTGTTTATCCTCTGAGATTAAGATTTGAAAATTTATAAGAAGTGAGACTTTATGTTCTTAATAATAAAATACAGTTATTTAAGCAGTTTCCTTTCCATGACAAAAATGGGAATATAGAAAAAGTATACTAGCAATTGTGCCAGTCTGTCATTCTCTTTATTTTAAAAATGTAACATTTCCCATTTCTACTATACATGTTTGAATATAGATGGAATATACATAGAGTCACAGAATTATAGGGATTTTGAGCTTCAAGAACTTCTTTTTCGTTTTATTTTAGTAAAATATATATAACAGATGTTTTCCATTTTAACCGTTTTTAAGTGTACAATTCAGTGACATGACTCACCACTGTCTATCTCCAAACATTTCCCATCACCCTAAACAGAAACTTGGTACTGCTTTCCCAATAACTCCCATTCTCCCCTTCCCCTAGTTCCAGTAACCACTACTAAACTTTTGTCTCTCCGTTTGCCTATTGCAGACATATAAGTGGGATCATACAATATTTGTCCTTTTGTGTCTGACTTACTTTACTCAGCATAATGTTTTCAACGTTCATCTATGTCATAGCATGTATGAGAACTTTGTTTCTCTTTATGGCTGGATAATATTTCATTGTACGTATATATCACATTTTGTTTATCCATTCATCTGCCAATTCACACCTGGCTCGTTTCCTCCTTTTGAGCATCGCAAATAATGCTGCAATGAGCATTGGTATACAAGTAGCTGTTTGAGTCCCTGCTTTCAAGTCTTCTGGGTATACACCTAGGAGTGAGGCATATGGTGATTCTATGTTTTAACTTTTTGAGAAATTGCCAAGTGTTTTCCACAGCAGCTGCACCATTCCATCCCACCAACAATGGATGAGGATTCCAATTTCTCCATATCCCCTCCAGCACTTGTTGTTTTCTGTTTTTCTGATTATCGTCATCCTAGTGGGGTTTTTATTGTGGGGTGGCTATGACTCAGAATCCACTGGACAACAGTGGGTAGAAGTGAAGTGGTATCTCATTATGGTTTTAATTTGCATTTCCCTAATAACCAGTGACACTGAGCATCTTTTCATGTGCTTGTTGGCTATTTGCGTATCTTCTTTAGTAATACTTCTATTCAAGTCCTTTGCCCATGGGTTGTTTGTCTTTTTGTTGTTGAGTTGGAGTTCTTTATCTATTCTGGATTAAAAAAAGCAAACAAACTCATTGCTATCAAATCGATTCTGACACATGGCAACCCCACGTGTTACAGAGTGGAACTGCTCCATAGGCTTTTATAATCTTTACAGAAGCAGATCACCATGCCTTTCTTCTGTGGTGCCTCTGGTTGGTTTTGAACTGCCAGCTTTTAGATTACTAGTCAAGCATGAACTGTGTGCACCCCCTAGGGGCTTCATATGTTATGGATATGAAACCCTTCTTAGAGATGTGATTCTGTGTTGGATTCAGTCCAATTCTGCTGTTTTTCTGTTTCACATCTGTTCTGATACCAACTGCACATGTAGTACTTCTTCCTCTGATTCTAACCACCAGAGCTAGGTCATATCTCACAAATTAAAAGGACACACTCCTTTAGACTGCCTAGTCTGCCCAAGGCCTCAGATGCTGGCTACAAGCTCAGAGGTCCCTGTAACACCCTCACTTCTACCCTGCTGTCTACAAATTTGGAGGTTTCTCACTACCCCTCAGGATGCTAGCTGTAAGCTGGGGGGTTTCCAGGGCTCCTCTCACTTCTGACTTACTGGCTCCCACTATATCCTCAGCTTTGATAATTTGTTGCTAGAACAACTTAACAGAATTCTGGAAAGCTCTATACTTATAATTATAGTTCATTATAACAAAAAAGATACAAGTGAAGAGACATGCAGGGTGAGGTCTGGGAGGGTCTGATGCAGACCTTCCACATCCCAAAAAATGAACACGTCTTCATCCCGAGCACTGGTTGGACTTGCTCCAACCCAGAAGTCCATGGAACTTCTGTTTCCAGAGCCTTTATTGGGCCCTCATTACATAGGCATTGATTGAATCATTGCCTCATGTGGTTGAACTCAACCTTTGGTGCTCCACCCTCTTCTGAGGCCTGGTTGATATCAGATGGTGGATATTTCTGTCGTGGCCTACCCAAGAGTCATCTCATTCACATAAACCCTCAGATGTGATATGGAGTCCTCATAGATAAAAGACACGTTAATCACTGGATAAATTCTAAGATTTTAGAGGTTATCTCTCAGGAATCAAGGACAAAGACCAAATTCTTTGGGTAAGTTAATTGTAGATCCCACAGATTCCCAGATATTTTCTCCCATTCTGTAGGTTGTCTCTTCGCTTTCTTGAAAAAGCTTTTAATGTACAAAACCTTTTTAATTTGATGAAAGTGCAGTGTTTTTCCTTTTGTTGCTCATGCTTTTGATGTTGTATCTAAGAGTCCATTGCCAAAAACAAAGTCTTCAAGTTTTATCCCTGTTTTCTTCTAAGAGTTTTATGGTTTTAGGTCATTGATCCACTTTGAGTTAATTTTTTAATATGGTGTAAGGTTTGAGTCCAACTTAATTATTTTACATGAAGCTCTCCAGTTTTCCCAGCACTTTTTATTGAAGAGACTGAAGGACTGTTAAAGAACATCTATTTAGATCCTTTTGTTTTGGGAGGAAGGGAAATGAGGCAGGTAAGGTTGAGATACAAGTAACTTTTCCAGTGTCATGAAGGGAATAGGAGCAGATTTAGCATTTGGGGAAATAAAACCTTTCCTTAATTCCTGTTGCATTAGTGAGTTATGTGAAATTTACATATATGGTGATGACCTTAGTTTTCTCACTACCAAAGGAGTTAGAAAAGTTGGTGTATCAGCTTTTAGTTCACTGCCAACAAAAGTAAAAACTGTCAAACCCCTTTGAAGACCATTATAATTCAGGAAATAAAACAGTATGAATATTTTAAATATGAATAGCTTCAGTTTCTCAGAATTGAGAGAAAATTGTTATTGTTCAATTATTGCTTAATTATTCGATTTAAGCCTACTGGACTGCTTCTACATCTATTTGCTGTGCTCCTTAAAGTTCATAAATAATGCTTTAGACTGATGTTATTCAACTCTAGAAGAAGTAGTGTCCTGCCATTTCAGTTATATGCAGTCCTTTTAACTCTGCTGCATGTTGAAGCCTTCTGTAAGGTAAGACTACAAATTAATCAGTTTCGTTCACTTCTGGGTGATAAAATGTTGATAATAAAAATGAGTATAATTCATTACAGGAAAACCCAGTGGCAAAGTGGTTAAGAGCTATGGCTGCTAACCAAAAGGTCGGCAGTTAGAATCCACCAGCTGCTCCTTGGAAACTCTATGGGGCAGTTCTATTCTGTCCTATAGGGTCACTATGAGTCGGAATCAGCTCTGCAGCAATGAGTTGGGTATAATTCATTCAGCATTAAAGAACTATTTGAAGAAGCAAAAGAAGTTGCCACATACTTTGAGAAAAATGTCTTTTTACAGAAAAATTTTATTCTGAGTTTAGATTGTATTCATCTCTAAAATGGGAATAATAATAGTGTAATATAATATACTTGATAATATAATTAATACATGGGAAGTGTTTAGAATAGTGCTTAACATGTGGTAAGTAATGAATAAGTGTTAATTATTGTTGTTGTTATAACATGTAAAATCTTCCTATAAAACTGTTACGAGAAAACAGGAGTCAATGTTTGAGACCTTGGATTAGGCAGTGGTTTCTTAGATATGACACTAAAAGCATAAGCGACAAAAGAAAAAAATAGATAAATAGGTCTTAATCAAAATTATAAACTTTTTTGCTTTAAACCTTTAGAGGATACCATAAAGAAACTGAAAAGACAGCCCACTAAATAGGGGAATATATTTGAAATGATATATCTGATAAGGGACTTATATCCTGACTATATGAAGAATTCTTAGAACTCAACAATAAAAAGGCAAACCAATTTAAAAAGGAGCAAAGGATGTGAATAGACATTTCATAAACACATGATAAGATATTCAACATTATTCATTAGGGAAATGCAAATTAAAACTGTAATGAGACATCACTCCCACTTGGATGTCTGTAATCAAAAAGACAGACAATAACAAACGTTGGTGAGGATGGTTGGTGAGAATGGGGAGAATTTGGAACCCTTATACGTTACTGGTGGCGTTATAAAATGGTGTAGTCTCTTTTGAAATAGTTTGGCAGTTCCTCAAAAAGTTAAACATAATGTTACCATAAAAACCAAACCTGTTGCTGTGAAGTCAATTCCAACTCATACCCTCGTACCAACCTTATATGACGGAGTAGAACTGCTCCATGGAGTTTCCAAGGAGCAGCTGGTAGATTTGAACTGCTGACCCTTGGCTAGCAGCCAAGCTCTTAACCACTGAACCACCAGGGCTCCGGTGTTTGTTTTTTTTTAATGTTACCATGAACCAAAAAACCAAACCCTTTCCTGCCAAGTCAATTCTGACTCATGATGACTCTAGAGGACAGAGTAGAACTGCCCCGTAGAGTTTCCAAGGAGCACGTGGTGGATTCGAACTGCTGACCTTTTGGGTAGCAGCCGTAGCACTTAACCACCACGCCACCAGGGTTTCCAAATGTTACTGTATCACCCAGCAATTCCACACCTATATACTTAAGAGAAATGAAAACACATGCCCACTCAAAAATTTGTGCATGAATGTTTTTAGCAATGTTATCGTCGGCAGTGGGTTATCTATGATAGCAAAAAAATAGAAACAACCCAAATGGGTAAACAAAATGTGATATATCCATACAATGTATGGGAATATTTTTTGGCCATAAAAAGAAATTAAATACTGATACATGCTACAACAAGGATGACCCTTGAAGACATTATGCTAAGGGAAAGAAGCCAGACGTAAAAGGCCACATATAATATAAATGTCCAGAATAGACAAATCCATAGAGACAGAAAGTAGATTCGTTGTTTTCAGGGCCTGGGATAGGGGTGAATGATGAGTGACTGCTAATGGGGATGGATGGGGTTTCTTTCTGGGGTGATGAAAATGTTCTGAAATTAGTGGTGATCCATGTAGAAATTCATGAATATACTAAAACCCATTGAATTGTACACCTTAAGAAGGTGAACTTTATGGTATATGAATTATATCTCAGTAAAGCTGATAAGAAAAAACTTTATGGATTACTTACTTCAATAACAAATAGAAGATTGTTTTGTGATAAAACGTGAATTGGAATCATAAAGTAATTACGCATGTCTAAATCAGGGGATGACAGAGAAGCAGCTGGAAAAAAAATATTCCCCTTCACTATTATGTTTACATAAATGTTTTGGGAAACAACCTGAGTCACTTTCACCAAACTGTTTGGTGGTTTTGCCTGATAAGGGACAGGTCAGTATTTTTATCTTACCCTTGACATTTGCTATTTCTGATGAATATTTGTTTTAAAAAATGGTCAACCTTTTTATTGAAGAGTAACTGTATTCCTCTTTACTGACTGGCTTTTTTTTTTTTTTATTATTGAATTATACCAACACTACTATTGTAACTTTATAAAAACATTTTTTTAGCTTTATCAATTTGTATTTATTGCCAGTCTGTGCCAGATTTTAATGTGATGATGGAGGTCAACAGTTATAATTATGTGAATATGAGCTTTGCAGTTTCCTTTAATCGTTAAAACTAGTGAACTTAATTTTACAGCATGATGTGGCCCAGGGGATTGTGTGGTTGAAATAATACTAAAGTTCTTCTAATTTTGTGAAGGCGCATGCTCAAATGGTTGATTTGGGAATGTATTTGACTTAGGGCCAATTAAACTTTTGTGTCAGGCCTAGTTAGTAGCTCTTCCAGAAATTATCTTAAAATGACTTGAGCTTTCTGCTGTAACAGACAGCATAAAAAGTTTTTTTTTTAAAAGTAAAACACACTGAAAGCTCTTCGTTTTCTGATATTTGTGAATGTTTTCTTTTGCATTGTTTTTTCTTTCATGTATTGAGGGCCGGCAGAGTTGGTCTGACAGGCAGAATTAGACCGAAATCTCTTTGGGAGATTGTGAAGTGTTTGGATTCTAAAGCCTAGAGCTAAGGGGAAGTAATGGCAAGGATATAATAATAAATCTTAAAGTCTAACTGACTTATGATGCATTCGTGACTTTTCTGCATTAAAGATTTAGAGAAACTAGTTACAGCCATGTAATATGTACGCAACATAAAAGAAACTCCTTTATCATTTTTCAGTTACTTCTGCTAAACCAAACCAAACCAAACCTGTTGGCATCGGGTAGATTCTGACTCATAGCGACCCTATAGGACAGAGTAGAACTGCCCCCTAGAGTTTCTAAGGAGCGCCTGTTGGATTTGAACTGCCAGCCTTTTGGTTAGCAGCTGTAGCACTTAACCACTATGCAGCCAGGGTTTCCTACTTCTGCTAAAAAAGGTTTTAATATAATGGGAAAAGTTGTTATGGTGTCAGTCAGTTCCTTTGCACTCTGGACTAGAAGGATTTTGTTGTCTTGTCACCTTGAAGAGTAATCGTATCCCTCTTTACTGATTGGCTTTTTTTTTTTTTTAATATTATTGTGTTTTAGGTGAAAGTTTATAGTGCAAATCAAGTTTCTCATTCAAAAATTTATACACAAATTGTTTTGTGACATTGGTTGCAATCTCCACAATGTGTCAGCACCCTCTCCCTTTCCACCCTGGGTTCCCCGTGTCCGTTTGTCCGGGTTTCCTGCCTCTTCCAGCTGTCTCATCTTTGCTTTTGGTCAGGTGTTGCCTGTTTGGTCTCGTATACTTGATTGATCTAAGAAGCACATTCCTCACGTGTATCACTGTTTATTTTATAGGTCTGTCTGGTCCTTGGTTGAAAGGTGGGCTTTGAGAGTGGCTTCACTTCTGAGTTAGGAGGATGTCCGGGGGCCATAGTCTCGGGGAGTCCTCCAGTGTCTGTCAGACCAGTAAGTCTGGTCTTTTTTTTGTGTATGTGAATTTGAATTCTTTTTTTTTTTTTTTTTATGTATTTTCTCCTGCTCTATCTGAGACCCTCTATGGTGATCCTTGTTGGAGAGGTCGATGAATGTAGGCAGGCACAGTCTAGTTCTTCTGGGCTCAGTTTGTTGGAAGCTGTAGTTCATGGGGTACATTAGTCCTTTGGACTGATATTTTCCTTATGTCTTTGGTTTTCTTGATTTCCCTTTGCTCCACATGTGCCTCTTGCAAGCTTTTAAGACCCCAGAAGCTACTCACTAGAGTAGAATGTAGAACATTTTCTTTAGGAACTGTGTTATGCCAGTTGACCTAGATGTCCCCTGAGACCATGGTCCTCAGCCCCAGAAACCCAGTCCCTCAAGGTGTTTAGATGTGTCCAGGAAGCTTCTATGGCTTTGCCTTGGTCAAGTTGTGCTGACTTCCCGTATATTGTGTGTTGTCTTTCCTTTTACCAAAGTTAACACTCTGTCGTATAGGGTCACTATAAGTTGGAATCGACTCGATGGCAATGAGTTTTGGTTTTTGAAATATCTAGTTAGTGATTTCCCCTCCTTGCACCCCCTTGTAACCATAAAGATTGTTTTTTTCTGCATATAAACCTTTTCTTGGCTTTTTATAATAGTGGTCTCATACAATATTGGTCCTTTTTTGATTGACCTATTTCATTCAAAATAATGCCTTCCAGATTTGTCCATGTTGTGAGATGCTTTGCAAATTCATTGTTGTCCTTTATCATTGCAGTTTTCCATTGTGTGTATGTACTATAATTTTTTTTATTTAATTAAAAAAATTTTTTTTGTTATTTCTATCATTTTCAATAGTGGTTGTATCATCTTACATTCCCACCAACAGTGTATAAGAGTTCCAGTCTCCCCACAACTTCTCCAACATTCGTTATTTTGTTTTTTTGATTAGTGCCAACAATGTCGGGAAGAGATGGTATCCCATTGTAGTTTTTTTTTTTTTAATAATTTTTATTCTGCTTTAAGTGAAAGTTTACAAATCAAGTCAGTCTCTCACACAAAAACCCGTATACACCTTGCTACACACTCCCAATTTCTCTCCCCCTAATGACACAGCCTGCCCTCTCCCTCCACTCTCTCTCTTCGTGTCCTTTTTGCCAGCTTCTAAGCCCTCCACCCTCTCATCTCCCCTCCAGGCAGGAAATGCCAGCATAGTCTCAAGTGTCCACCTGATCCAAGAAGCTCACTCCTCACCAGCATGCCTCTCCAACTCATTGTCCAGTCCAATCCATGTCTGAAGAGTTGGTTTCGGGAATGGTTCCTGTCCTGGGCCAACAGAAGGTCTGGGAGCCATGACCACCGGGGTGCTTCTAGTCTCAGTCAGACCATTAAGTCTGGTCTAATGAGAATTTGGGGTCTGCATCCCACTGCTCTCCTGCTCCCTCAGGGGTTCTCTGTTGTGTTCCCTGTCATAGCAGTCATTGGTTGTAGCCCGGCACCATCTAGCTCTTCTGGTCTCAGGATGATGTAGTCTCTGGTTCATGTGCCCTTTCTGTCTCTTGGGCTCGTAATCACCTTGTGTCCTTGGTGTTCTTCATTCTCCTTTGATCCGGGTGGGTTGAGACCAATTGATGCATCTTAGATGGCTGCTTGCTAGCGTTTAAGACCCCAGACGCCACTCTTCAAAGTGGGAAGCAGAACGTTTTAATAGATTTTATTATGCCAATTGACTTAGATGTCCCCTGAAACCATGGTCCCCAGACCCCTGCCCCGGCTACACTGGCCTTGGAAGCGTTCAGTTTATTCAGGAAACTTCTTTGCTTTTGGTCCAGTCCAATTGTGCTGACCTCCCCTGTATTGCATTGTAGTTTTGACTTGTGTTTCTTTGCTGGCCGGTGATTGTAAGCGTTTCCTCATGTGTCTGTTAGAAATGTTGAATGTCTTCTTTGGTGAACTGTCTGTTCTTATCTATATACCATTTTTTAATTGGATTATTTGTCTTTTTATTATTGAGGTGTTGAAATGTTCTATAGATTTTGGAAATTAAACCCTCATTGGATCTGTTGTAGCCAAATTTTTTCCCCTGGTTTGTAGATTCTCTTTTTGCTCTTTTGGTGAAGTCTTTTGATTGAGCATAAGTGTTTCATTTTTAGGAGCTCCAAGTTATGTAGTTTATCTTTTGGTGTTTGTGTATCATTGTTACGTTTTGTATTGAATTTATGCCATGTACTAGGGCCCCTAGCATTGTCCCAATTTTTTCTTCTGTGATCTTTATCACTTTAGGTTTTATATTTAGGTCTTTGTTCTGTTTTGAGTTAGTTTTTGTGTATGGTGTGAAGTATGGGTCCTATTTCACTTTTTTTTTTTACAGATGGACATCCAGTTTTGCCAGAAGCCTTTATTAAAAACACTGTCTTTTCCCCATGTAATGAATGTTGGTCCTTTGTCAAAGGTTAGCTGACCATAGGTCATGGATCTACATCTGAGTTCTCAGTTCTGTTCCACTGGTCTATGTGTCTGTTGTTGTATCAGTACCAGGCTATTTTGGCTACTGTGACTGTATGTGGGTTCTGAGATCAGGTAGTGTGAGGCCTCCTACTTTGTTCTTTTTCTTCAATAATGCTTTTTTTTGGGGGGGGGGGGGTTTGAATGCTTTGTTTATCCAGAGCTTCTTTCCTTTCCATATAAAGTTAGTGATTAGTCTTTCAGTCTAGTTAAAGGATGCTATTGGTATTTGGATCTGGATTGTATTGTATCTAGATCACTTTGTGTAGAATTGACATTTTCACAATGTTGAGTCTTCCTGTTCATAATCATGGTATTTTTCCACTTACGTAGATCTCTTTCGGTTTCTTGCAGTAGTGTTTTGTAGTTTTCTTTGTATGGGTCTTGTACATCCCTGGTTACATTTATTCCTAAGTGTTTTATCTTTTTAGGGGCAAAAATATATATATATATATATATAAATGGTATTGTTTTCCTGATTTTTGATTTATTTTTTATTGTAGTTTTTAAGTGTGTCCATTTCTTCTTATGGTAATAATCCTGTTAGGACACATATTGCCAGCTGTATTTGAAGGTATAGCTATATGGAGCACAAAATTAGATATGCTTCTGTCCTTTGGCTCACAATCTAAATTTAGTAGATGAGAATCTTCTTTCCTAGATGTTGTTAAAAATAGGAGATACCCATCTGTCTGATGTGGTTTAGATAAAATTGTGCCTAAGGCTTGGAGATGAACTATATAACACTGACTTCCTTTTAGCCCTGTCATTCTTAGAAAAATGTTTTCTCGAATATAGATGTCAAGAGTGTACAGTTTATAGTGTTGAACTTAAATTATTCTGTAAGTTTATGAAAAACAGGAAGCCATAGGGAAATTGAACTTTGAGGAGAAATTTATATGATGAACTTGATTAAGAGAACTGGCTTTGAAATAAAATCTAGTTCCAGTTCTAGCTTTACAGTTTGCTAGTTATGTAACCCTGAGAAAGTGTCTTAACCTTTCTGAGATTGTAACCTAATTTCTATGGTCAGAATAGTAAGGTCTACTTCATAGGATTTTTAAGAGTAAATTAGATGAGTTAATACATGTAAAGTGCTTTTTTCAATCCAAGATGGACTGGTGTATGGAAGGCATTTTTTGTTGGTACTTTTAATATTGTCGTTGATGTTAATATTACTTCTGGTTTCATTTTATTTACAAAAATCTGCCACCTCGCTATTAAAAATCAAGATATAATATAGGGTCAGACAGAACTAGGGAATTCATAGGGATATTTGGAGTCATGGAAGTCATTTAGTTACAGAATATAGCATTAGAACAGGACTGAAAATCAATGCCAAAGGACTACCTACATCTAAGAGTTGCAGGGAAAACAGAGAAAGAGACTGAGAGAAAGCAATCAATGAGGTGAAAAGAGAGCTAGGAGAATAATATGTAATTGAAGGGATAGGTTGCTCACCAGATCACATATTTTCTTCAGAAGTTCATTCAAAAATATTTAAACACTCATTAATGTCAGGTAGTGGGAGGACTGAGAAAACCATTGAACTCGGCAAATTGAAGGTTTCAATCATCTTTGAGAGAGTAGAAAAATGATTGTACAGCTAGATTTCATTGGGCTGAGAAGTGAATGTGAAGGGAAGAAAAGTAGAGGCCATGAGTATAAGAGTGAACCTTATGAAAATTTAGTTGTATAGAGGAGAGATAATGGGGAGGAGAAAGGGTTTGGGTTTGTTTTGTTTATGAAAGAAAAAAATTAAGCATGTTTGGAGCCAGAGGGAGAAATTAAACATACCCTGGTGGTACAGTGATTAAGATCTTGGCTGCTAACTGAAAGGTTGACAGTTTGAATCCATCAGCTGGTTCTTGGAAACCCTATGGGGCGGTTCTACTCTGTCCTATAGGGTCGCTATGAGTCAGAATCGACTTGATGGCAACTGGTTGGTGAGAGGATAATTGATGGGCAGGGTTGTGGTATGAAGCAAGTGGGAATGGAATCCAGTGCACAGATGGAGGTGGCATGTTTGAGAGGAGCAGGTGTTCTTTTCGTAGAAGAGGAGGGACGGCAGGGTGAAGACAAGTAAGTTTGAGGTTGGAGGGGAAAATGAGCAAATTTATGTCTAATGGCCTCTATGGAAGTATTGAAGTAGGGAAATAGATAGTGAACTTGTCTTAGTTACCTAGTGCTCCTGTAACGGAAATACCACATGTGGATTCCTTTAACAAACAGAAATTTATTCTCTTGCAGTCTTAGAGGCTAGAAGCCCGAATTCAAGGTGCCAGCTCCAGGGGAAGGCTTTATCTCTCTGTTGGCCGTGGGGGAAAGTCCTTGTCATGAGTCTTCCCTTGGGTGTAGGAGTTTCTCAGCACGGGACTCCAGGTCCAAAGGACACGCTCTTCTCCTGGCTTTTCTTTCTTGGTGGTATGAAGTCTGTGTCCTCTCTGCTCAATTCTCTTTTATATCTCCAAAGAGATTGACTCATAATACAACTTAATCCTGTAGTTTGAGGCCAGACTCATTAACATAACTGTCTCTAATCCTGCCTCATTAACATCATAAAAACCAAAATCAAACCTGTTGTGCTGGAATTGATTCCAACTCGTAGAGACCCTGTAGGACAGAGTAGAACTACTCCATAAGGTTTCCAAAGAGTAGCTGGTGGATTCGAACTGCTGACTTTTTGGTTAGCAGCTGAGCTCATAACTGTTGCACCAGCAGAACTCACATTAACATCATAGAGGTTAGGATTTATACCTCATAGGATAATCACATCAGATTACAGAATGGTGAACAACCACACAACACTGGGAATCATGGCCTAGCCAAGTTGATCCATAACACAACTTACTGAGATAATTAGGATAGATTGGTAGAGACTTTTCTGTTGCTGAGTAAATAAAAATATAATTAAATGAGAAAGGGATATTACTCTCTTTTTATGGGATCGTACATTATTATAACATTAGACTAGTGGTTCTCAACTGGAGCTTATCTCCACCTGTCGTCCCCCCCCCCCCCCCGAGACATTTGGAAATATTTGGAGACACTTCTGATTGTCACAGTGGGGGTGGGAAGGTGATGCTACTGGTATCTGGTGTCTAGAGGTCAGGGATGCTGCTACACATCCTACAAGGTACAGGCTAGTCCCCCACAACAAAGAATAATCTGGTCCCAAGTGTCACTAATGCTGCAGTTGAAAACCCTGCCCTAGATCAGAACATTCCTACAATAGGCTGTTCAACAAAAGCCTGTAATCCAAGAAGTTTGAATAGCAATTATATCCACTCATAGAGCGTCACAGTATATATTAGTTTATTAAAGGCAGAAAAATTCCTCAGAAGAAAATCTAAACTGTTTAGCCTGCTCATTTTTTTTTCTCTTCCGTAACAGCTATTAATACTCTGAGAAATACATTTAGGAAAAGGTTGTACTTTGATCTCTTGGCTGGCAGATAGTGTGTCTTCATGCTGTATTTCTAGTGTCTGGCATAGTTCCTGAGCTGTTTTGTTGAAGTGAATTAAGATTTTAAATTCAGCTTTTGCTTAATTTCATTATATTTATTTAAAACAATTTTATTTACTCTCTAGCACTTACTGTTTTCAGAGATAAGCATTAGGAGGCAATAATGGTTATAGGCTGGCATCTTCTAAATTTCAGACTCCAGCCTACCTTTCCCCTGAATTCTGGGCTCAGAATTCCAACTGCCTATTACAGGTTTCTACTTGATTGTCCAATAGCTTCTCAAACTTAACACATCCAAAATTAACTCCTGACAGGGCCTTCAGACCTGTAGAACCTGCAGTCTTCCTCATCTTAGCCACTGACTTTTTCGTTTTCCCAGTTGCTCAGACCAAAGGTCACTTTTTCTCATTACCAACATCCAGTCCATCAGTAAATATTGGCTCTACCTCTAGAAAATATTCAGAACTTAACCATTTCCCTCTATCTGCGCCGCTACCATACTGATTCAAGCTACCATCGGGATTTTGGCTGAATTGTTCTAACTGATCTCCTTGTTTCTGTCCTCCTTCAACACAATAGCCAGTGTGACCCTTTTAGAACATAAATCAGATCACGTCACTTCTGTCTTCAGAATGCTCCAGTGCCGCCTCATTTCCCTCAGCAAACAAGCCAGAGTCCTTTCAATGGTCCACAGGGCCCTATGCTAACTGGCTCTCCCATTACCTCTCTGAGCTCATCTTTTCATCAATCCTTGGCTTGCTCCACTTCAGTCAGACTTGATCTCTGTTGTTCCTTGGACACATTGGGCAGGCTCTCAACTCAGGGCCTTTGCACTTGGCGCTTTTCGCTGCCTGGAATAATCTAGCAGATTTCCCGCATGGTCTGTCCTCTCACCTCTTTTAAGTCTTTGCTTGGAAGTCATCTTGGTGAGGTCTTTTATGATCACTGTTTTTAGTTACAGCTCCCCTCCCTCACTCACTGTCTCCTTCTTTACTTTCTTTTTCTCCAGAGCACATATTGCCTTCTGATATACAATGTAGTTTTCTTATATAGTTGTACTGTCTGTCTCCCCCACAGTAGAGGTAAATTCTATTAGGCCAAGAATATTTTATGTGTGTTTTGTTCATTGCTGTGTCACAGGTAGGATTCTACCTGGCAGCATAGTAGGCCTTCAACAAATGTTAGTTGAAAAAATGAATTCCGGTTAACAACAAAGACTCATACTTAGATCTCAGCTTGAATCTTGGTACTGATGCATTTGTCAGCGACCTTTGTGACCTTGGGCCTTTTTGCTCATCCGTAAAATAGATTGTTGTTGTTAGCTACCCTTGAGTTGGCCTCTGACTTACGGCGACCCCATGTACGACAGGATTGGACCATTGGACCATTGCGATCCATAAGGTTTTTGGTGGCTGATTTTTTTGGAGGTAGATCCCCAGGCCGTTCTTTCTAGTCTGAATAGTTGGAAGCTCTGCTGAAACTATTTCCGCATCATAGCAACACGAAAGCCACCAATGACAGACAGGTGGTGGCTGTGCATGAAGTGCATTGGCTGGGAATCAAATTTGGGTCTCCCACATGGAAGGCAAGAATTCTGCCACTGACCCACCAATGAATGCCTCAGAAAACTGAGATCAAAAACCTGTTGCCGTCAAGTTGATCCTGACTCATAGCGACCCTGGTGGGATAGTAATTAAGAGTTCAGCTGATAACCAAAAGGTCAGCAGTTCATATCCATCAGGCACTCCTTGAAAACCCTATGGGGCAGTTCTACTCTGTCTTATAGGGTCGCTATGAGTTGCTATGAGATGAAAATGGAGAGAGTAGGAGCAAACAGAGTCTTGAGGATTCAGTGTGAGAATGTATGTAAAGCTCTTAGCTAAGAATCTGGCACATAGTAAACAATCCACAAATGGTAGCTGCTATTATTTTTTCCCTCAAATGTGAAATCTTGGGCCTCCTTCTGACATACATTCACAAATTGTAAGTATAAGGTAAATGACAGGCCACGTTAACAATTAAGAGCTACTTCTCATAAATCTGTAGAATGCACTGGTATTTGTGTATTAAAATCTCTAAATAAATTAGGATAAATTTAACAATCATTGAAATGCTGCCAAAGGCTTTGATGAGGAGCTTTTTTAAAGTTTTCAGAAAGATCAGCAGACTAGTTTTAGACTATAGATACTTTGTCAGATGAAACAGTTGTAAAATACATAAATGAAAAATATGTTCATTTATTATTTCAGAATGATTAATAAAAATTTATCAGCCCTTATTGACAGGCGTTTAATTTCCCCACATTTATTACTCACCTCAAAAGTTTGGAATGTTCAGGTCCAGCCAGAGCCTAAGTCAAGGTACCAGTGATAATTCTTATATTTTGTTCAAGTAAAAAATGTGTATTTGTTTTTCTCAGGAGAAAAAAAATGCTTTCATAATAAAATTTTGTAGAAATTACATCATAGTTAGTTTGAATATTTGCAGACATATTTTTTCCAGGCTCTCCCAGGATTGAATATATTCTTAAAGGATGCCAGTAATACAGCTAGCAGTATCAGAAATAACCTTCGAGGAGATGGATCATTTCTCTACATCTCAACAAAATCCTCTATAAGTAAATCTGTTTTAAAAAATTGTCCAAAAATGTTTTCATCAAATGCAATATCAGAAACACTCACCTAGAGCAATGGTATTCTGTGATTTCGCCGATTGAGAAATAAATGGAAATAGGAGGGAGAGTTTTGATATTGTAGATGTACTTGTTGATTAAGGGATAAAAGCATATATACACAAACCCAGGAATTATCTTACTTCTCTTATAAAAACAACAACAAACTCCTCAGATCTCCAATTCTAGCCTGTGTAATTGCTTTTGACATAATACCTATTACCTCAGATAGACTGAGGGTTTAATAACTAGATGGGAGATTTCCCTTTGCAGTGCACAAATAGGAAAAACATTACAGAAGTTCTTGCCCACGTCTGACCTCCTACTTTCCTAATTTACTGCCAGTGTGATTGCATCTCGTTGCCATACCTCATCTTAACATTCCTAAATTATAATGTTATAGGTTATCAGTCCTGCCAATTTTTTGGTATGTAACATCGAACAGTACCAAATGAGATTAAAACAATCTTGTCACTCGTAAGTTTGTATTTTGAAGGCTTCTGCTTGATTCTGGACACTAGTTTAGTCATTTTTTGGAAAATAATGTTACACTGCTTTATTAAACCTGTTTTACACTTGTAATGCAGATTTATGATTCAGTAAGATATCATTTTTATTGTTATATTTTTAGTTATATTCTAAATAATGTTTTTATTCTTAGATAATGTTGGTGTTGAAATATTGAAATTTCTATTGTTGACTTTTTTTTTTTTAATTTTTGGAGGTTCATGAAACATCTGTAATCCCTTCCATATTTCACTCAATGTGCCCCTTTGACATATCCAGAATATATTTTGCCATTAACAAAAGGATATTCCTTGGAAACACCAAACTTCTAAAAGAGTTAGAAACTTTCATACAATTCTTCTTTTTCCCTTCTCCCTGCCTCCTTAAACTGTAAGACCTTAGGAATATACAATACAGCACAGTCATAGAAGCTTGCTAGACAGATCCAAACACCCTGAGGCACTGGGTTACTGGGGCTGAGGGCTGGGGACTCTGGTCATGGGGACATCTAGGTTGATTGGCATAACAGAGTTCATAAAGAAAATGTTCTACGTCCTACTTTGGTGAGTAGCATCTGGGATCTTAAAAGCTTGTGAGCAGCCACCTAAAATACATCTATTGGTCCTATCCTGTCCCAGGCAAAGGAGAATGAAGAAAACCAAAGACACAAGGAAATTATTAGTCCAGAAGATGAATGGACCACTTGAACCACCAATCTCCGCCAGCTTGAGACCAGAAGAACTAGGTGGTACTCCAGCTACCACCACCGACTGCTCTGACAGGGATCATAGTAGAGGGTGTCATGGGTTGAATTGTGTCCCCCCAAAATATGTGTCAACTAGGTTGGGCTACGATTCCCAGAACTGTGTGATTGTCCTCCATTTTGTGATGTTAAAGAGAATTAGGGTGGGATTGTAACACCATTACTAAGGTTGCATCCCTGATCCAATGTAAAGGGAGTTTCCGTGGGGTATGCCTACACCACCTTTTATCTTACAAGAGATGAAAGGAAATCAAGCAGAGAGGGGGACCTCATACCACCAAGAAAGAAGCACTGGGAGCAGAGTGCGTTCTTTGGATCCAGGGTTCCTGCATGGAGAAGCTCCTGGTCCAGGGGAAGATTGATGGGAAGGACCTTCCTCCAGAGCTGACAGAGAGAGAAAGCCTTCCCCTGGAGCTGATGCCCTGAATTTAGACTTCTAGCCTACTAGACTGTGAGAAAATAAATTTCTCTTTGTTAAAGCCGTTCACTTGTGATATTTCTGTTACAGTAGCACTAGGTGACTAAGACGGGGGGTTCCAGACAGAACAGGAGAAAAATGTAGAACAAAATTCATATTCACAAAAAAAGACCACATTTACTGGTCTGACAGAGACTGGAGGAACCTTCGACACCATGGCTCCCAGATACCCTCCTAACTCAGAACTCAAGCTACTCCCGAAGTTCACCTTTCAGCCAAAGACTTGACAGGCCTGTAAAACAAACAGTAACACACATGAGGAACCTGCTTCTTAGATCAATCAAGTATACAAGACCAAATGGGCAACACCTGCCCAAAAGCAACAATGAGAAGGCAAGATGGGACAGAAAAACTGGATGAACGGAAACGGGGAATTCAGGGAGGAAAAGAGGAGAGTGCTGACACATTGTGGGGATTGCAGCCAATGTCACTAAATAATTTGTGTGTAAATTTTTGAATGAGAAACTAATTTGTGCTATAAACTTTCACCTAAAGCACAATTAAAAAAGACTGGAAGAAAAACTTGACAATTTTTAATATTAATTTTATATGTATTTAAATATATGTTTAAGTATTAGTGTATTGAATGTTATGTATACATACACACAGGTAGTCCCTGACTTATGACAGGGTTCCATTCCAACGACTAAGCTGAATACCCCTTTTCCTTTTTTTTAGTTTTCATTACTGTTTCCTTGTATTACCAGTATCTTTATAAATCTGATCTTTATTTGTCTTTGGGGGTTGGAAACTGTGATGGTTAAGGTTTTATGTCAACTAGGCTGGGCCATGGTTCTCAGTGGTTTGGCAGTTATGTCATGATGTAATCTGACAGTTATGTGATGATGTAGTCATCCTTTGTGATGTGATCAGCCAATCAGTCATAAGGGGAGTTTCCCTGAGAGTGTGGCCTGCATCCAGTATATATATATATGGACGTTCTGGCATAGCTCGTTTGTGCGCTCTGGATCCCGCATCCAGCTTGTCATCATCTGATCTCAGGTTCTTGGGACTTGAGCTAGTGACCTGCCGTATTGCTTGCCTATCATGGGACTTGTCAGCCTCCGCAGCCTGTGAGCCAGTGCCTTCTTACCTGCTGATCTTGGGGTTCGTTGGCCTCTGCAGCCTGTAAACAAGAAGTTTGCTGTCTTACTTGCCGATTTTGGATTTGTTAGCCCCTGCAGCTTTGTGAGTCAGGAGAAGCCTCCAGCCTGATGCCTGACCCACAGACTTGGGACTTACCAGCCTGTGCAAACACATGAGCCATTTCCTTGAGATAAACCTCTCTCTCTATATATGCTTCTTTAGAGAACCCAGCCTAAGACAGAAACATGATATATAAACTTAGAGATAATGTATTTCAGTACATACAAACATAAACAATACACAAATCATAAAATGGATGGTCTTAAGTGCTGTTCGTTGTAACTCAAATACCTCATAAGTTGAGGACTACTTGTAATACATTAATCTATTTCAGGCCTGTTGTGGATTGAATTGTGTCCCCCAAAATACATATATCAATTTGGCTAGGTCATGATTCCCAGTATTGTGTGATTGTCTACCATTTTGTCATCTGATATGATTTTCCTGTCTGTTGTAAATCTTACCTCTGTGATGTTAATGATGTGGGAGAGGCGGCAGTTATGTTAATGAGGCAGGACTCAATCTACAAGATTGGATTCTGTCTTGAGCCAATCACTTTTGAGATATAAAAGAGAGAAACAAACAGAGAGACAGGGAGACTTCATACCACCAAGAAAGCAGTGCCAGGAGCAGAGTGCGTCCTTTGGACCTGAGGTTCCTGCACAGAGAAGATTAATGCCAAGACCTTCCTCCAGAGCTGACAGATCGAGAAAGCCTTCCCCTGAAGCTGATGCCCCGAATTTGGACTTCTAGCCTACTAGACTGTAAGAAAATAAATTTCTCTTTGTTAAAGCCATCCACTTGTATTTCTGTCATAGCCGTGCTAAATAGTTAGACAAGGCCTTTAAACTCCTTAGGAGTTTAAAGAACTAGAAGAAAAAAGATACAATTTATCTACTTTTAACAGATTTTGTATTGCTTCTTTTTGGTGTTCTTAGAAGTCAATATTCATATAATTTTTATGGTTTAATCTTTCATCATTGATGAACAAAACTACAGGGGCAAATCAAAGCAATGTCCATCTCTTTTTTCAACTCCTCCCCTACTTCTCTCCTCCAAATAGTGTTTGTGGTATTTGTTTAGACTTTAAATTTTAGCCAACCGTGCATCATCACAAATAATGAGGCTTATATGTATTTTGCTGTTATGGAATGTGATCCATGAAATATTTTAAGTGAAAAGGCAAGTTGCATAGTTTATATCATTTAATTCTGTTTTCATTTAAGAGAATCACCATAAGTTTGATTATGCAAAGTAAAAGGTTTAGAAGGATGTGCAAATTGTTAACAGGGATTAACCCTGGGGAATGAAATAGGAGTGGGTTACCGCCTCAGGTTGGGTTCCCCAGGAGAGCTTGAGATGAGGATCCATGGGGAGGTGACTTACTAGAAAGAATTTCAGGGAGACCTGGCAGGGGTGTGGAAAAGTGGAACCAGGAAACGAGGAGGAGGCTGGAGGCAAAGCAAGGGCGTGATATTAAGCAAAGCTCCAGGGAGGATAACTTTGGCTCAGTCCCGGAAGACAGTTCTAGAGCTTACACCTAATAATTGTCACTGTCAGGGATAAAGGAGAAACTAGAGCCTTATACTCCCACACCAATCAGTCATTGCTTAAGGACCGCCCCTCATGGGGAGGTGGTGCATAAGTTTCCAGGAAGTGCTGGCAGTTTGAAAACTCCCTCCTCCAAAGACCTGCAGGTGCAAGTATAGGGTTGGGAGATGTGGGGAGATCACTGACAGCAATTGTAGCTGTCATTCAAGTTACAAAGATCTAAATAAGATAGAGGTTTTTTTCTTTCTTACGTAATAATTCAGTTTAAACAGACCAAGGCTAGAATGGTGGCTTCACAGGGATACAGGTTTCTTCTGTCTTGTTGCTCTGCCATCACTAGGCTATTGCCCTCATCTGCATGGTCCAGGATGTTTAATATTTTGTCCATGTTCCCATTAGAAGAAAGGGGGGAAGGTGGGATGAAAGACAGCACATTAAATCCTCTATGGGAAAATTCTTGAAGTTATACATATCCCTTCAACTGAAATCCCATTGGCTATAACTTAGTCAGATGGCCACATCCAGATGCAAATGAGAGCAGTTTTATTCTGGCTAGTGATATGCCCAGTGAAAAATAGGGGACTCTATTCTATGCAATAATTTCTGTAGAAGGAGATAGCACATTGGAGGACTGTTAAGTACAGGGTTGTTCATTTTCTACTTTACAGGAATATATTTTCCTTTTTTTAGTTTTAACAACAAGCATGTGTTTTTTCTATTGACTATATCACAGGTTGAGGTCTCTGGGGAGCAGAATTTGAGACAGAGTTACTGTACAAGATGTTAAGGAATGCCCTGTGTTCAACTCCTGTGGAGAAGAGAGGAAAGAAGCAGGATTTGGTGGGGAGAGAAGCTGAGCTGTGATACAGTCCTGAACAAGAGTCTTGGCTGATTTCACAGGACACTCGGGAGCTAAAGTGGCCATTTGGAGTTGTCTCTCACTGACCTGAAATGACGGGACTTTTATTTCAATTGCTGTATATGGGTTACCTTGGGAAGGGCATGAACTTGGGCAAGGTGGCTCTGTAGAGGTGATTCCTGAAAGGGATGAGAGCACTCCCAGCAACTGGGTACCAGTTCTTCATTGAAAGGAGATCTGGGTGGCACATCTCTATGTTTATCAAAAAACATTTTTTTTTGGTAAAAGCAATTAATACAGCTTTATCATACTTTTATGTAAATAATGTGCACCATCTACGTTTGTTTGCCCTCCCCCCACAAGTTATTTTTGTAAGCATGATATGCTATTTTTTTTTTTTTACAGCAACATGTAAAAAAATTGACATAGTGACATTTATGAAAATACCTCGCTGGGGGGGAGGACGTGGTTGCGCAACAAACGTAGAAGGTGCATGCATAATATGTGTAAAAATTTGGTATGTATTTTATGATTTCGAGAAAGCTAAAATTATTCATTCAACAAACATTTATTGGGCAACTACTATGTTCCAGACTCCATTCTAGATGCTGGAGATAGGGAAATTACAAAACAAAGACCCTCCTTTAATGTAGTTTATATAAAAAAAATTTTTTTTTATATTGTATTTGGAGATAGATAATAAATTAATAAATAAAATTTAAATATGTGAGATGATGAAAAATACTTAGGAGAAAAATAATGCAGTGTTAAGGAGGAGTGTTGCTTTTTTACATAGAGAGGCCTGGGAAGGCCTCACTGATAAGTTGATTTGACCAGAGACATGGGTGAAATGATAGGACTATCTATGCAGATATTTTGGGGAAGAGCATTCAGGCTGAGGTTGCAGCACATGCCAAGGCAGCTCTGTGGCTGGAGTGTGTTGTGTATTTGTCATGTTTGAGGAACAGTAAGGAGGCCAGTGTGGTTAGACGAGAGTGAATGAGAATAGTGGGAGAAAGTCTGAACATAGTGGTGGTCAGATCACATGAGACCTTGTAAGCCATTGTAAAGACTTTGGCACCTTCTCAGAGTGAAATGGGAAGCGATTGAAAGGTTTTGAGCTGAGGAGTGATAGAATCTGATTTATGTTTTAAAAGGATCACTTTGTCTACTTTGTCTGGAATGAACTGTACTGAATAACTGGAAGAAGGGAGTTGCCGTTAACTGAGAAGGGGAAGGTGAAGAAGACTGTGAAGAGGAAATTTTTAGGAGGAATAGCTAGGATCAAGTTTTGGATATGTTATGTTTGAAATGCCAGTTAGACATCTAGATAGATGTCAAATAGGAAGTTGGATAATGGAGACTGGAGTTCAGGGGAAAGGTTCAGTCTGTAGATAAAAAAAAATTTGGAGTCATCATATACAATTGGTATTTAAAGCCATGTGAGTAGATACTATCACATCTGGAATGAGAAAAGAACATCTCAGAAGTTTGAGCCCTGGGACACTCCAACACTTCAAGCCTGCGAGATGAGGTGAACCACCAGTGGAGATTTGAAAAAGAACAACGAATGAGGTAAGGTGTCTTAGAGACGAATGGTTGTGTCTCAAGAAGAGAATGATCAGCTGTATCCAGTGCTATCTATAAGTGACGTAAAATGAAGATCGAGAATTGTATTTGCCAGCATGAAGATCATTGATATAGACAAGAACTGCCACAGTTGAGTGGTGGGAACAGAGTGGATTGTTGTGTGTTTAAGAATGGGAAACTAATTGAAGACAGCTATATAGATAATTTTTTTATATAGACAAGTCTTCTAAAGAATTATGCTGTGAAGGGTAGCAGAGAAACAGGGTGATGGAGGAAGATGTGAGGGGGATAGAGGGTTTGTAAAGTTGGGAGATAATGATGATGGTAATTGTCCAGTAGAGAGGGGACAATTGGTGATACTGTAGAAAGGGAGCAGTTGCTGGATTGATGTCCATGAATAATGGTGGTGATATGAGAGCTAAAGCATAATGAAGAGATTGGCCTTGGATAGGAACGTTGCCAGTTCAGTCAAGGTAATAGGAGAGAAGACTGCTGTACAGGGAGTCCCTGGGTTATGAGTGTCTGACTTATGGGCAACTTGTACTTAAGGACAGTCTGCTATAAAGCCTATTGTATTAAAAATTTGAGTTAAATACGTATAGTGGTTTGTAATAATGAATGCATGCACTACTTTTTGTGATGCTCATGCAAATATTGTGTGATTTGGAAGTGTTTCTTAAGTGTTTATGTGCATAGAAAGGTAAAATATGTACTATATGCTAAGACAGTCATTTCACTAACTGATGCTAAATAAGAACTGTGTGTACCTGTTCCAATTTACCTAAAAATTCTACTTAAAGACAGACTTAAAAATGGATCTTGTTCATAACCCAGGGACTGCCTATATATATGCAGGTAGATGGGTAGATGTATGGCCGGGTGTGTGTGGAACATATATTCTGATTGCCTCCGATTTTTCCATTAAGAAACAGTTGCCATCAGCTGAAAAATCCATCAGTTGAGGATAGGGATGAGATGTATATGTTCGAGGAGGGAGGAGAAGGTGTGAAATAGTGCTCTAGGAAAGTAATGAGTGAATGGGCTGGGAAATGTAATGGGAGTGCCCATTTTGAGGTCATGAATTGAAAGTGAGACCAGTCAGCATGATTTTGTGTTTCTCCAGCCATACTTAGCTGCCCAGGTGCAGGCACAGAGCAGGTAAAAGGTTGGAAGTAATCAAGTAATAAAACTAGTTTTTCTCTTTGGAAGCTATTTTCAGGTGTTAGGTGATGTGAATGATGATATTTAGAATTTCATCTTTATAATTACATCCATTTTTGGAAGGATAAACTTAAGGAGTGACAGAATCTTAAAAAACAAAAAAGGCATGGCATTGTTACAGGAAAGGTTCTTCTTGGCTGAGAATTATAGGCCCTAATTCCATCCAGTTTAAGCAGAAAATAAACTTTTGGAAGGTTATCAGCTACCTCACAGCACTGATAAAAAAGACTGGAGAATCTGGTTCAGAAAACAGGCAGGAACCAAGGGAATCAAAGATGTGAAGTTACTGCCAGGGTCATAACACTGGAAGAGTGTGGTTAAGGATGCTGTTGCTGCCATTTCTGGACCCTGGTATTACCTCTCTCGGGAGAGTGACTTCTGAGCTATCCTTTATTATTTGAGTCACTGGTTCCATCTCAAAGACCTGGCTGTTGTGTCAAGAATGGAGGTAGGGGTTCAAGAGTGAGAGTGTGGAGAACCAGTCATGAGGCTCCAAAAGATGATACTAGCTTGGATTAAGATAGTAGCAGTGGAGATGAAAAGAAATGCACAGATTCATGAAATAGTACATTAATTTGCTGCTGATATTCTTATCTAGGGAAAAATTGTCATTCTTCCTTTACTTGAAACCTAAATTTCTAGAGACCTTTATGAAATTTCATCTTGCACAGGGAAGTATAACTTATCTATCAAATAAAATCTTGTGCTTTTTTCTCTTTTTCCTTTTTCTCCAACTTACCCATATAATGATTATGGTGTCTAGAGTCATCATTGTTCTTTAAAACTTTTCTCCTTGTCTCATTTCAGTTTGAACTACTTGGGCAATCCTTTCTAATGTGCCACTTTAGAGAAACTTTTCCTTGCTGATGTTTAATTGAAATTGAGTAGCTATAGGGGGAATAGATGTGTTACTTTGATTTCAACAGACTTTTTTTGATTTCAGAGCAAAGTGTGGGATAATATGACTGTTAAGGAAAATGAGTTGCTAGTTATTTCCTGGGGGTGATCCTTCTTTATTCTCCAACTCCCTTATCCTTTGCTGCCTGTAGAAGTCTGGGTATTCTTCAGGAAAATAACCTCCTGTATTGACGTAAAACTTCATCAAGCTAAAAAAAAAGCACACATTAAATCATGAAATATCATTAGGACTCCCCTCCCCGTAAATGCCTACTTTTGCGCTATTGGAAACATAGCACACAATTATGGTTGCACACTTGAACTTTTGCCTATTCTGTGCTTTTTGGTTTACTTTTATGGGTGAGGGGCACTTGCTTTTAAGTGCATTTGACTTTTCATATGCAGTTGTTTTCCAAGTCTTTGTGTTGGTTCCCATATTTCAACAGCTCCTGGAGGAAGATAATCTTTGGCTTTTTAAAATTCTCAGCCCTGATTAAAATTGGCTGCAACTGAAGTTCAATATTCAGAAAGTCTAATTTAGAATAGCTCTCTGGTGAATGATTCAGTTAATTTTGATTAATTTATGGGAATGAAATGTACATTATGTGCATTCTACAAGAGTGACAAGTGTTGAAAGCATTGAAATGCAAATTTTGAACCAAGCTTTCTTTCTAGATTATTGAGCTATTATTTACACAAAATAAAATTCACCCATTTTAAATGTACAGTTAGATGAGTTTTGGTTAAGGCCTGCAGTTGTACAATCACCACTACAATCAGGTTTTAGCACACTTCAGTCACCCCCAAAATTTCCTCATGCTCCGTTGCAGTTATCCTTGTTCCTACCCTCATCTCTGGGTAACCACTGATCTGTTTTCTTTTGCTGTAGTTTTTCCTTTTCTAGAACTTCATGTGAATGGAATCACACACTATGGTATCTTTCATATCTGCCTTCTTTCCTTTACTGTGGTCTTTTTGAAATCCATCCGTGTTATTGCATGTACCAGAGTTTGTTTTTTTGTATTTATTGTAAGGATGCAGTACGTTTTGTTTATCCATTTACCAGTTTGGGTTATTCCCATTTTTTGGCTGTTACGAAGATTCATATACAAGTCTTTGCGTAGACATGTTTCCAGTTTTCTTGGTTAAGTATCTAGGAGTAGAATTTCTGTTCATGTGGTAAATGTTTTAACTTTTAAAGAAAAAAGTGACTACCATTTTGCATTCTCACTGGCAGTGCTTGATGGTTCCATTTATTCCACAGCCTAACCAACGATTGGTATTGTCAGATTTTTTTATTATACCCATTCTAGTGGATGTATAGTGGCACCTCATTGTTGTTTTAATTTGTATTTCTCTAATACCAATGATCTTGAACATCTTTTCCTGTGTTTGTAGGCCATACATGTGTCTTTTTTTGTGAGTCTGTTTATATTTTTTGCCCATTTTTTAATTGTTTATTTGTCTTATTATTGAGTTGAAAAGTTCTTTATATATTTTTAGGATAGGTCCTTTGTCAGGCTGTGGTTTTCAAGTATTTTCTCCCAATCTGTGGCTTGCCTTTTTGTTTTCTTAGCATTGCCTTTTGATGAACAAAAGTTTTTAATTTTGTTGAAATTCAGTTTATCATTCTTTTCTTTTATGGTTCATTCCTTTTGGAGTTCCATCTAAGAAATCTTTGCCTAACTTACGGCCACAAAGATTTTCCCGTATGTTTTCTTCTAGAAGTTTTATGGGTTTTGCTTTTTAATGTAGGTTATAATCTGTTTTGAATTAATTTTTGTGTGTGGTATGAGAAAAGGGTCAAGGGTCAATTTACTTTTTTTCAGTATGGATATCCACTTATTCCATTTTATTGAAAAGCCTAACCATTTCCCCACCAAATTACCTTGACCCCTTTGTTGAAAATAAATTGAACATACATATATGGCACCATTTCTGAACTCTTTTCTGTTTCATTGGTCTGTATGTCTGTCTATGCCAATACTATATTGTCTTGATTACTGACTTTATGAAAATTCTTAAAAATAACAAGTGTGAGCCCTCTGACTTTTTTTTTTCTTTTGAGAAATTATTTTTCCTATTCCCGGTCCTTTACATCTCCAAATGAATTTTATAACCAGCTTGTTAACCAGCCTGTTGGGTTTTTTGCTTGCGTTGACTCTATAGATCAATTTGGAGAATATTGCCATCTCAATAATATTGAATCTTCCAATCCACGAACGTGGTATGTCTTTCCATTTCTTTAGATCTTCTTTGTTTCTCTCAACAGTGTTTGTATTTTCAGATAGCAGAGGGACATAAGTATGTTATATATGCTCGCTCAAGCTTTAAACTTACTATTTTGAACTAGGAGACTTCTAGACTCTCTTCGGATTTTTAATGGAATGTTGAAATTTTAGAGTCTCTCCATTGAAGAAAATATATTTGGATTATAATAGTGTGGATGCTAGAATTTTGTTACACCTTTTTTTTTGTAAAATTCACATTTGATGGATCTCTTTAAAGGTAGCAAAAGCTAGATCTTTTGATTCCATGATGTTTACAAATTTAAAATTGTGATTGGCATAAACCCATTGCCATCGAGTTGATTCTGATTCCTAGTGACCCTATGAACAATTTCTTTATGAAATTCAGAAGAATAGCTTTACTCTTTACCTGGAGAGTTAATTCTTCTTTTTATCAGGAGCGATCTCATTATGTATGAATACTTGGATTTCTCAGACTTGGTATTTTAAATACACTTTTTATAGTGGTAAAATATATATAATAAAAAATTGCCATTTTAACCATTTGTAGTTGTATAATTCACTGTGTTGTGCAACCATCACTGCTATCTATTTCCAAAAGCTTTTCATCATCCCAAACAGAAATTCAGTACGACGTAAGCAGTAATTCCCCATTCTGTCATCCCCCTGCCCCCAGCCCAGCCCCTGGTAACCACTGTTAAACTTTTGTCTTCATACTTTTGCCTAATCTACATATTTTATATAAGTGGGATTATATAATATTTTCCCTTTTGTGTCTGACTTGTTTCACTCAGCGTGTTTTAAAGGTTGATCTGTGCTGTAGCATGTATCAGAATTTCATCCATGTTGTAGCATGTATCAGAATTTCATTTCTCTTTATGGCTGAATAATACTCTGTTGTGTGTATATACCACATTTTGTTTGTCCATTCATCTGTTGATAGATGCTTTAGCTTTTTCCACTTTCGACTGTTGTGAATAATGCTGCAGTGAACATTGGTGTACAAGTATCTGAGTCCCTACTTTCAGATCTTTTGGGTATATATCTAGGAGTGAAATTGTTGGGTCATGTCATGGATTGAATTGTGTCCCCCCAAAATATCTGTCAACTTGGCTAGGTTCTGATTTCCAGTATTACATGAGGGTCTAATATTTTGTCATCTGATGTGATTTCCCTGTATGTTGTAAATCCTGTCACTATGATGTAATAAAATGGATTAGCAGCAGTTATGTTGATGAGATCTACAAGATTAGTGTCTTAAGCTAGTCTCTTTTGAGATATAAAAGAGAGAAGCAGGCAGAGAGACAGGGGAACATCACACCACCAAGAAAGCAGTGCTGGGAGCAAAGTGTGTCCTTTGGGCCTGAGGTTCCTGCGCTGAGATGCTCTCAGACCAAGGGAAGACTGATGCATCACAAGGACCTTCCTCCTGAGCTGACAGAGAGAGAAAGCCTTCCCCTGGAGCTGGTACCCTGAATTCGGACTTCTAACCTCCTGGATTGTGAGAGAATAAACTTCCCTTTGTTAAAGCCTCAACCAGGGGAAGATTGATGACAAGGACCTTCCTCCAGAGCTGACAGAGAAAGCCTTTCTCTGGAGCAGATGCCCTGAATTTGGACTTTTAGCCCACCAGACTGTGAGAGAATAAATTTCTCTTTGTTAAAGTCATCCATTTCTGGTATTTCTGTCAGAGCAGTACTAGATAACTAAGACAGGTCATATGAGAATTCTGTGTTTAATTCTTTGAGAAACCATCACACTATTTTCCCTAGCAGCTTCACTATTTTACAATGTAACCAGCAATGTTTGAGGGTTCCAATTTCTCCACACCCTTGTCAACACTTGTAATTTTCTGTTTTCTGATAATAGCGATTCTAGTTATGTGAAGTAATATCTCATTGTGGTTTTGATTTGCATTTTCCTAATGACTAATGACATTGGGCATCTTTTCATGTGTTACTGGGCACTTGTATATCTTTGGCAAAATGTCTATTCAAGTCCTTTGACCAATTTTTCATTGGGTGGTTTTATCTTTTTCTTGTTGAGTCGTAGGAGTTCCTTATATATTCTGGATATTAAACCCTTATCAGATATACAGTTCCCAAATATTTTCTCCTGTTCTGAGATTGTCTCTTCGTTGATAAAGTCCTTTATGCACAAAAGTTTTAAATTTTAATGAAGCCCAATTTATCTATTTTGTCATTTGTTCCTTGTGCTTTTGGTGTCATATTTAAGCCCGTTGTCAAAGATTAGATCCTGAAGCATTGCTCATATGTTTTGTTTTAAGAGTTTTATACTTGTAGGTTTTTGATCTATTTTGTGTTAATTTTCGTATATGGTATGAGATGTGGGTCCATCTTCATTCTTATATATATGGAGTTCCAGTTGTCGTGAACTGGGTAGACTTAGCACCTTTGTTGAAAATCAGTTTGCCATTGATGTATGGGCTTCTTTCTGGACTAATAATTCTATCTCATTGGTCTGTGTGTCTATTATTATTTTTCCAATATACTGTTTAATAGCAGTGGTGAGAATGGGCATCCTTATCTTGTTCCTGATTTTAAGGGGAAAACTCTGAGTCTTTCTCCATTGAGTATGATTTTAGCTGTGGGTTTTTCATAAATGGCCTTTATCGTATTGAGGAATTTCTCTTCTATTCCTGGTTTGTTGAGTGTTTTTATCAGGAAAGGGTGTTAGATTTTGTCATGTTTTCTCTGCATGGATTGAGATGATCATGTGGTTCTTTTCCTTTGTTCTATTAATACGGTAAGGAGCCCTGGTGGTGCAGTGGTTAATCGTTCAGCTGCTAACTTAAAGGTTGGTAGTTCGAGCCTACTAGCTGCTCTGCAGGAGAAAGATGTGGCTGTTCACTTCCGTAAAGATTAACTGCCTTGGAAACCCTGTGGGGTAGTTCTACACTGTCCTGTATGTTCGCTATGAGTCAGAATCAACTTGATGGCAATGGGTATTAATGTAGTGTATTACACTGGTTGGTTTTCTAATCTTGAAAAAAAAAGAACCACCCCTGAATTCCCATAATAAATCCCACTTGGTTATGGTGTATAATCCTTTAAATATGCTGTTGGGTTCAGTTTGTTAGTGTTGTGTTGAGTATTTTTGAACCTATATTCATAAGGGATATTGGTGTATAGTTTTCTTGTGGTACCTATGTCTGGCTTTGGTTTCAGGGTAATGCTGCCCTCATAGATTGAGTTAGGAAGTATTCCTTCTTTCTAATTTTTGGAAGAGTTGAGAAGGATTGGTGTTAATTTTTCTTAAGTGTTTAAAGCCATCCGGACTTTTCTTTTTGGAAGGGTTTTGATTACTGATTTAATCTCTTCACTTCTTATAGATCTGTTAATAATTTCTATTTCTTCTTGAGTCAATGTAGGTAGTTTATGTGTTTCTAGGAGTTTGTCCATTTTCTTAGACTTGATTTTAAAATATGGTATTTGTCTCATCTTTGAGACTAGCTTCATAAGATTATAGATTTTTTTTTAGGGGGGAGGGTAGAGGTAAATTTTATTTTTTGTCTTACTCTGTGGCTATGTTGTAATTGAATAGTATTAGAATTTGTAATTATATTATACATATGAAGTATAAGGATCTTATTCTCTATAATTTTATAGGAATAAAGCTCACTAAACTTTAGCTTCAAACAAGTTTGTGTAAAACTAGCTAGATCACTGGTTCTCATATTTTAATGTACGTACAGATCAGCCGAGGATCTTGTTAAAATGCAAATTATAATTTAGTAGTTCTGGCATGGGGCCCAGGATTCTGCATTTCTAATAAGTTCAGGGGTAATGCTGTTGCTTCTGGTCTGCAGATTGAATTTTAAGTAGCGAAAGGCTAAATAATAATTATATTATCCTTTGAGCTTTTATCTTTGTATGGGCTATGCTGCTTTGGGGCATGTTGTGGGGCCGTTGTGTTTGACGAAAGGTTGAATACTACATTTTAAGATTAGATTATATAACCTGAATATACTGCTTTTCCTCATATTCTGGAAGGTTATGTACTATATATAGCCTAAGGTTTTTAGATTCAACCTTTGGAAATAGATAAAAGGAGGGAAGTGTCAGAAGCAATATAATTTTTATTCGATTATTAAATCTCCAGCAGCAAAATTGGTTTATCTACTTGGGGTAGTCTGAATTATAAACAGTATTAGTAGCTGAATTAAGAATACGAGAAAAATGATATAATGTTGAAAAGTATTATGAGATATACAGGATATACCTAAGAATTGGAGAATTTATATTTTGTAGGATTGAGAATGTTTCGGATAAGATATATGATATGTTAGAGCAGTGGTTCTTAGCTGGGGATGATTTTGCTTCCTGTGGGCATTTGGCAATGTCTGGACACATTTTTGTTTGTCACAAGGGAGGTGGGGGTTGCTACTGGCATCTAGTGGGTAAAGATCAGGGATGCTGCTAAACACAGTACGATGCATAAGACAGCCCCACAACAAAAAATTATCTGGCCCAAAATGTCAGTATTACTGAAGTTGAGAAACTCTGTGCTAGAGAATTTTCACAAGTATTTGATTAATTTTTTAATTAAAAATAATACAGAAAATACAAATAGAAAATATCCATATTTCTACAATCAAGTTTAACAAATGTTAATATTTTAGCATATTTGATTCTAGGCCTTTGGTTTAAGAAATATCACTTTTTAGGGGGAGTGGGTGGGAAAACAATACACCATTATTATTTTGAGTTCAAACAATGTAGAAAGTTCAAAGATTAATGAAGCTATCCCAAATCTCACCACTCAGAAATGACCATCATTAGTACTAAAAAAAACTAGGTGAACATTATCCCACATATCTTTGTATTCATATATACAGGTGCAAGAATAGAGAGAAATCCTTTTATAAACGTGGGATCATACTGTAGAGGTATTAACAAAAAAATTTTTTATGAAAAATTTTAAACTTACGGGAAATTACATAACCCCCATGTACTTATCGCCCAGCTTCAAAAATCACCAGCTTACAGCCAGTATTATTTCATCTACTTCCCTGACCCTGAGTATTTTGAATCAAATCCCAGACATCAGATATTTCATCTGTGTCTCTAAAATATGAGAGATCTTTTTTTAAAAAACCATTTTCACACACGTAATCAGCAATTTCCCTGATTTCTTTTCTCTTTTCCTTGGATTCTGTTTTCTTCCAAATTGGGTTTTTTGTTTCTAGTGCGATCGTATATTATGAAAGTGGTGTAATTCCATAAAGGATGGAAAATGTATGCAACATAGACAAAAGCAGTCTGCCTTAGATACTATTTGCAAATTTTGATTTTTCTGTCTAGAGTGTATTAGGCTATTTAGAGGTATCATGTAAAATAATATTTTCTTTCTCTTTTTCAGTATATCCATTTTCAAACCACTTTCCTTATCTTTTTTGATATTTCTCTGAAATATCTTCCTGCTTTGCTAGAATCAGTGGCCTCTGGGGGGCTATTAGCGGGAAAGTACTTGTGGGAATAGTTTACGTGTCTGGTAGTGAATTTCTTTTTTCTTATTGTAATTTAGGTGAAGGTTCACAGGACAAACTACCTACTACAGTCGAGTTGATTCCGACTCACAGCGACTTTATGAAACCCTGGTGGCATAGTGGTTAAGAGCTACTGCTGGTAACCAAAAGGTCATCAGTTCGAATCCTCCAGGCACTCCTTGGAAACTCTATGGGGCAGTTCTCCCCTGTCCTATAGGGTCGCTATAAGTCAGGACAAACTAGCTTCTCATTAAACAGTACACATATTGTTTTATGACATTGGTTACCAACGCCACGACATGGCAACACCCTCCCTTCTTGACCTTGGGCTCCCTATTACCAGCTTTCTTGTTCCCCCCTGCCTTCTAGTCCTTGCCCCTGGGCTGGTGTGCCCCTTTAGTCTTGTTTTATTTTGTGGGCCTTTCTAATCTTTGGCTGAAGGGTGAACCTCAGGAGTGACTTCATTACTGAGCCAAAAGGGTATCCAGGGGTCATACTCTCAAGGTTTCTCCAGTCTCTGTCAGGCCAGTAGGCCTGATCATTTTTTGTGAGTTTAGAATTTTGTTCTACAATTTTTTCCAGCTCTGTCTAGGACCTTCTGTTGTGTCCTCTGTCAGAGCAGTCAGTGGTGGTAGCCAGGCACCATCTTGTTGTACTGGACTCAGTCTGGTGGAGGCTGTGGTAGTCGTGGTCCATTAGTCCCTTGGACTAATCTTTCCCTTGTGTCTTTAGTTTTCTTCATTCTCCTTTGCACCCGAAGGGATGAGACCAGTGGAGTATCTTAGATGGCTTCTTCTGGTAGTAAATTTCTTGAATGCAAGGACCAAATGTTACCATCTTTCTGCCTGATAACATTACTATGTCCTCTATATTTGTTGGATGCTTGCTATCAATCTTGAGGGAATCATGCCAATATTGATTGGTATATCAGTTGAAATAATTTATTTACTAAAGCAAATAAACTAAAAATGTTCATTTCGCTCTAACACATGTGCGTACCGGGGAAGATAATTTAGATGTTAACATTTGGTACCTGCATGTATGGGTGGTCTCCACATGAGGTGAAGAAGAGGAATTCTACTTTTTCTGGTGACATTCTCTTGTTTCTTCATATTGGGTGATCATATGTCCTTGTTTGTCTTATACAATCTCAGGTTTTGCAGTCCTGGTATGATTATGAATAACATCCCTTTTCATTGACAGAATTGTTCTAGTTTAGATGATAAATAGCAATCCTACCTATGTAACATTTAACGTGTGCCAGGCTCTCTTCTAAACACATACATTCTATTTAATCTTTGTGACAATGCTAATGTTATCCCCATTTTATATATGCAGAAGTTGAGGCACAAAGGTTAAATAATTTGGTCAAGATCACACAGCTAGTAAGTAGCAGAAACAGAATTTAAGCCCAGGACAGTTTGCTGCCAGTGCTCTTAACTGCTCTGCTTTGTTGTGTCTATGCTGGTCCTTATATATCTGTCTTTGTAGAAAACATGCTCCTGGACTAGGATTCTCCTGATAATTAATCTGCATAGTTTTAGATCAGAAGTCTGGCTAAACCTTTAGTAATTTGGGGACCTGGAATTTCCTTTGTGTTCAAAAAATACTTGTAGGCTCTCTCGTATACCAACAGGCCAATGTGATTATAGACGTCTTTTTCAGAAGGCTGAACATTCACCTTTTGTCATGGATTGAATTGTGTCCCCCCAAAATATGTGTCAACTTGGTTAGGCCATGATTTCCAGTATTGTTTGGTTGTCCTCTATTTTGTGATTTTTCTATGCATTATAAATCATAATCTCTGCCTGTGGTTAAAGAGGATTAGGGTGGAATGTAACACCCTTGCTCAGGTCACATCCCTGATCCAATGTAAAGGGAGTTTCCTGCGGTGTGATCTGCACCACCTTTTTTCTTATAAGAGATAAAAGGAAAGGGAAGCAAGCAGAGGTGGGGGGGGGCCTCATATCACCAAGAAAACAGTGGCAGGAGCAGAACATATCCTTCGGATCCTAAGTTCCTATGTGAAAAAGCTCCTAGTCCAGAGGAAGATTGAGGACAAGGACCTTCCTCTGGAGCCGGCAGAGAAAGCCCTTTCTCTGAAGCTGACACCCTCAATTTGAACTTCTAGCCTAGTAAACTGTGAAAAAATAAATTTTTCTTTGTTAAAGCCATCCATTTATGGTATTTCTGTTATGGCAGTACTAGACACCTTTTTTCATTTTCTTAAAGCCAGAGAGCTGTTTGGCATTCCCTCACAGACTCTTGGGTGATGAACATCCCCAGTGTTTGTAGATTCTCAAGTTCCTGCCACAGTTACTTTTTCTTACTTCTGGACATCATCGGTGTCATAAATTCACACAGACACAGACACAGACACACACACAGCATCCCTAGCACCTAGAACTAAACTTCTTCACTGCCTTTAATCAGTTCATGTTTGGGAGTTGTCTGGGAACAGTGTTCATGCACTTGCATGAGGTACTTTGAGGAAGGAGCTGTTTCAGACAATTCTGCTTTCAAGTAGCTTATAGTTTAGCAAGGGGGTAAATGAATGCACAGAAATAACTGTGACATAAGGCAGCTGAGCTGTATGAGTAAAGTAATTTACAGGTTCACAGAAAAACAAATTACCTTCTGATGATCCAGAAAAGTTTTAGGGAGGAGGTGATGCTTTAGCCAGTTCAGTAGCTTTTAAATTGACTAAAAAAATTACTACCTCCTTGTTCGAAGAACAAGGAGCCTGGGTGGTGTGAATAGTTTACAGTCGTCTACTAACTTAAAGGTTGGTGGTCTGAACCCACCTAGTGGCTGCACAGAAGAAAGGCCTGGTGAACTGCTTCCGAAAAGTTTAACCGAACCAAAAATCCAAACCTATTGCCGTTGAGTCCCATAGGGTTTCCAAGGCGAAGTGGTTAAGAGCTCAGGCTGCTAACCAAAGGTCGGCAGTTCAAATCCACTGGCCACTCCTTGGAAACCCTATGGGGCAGGCAGTTCTACTGTGTCCTGTAGGGTTGTTTTGAGTCGGAATCGACCTGACGGCACACAACAACAACAACAATTTTTACGGAAGCGGACTGCCACATCTTTCTCCTGTAGAGTGGCTGGTGGGTTCCAGTCACTGTCCTTTCAGTTAGCAGCCAAGTGCTTAATCCGTAAAGATAACAGCCAAGAAAACCCTATGAAACAGCTCTACTCTGTAACACGTGGGATTGCCATGAATTGGAATTAACTCGAAGGCAATGGGTTCTTTATTGTTGCACCAAAAACAGACCTTAAGCTTGCCAAGAGTAGGGGGCCTGACAGAGAGTAGGACTTGATCAGCACACTCCAGAAGATGACACCAATCGATTTGACCTTAGTCCTTTGTTAAAAATCCTTCATCAGCAGTATTGGTCTATTTTTATGACATCATCATTAGGATTCATTGTAACCCCTTAGGTGGGTTATAAGCAGCAGGAACAGATGGAACTCTTCAGCAGCAAAGAATTGTTTTTTAATATGGAAGCCTTATTTTTTTTTTAACCTTTTTAGTTTAAAGTCTGTTCATATTCACAAAACATTTTTCCTTAATAAAAACATTGTCTTTTATTACAAAAGAATTAACGTTTGCTTTTCGTTTTTATTTGATATCTTAATAAGAAAAAAATGGTTATATTTGAAAAGAATTGATCACAATAGCATGGTAAAATGGAACACTGTTCCTTATCTTCACTTTACAAATGAAGAGACTGAAGTCAGGCTAAACTCTAACCTGTGTGACTTTGGGAAAGTAAATGGCACAGTTGGGACTTGGACTTGAATCATCAGAATCCAAATCCAGTATATATCACCTGGCCTTATTTTAGTGTATTAGATTTTTTTTTTCATTTTATTAACAGCAGAATTAAAAACAATGAAAGTTGTGATTACTTCATGTTATAATCCCGTCTTAATGAATGCCTTTATAGATAGAACCTAGTTCAATGTAGTTAGGCTGTTTCCATTTCTCAGTTGATAGCTCTATTATCACCACTTTGATGACTGTAGATAAAATAAATTCTACTGAAAGAAAATCTGTAAGAGCTGCAGGTGGCCTATATGGTACCTTTGTACACAGTAGAAAAAGGAGTCCCTATACGTAGGCCATGGTCACCTAGGATGGGTCAGTTAGAAAAAGGCGTACTTACTTAGAGGGAAGTTCAGCTCCACACCAGGATGCTGGGCTTGGGGAATGAGTATCTGGATTTTAGTTTCTACTCCCCCTTTTTATATAGTGCAGAAAAAGCAATAGTCATAAATTCTGCTCATATTTGTTTGTTTATGATGAGTTGGGTTTTTTTTTTTTTAAGTGTTGTATTTACTGACAGAACCTCTTGTTCCTCAGTACACCAAGTGCCTCAGTGCCTTTGACCTCATTCTTGGTGCCTAGAACCTACCTTTCCTTAATATATACTTGGCTCACTCCTTCATTTCATCCAGCTCTTCACTTTAAATGTTACCTCCTCAGATGTCACCTTATCTATTCTAACTAAAATATTACCCTTAGTCACTTTCTCGCCCTCTCCTGCTTTATTTTCTTCATAGTACTTCTTACCACTTAGAATATTAGATTTATTTTGTTTCTCCACTAGAAACTGTACTTGAAAGCAGAGATTTTGCCTGTTTCTCTCGTTCTAGCATCTAGAAAAGTACCTGGCACATACAAAGCTCTTAATCAGTATTTGTTGAATCAATAAACTAACACTGGACTGTTTGTATTGTGATTGGTAGTACGAATTACCCTTTTAAACATTAACTGCCTTTTATTGACTGCATTTTATGTACTGTAGATTTATGAATGCCATCTAATTGAATCTGCACATGTTATTTGACGGACAAAGAGTATTCCCATTTTAGAGTTGAAGAAATCAAAGCTTAGAAAGTTAAGTAACATGTCCAAAGTCAAATATCTAGTAATTAGAATCCTTCCTTGACAGGTAGGTCTGTTAACCAAAGGCCATTAAAAAGTTATTTAGTAGAACTGTGCCCAAGGTGATGGCCTAGTCATATATACCATGCCGTTCCCTTTAGCAAAGACCCAAGAAACCAAGTGAAACATACAGATGACAGTCTTGGAAACTTGAGCAGCAAATGGAAGAATGAAGAATTAGATCAAACACTGAATGGAAGGAAAAACTGAATAAAAACAGCCAATGAGGAGATTTACTGATCGTAGGCACCCTGCCAACCTGCCTGGCACAGCGTGGCCATCTTGAAGTAAAGTGAGCAGTGTTCCTGGGTGAGGTGCACAGGAAGGCAACATCACAGAATTCCCAATAGGAGACAGAGAAACTGTGTAGACAAACCTGGAGTGAAACAAGGTAAGCAGAATATGAACTAGATCTAAGGAGGGAAAGTGTAGGAAGGCAGGCTAGAGCTCCAGAGCTCTACGTGACCAGAATGCAGGGAGGGAGCCAGAAACTAGGGACAGAACTACTTACCAGCAGTGGTCCCCTGATCTGCTACCCAACTGGACTCTGGGCAGCACCCCCCGCCCCCCATCCTGGAATGTGGTTGAGACCAGGTCATGAGAGCCAGTTGCAGCCTATGGAGAGTGCCCTGGCACCGATGCCACTGGCCAGAGAATCACTACATTCAGTTTTTCCCCATAGAATCCTTCGTTGCAACTCGAGGCTTGAATTTTCTCTTCAGTTCTTTTAGCTTTAGAAATGCCAAGTGTGTTCTTCCCTTTTGGCTTTTTAACTTCAGGTGTTTGCACATTTCGTTATAATACTTTGTCTTCTCAAGCCACCCTTTGAAATCTTCTATTCAGCTCTTTTACTTTATCACTTTTTCCTTTTGCTTTAGCCACTCTGAGTGCAGGAGGTAGTTTCAGATTCCCTTCTGACATCCATTTTGGTCCCCCCCCCCTTTTTTTTTTCATTTCTGTCTTTTTCATGACACTTTGCTTTCTTTATGTATGATGTCCTTGCTCTCATGCCACAACTCGTCTGGTCTTCGGTCATTGGTGTTCATTGTGTCAAATCTATTCTTGAGATGGTCTGTAAATTAAGGTGGGATATACTCACGGTCGTACTTTTTCTCTTGTCAATTTGTTTTAATTTTCTTCAGCTTCAACTTGAACTTCATATGAGTAACTGATGGCCTATTCTGCATTTGGCCCCTGGCCTTGTTCTGACTGATGATATTGAGCTTCTCCATCATCTCTTTCCACAGATGTAGTCGTTTTGATTCCTGTGTATTCTATCCAGCAAAATTCATGCTTATAGTCACCGTTTGTGTTGTTGAAAAAAGGTATTTGCAATGAAGAAGTCATTGGTCATGCAAAATTCTATCATGAGCTCTCCGGGGTCATTTCTGTCATCAAGACCGTATTTTCCAATGACATATCCTTCTTCTTTGTTTCCAGCTTTCACGTTCCAATCGCCGGTAATTATCAATGCATCTTGATTGCATGTTTGATCGATTTCAGACTGCAAGTTGGTAAAAATCTTCAATTTCTTCATCTTTGACCTTGGTAGTTGGTACGTAAATTTGAATAGTAGTCACATTAACTGGTCTTTCTTGTAGGTGTATGGGTATTATCCTATCATCAGCAGTGTTGTATATCAGGATAGATCTCGCAATATTCTTTTTGACAATGAATGCGATGCCATTTGTCTTCAATCTGCCATTCCCAGCAGAGTAGTCCCTAATACTGTCTGATTTTAAATGGCCAGTACCAGTCCATTTCAGCTCACTGATGCCTAGGATATCGATCTTTATGTGTTCCATTTCATTTTTCACAACTTCCAATTTTCCTAGATTCATTCTTTGTACATTCCACGTTCTGGTTATTAATGAATCCTTAATTCTTCTCATTTTGAGTTGTGCCACATCAGCAAATGAAGGCCCTATAAGCTTTACTCCATCCATGTCATTAAGGTCGATTCTACTTTGAGGAGGCAGCTCTTCCCCAGTTGTACTTTGAGTGCCTTCCAACTTGAGGGGCTCAGCTTCTGGCACTATATCAGATGGTGTTCCGTTGCCATTCATAACATTTTCACTGTCCAGTTTCTTCAGAAGCAGACTGTCAGGTCCTTCTTCCCAGCCTGTCTTCATCTGAAGCTCTGCTGAAATCTGTCCACAATGGGTGGCCTTGCTGGTATTTGAAATACCAGTGATATAGGTTCCAGCATCCATAACAATACCCACTCCACCATAGCATGACAAACTGACAGATGGAACGTGGTTACCTATCATGCTTCCAGTTTATTTCAGTGAAAACATGCAAGTTAGGAAAGCAAAACTGTCACAGTGTAGATGATAAATATCTCCTAATGGTTTATCATTATTTATTTTGATAGTACAAATCAGGTGTATAACCTAACATTTTCATGACTAACTGCTTTCTCTCAGAGAATTCTGAGATGTTTCTTTTGATTTTCATGGTTAACTTTATTTGTCATTGTTGTTAGCTGTCACCAAGTTGGCCCCTGACTCATGGTGACCCCATGCACAGCAGAACGAAATGCTGCCCTATCCTGCAGCATCCCCATGATCAGTTGTGGATCAAAATGTTACAATTCATTGACTGATTTTCACAAGTAGGTCGCCAGGCCTTTTTTCTTAGCTTTTTTTTTTTAGCATGCTTATATACATAGACCATTGACTGCTACTGCTATCATCTTTGTACGTAAATAAGAATTAAAAAACTGCGTCTAACACTTCTTTACATACTGCATTTTTTGTTCCTTCTTGAGTTTTTGTTGTGAATAAATGGCAACTTAAATTGAATTATTTTTGACTGCTGCCTCTGTGGGTTCTCTACCAGAGAAGAGTGACAATTTTTAGGGATTGCTGGCAGAAGCTGATTCAGATTACATTTCCTTACATCATTCTCCAGGGTTCGTATTTTTGATGATTTCTTTCATTTTGTGTATTTTGGGGTTGACACCCCCCCCGCCCCCGCCTTAGGTTCGTAAATTGCCCTTATTTGCATCTCGCTTGTATTCATTCTTTTCAGGTGATTAACCAACTAACTAACTGGACCTCAGTTTCTCCTCTTGGTTATAGAGTCTGGATTTTATTGGGTTTACTCTTAGATTATGGTGGATCACATTGTAATATGCCTTTGGTTTGAACAAGGGGGCCAGCATAACTTCCAAGCCTGTAATTCATGTGGTGTTCTGTCTATTCTTTGCTACTGAAAAAAGTAGTAACTCTTTGTCCTGACAAAAAGAGAGAATGAGAGTGCATTTTACAACACTCAAGGAAATTGAGAACACTTGTAAGCATAGAAACTTGCAATCTCTGAAATACAAGCCCATTTTACTTATCACAGAGAAAAAAATTTTTTTCAAAGTGGTTACGTCATACAATCTTTACTTGATTTATAATTCTTAAAATATTTATACATATTATGTTCATAAAAATATTCAGGAGTAAATTTTCAAAAACCGTTTTCTGCGTTTTTCCATTGTTTTTCTGTTCTGTTCCTCTTTGCTCCCAATTAGCATGTTGTTATTTTATTTAGTTGCCGTCATAGTGACCCTATGTACAACAGAGCAAAACACTGTCCGGTCCTGTGCCATACTCACATTTGCTGTTATGTTTGAGCCCATTGTTGCAGCCAGTGTGTCAATCCATCTTATTGAGGGTCTTCCTCTTTTTCTCTGACCCTCTATGATTAACGTGTAATAAATACTGTTTTCTTCCTTTGCTTGTTTGATATTTTTATATATCAAAACAAGAAATCCTTAGTAAAGTTAGTTGGGCAAGAGAAAAAAAAGATAACCACATGTTTCCGCAGTAATAAGAATCTCTTTTTTAGTATCCTCTGTCTCTTGCCTTCCCTTTTAGTTTTCCTTTCTGGAACTGGCACTGAAGCAGATACAGGCACACATGTATTCCCTAAGTATGGAAAATCATTTGTTCCTTTCCCCCAAAGACCTGAAGCTGGTCACAGCTCAGTTTCCTCAGTATCAGTGCACTGTGGTATGATTCTACCCACTGTTGTCGAGTTGATTCCAACTCATAATGACCCTATAGGATAGAGTAGAACTGCGCCATAGAATTTCCAAGGAGTGCCTGGGCGATTTGAATTGCTGACCTTTTGGTTAGTAGTCGTAGTTCTTAACCACTATACCACCAGGGTTTCTGTGGTGTGATTGAACTAGAGGAAATGCAGAATGTGGCTAGTGGAATCCTCACCTACTCTGATTAACTAGCACTCATTTGTTACCTTTCCTTCACTGCAGTGCTTTGCATTTAGATTGTGTCATAGTTGAATTTGTATTTTTGATTTGCATGTCTATGTGTCTTAGGAGCACCGTGATACTAGACTGCTTACTGAAAGGTTGGCAGTTCAGACCCACCCAGTGACCCTGAGGATCTCCTTCCATAAAGATTACAGCCAAGAAAATTCGGTGGGATAGCTCTGCTCTGTCATATGGGTCGCTATGAGCCTAAAGTCAACTCAGCAGCACCAAGCAAAAACAACAGCATGTGTATTAGATAAATACACTTCTTTCTCCACATGTGGTAGCAAAATGAATTCTTTATAGTCTCCTGGACAGTAATATACACATGGCATTCTGGCTGTGTATCACTGCTGCTCCATGCCTTTCTTCCTTTGGCGTCCTTTTCTTAAACTCTCTTTGCCTTCTTGGTGTTATTCAGTTTCCTTATGCATTGATCAATGAGACGTTTAGTACCTATGCATTTTTCTTAAAATAATTATTCCAGAATGTAATTTAACATCAAGAATATGTTGGAATAAGACAGAAAATTGTTCCTGACGTCTAATTTGTGTATATTTCATGATAATTTTATGCTATTCTTGATATATGAAGATGCTTTACACTCTGGTAAGGACCAGCTTTTTGAGCTCTGACATTTGTTCATATTATATGAATACCATCTGCACCAAGCAGTAGCTTCCTTGTTGCTTTTGCTCTGGATGTGGCAAAACCATCATCATCATTCCCCACGAACACACATACGTTTAACGTTTTTTTGTACTTGGTATTTTTAAATTTATCCTCTGTTTTTCAAGGCATTTATAACAATTTTGTAACTAACAGTTTTAGAGTACATTATAACTTGAAAGCCAATTTCATATCCATTAATTTTATTGTCCAACAGCCCTTGAGGTAGCTACTATTAATATTCCATTGTTACAGCTGAGAAAACATATGTGTGATACTCTTTTTTGTTCATTCTTAATTATATGACCATTCCATCTCTTTACATGTCCTTTTAAAAATCTGAGTTTATAAGACGATTTCTTTACTAGTATGTGATTTCTATAAATGCTTTCTCTTCTTTATCAGAATAAGTTTTTTTCCTTGTATTTTGATTTAGTTTTCTGTGTTCTTTTCTCCGCTTCTTTCCTTCTTGAAAGGAGCCCTCGTGGCGCAGTGGGTAAGCGCTTGGCTGCTAGCCTAAAAGTTTGGTGTTTCAAACCCACCAACCGCTATGCAGGAGAAAGATGTGGCAGTCTGCTTCCGTAAAGGCTATAGCCTTGGAAACCCTATGGGCAGTTCTACTCTGTCCTGTAAGGCTGCTGTGAGTCGGAATTGGCTCGGTACAGCAATGGATTTTGGGTTTTTTTCTTCTTGAGTCCTATCACAGGCTTGTTCCCTATCTTTTTGAAACATTACCAAACTACAAAGTAATAATGATGATATTTACATTATGTAGTGTTTTCAGTCTTTCACTTCTAATAATCTTATTTTATCTTCACAACAGTTACCTGAGGTAAGCAGCACAGGTGTAAATTGCTTGTTTTGTGGATTCAAAACCAAGGACACAGAGCGTTTGCTAAAGTTTTTTTTTAAGATCACATAACTAATAAGTGTTAAGAACCAGGAATACCTGGGCTTCTTTCTGTTCTTGTCCAGGGTTCTTTTCATTGCTGTTATACTCTGCATAGTGTTCCCTGGTATGAGGAAATACCGACTTACATCATTTTCCCTCAAGTTTCCTTTTAGGCTTTTATGTTACCAAACCACTTACTCAGAATTAAATCCAGAGTAGCAGTTTCCCTTGTTGCTTTGTCAAAAGACTTCCTATAAAAAGAAATTATCAACACGGCAGGTCAGTAATTTGCCAAATTCTCTGTATTTAGCACGGCAATTCTTTGATCACTTGTCCCCATGGCTCTATTTTCTTGTTTGCCCATTTTGTAATTTGTTAGAACTCTATCATATATATCCTTTTTTGTCTCTACTTTTATTCTTATTTATCTGGTATTTTTACCCCGTGCTTCCCACAAATATTAAATTGACCTTGTTTGTAGATTTCCGTGTGTGTGTGTATTTTTTTCCCCTGCATAGTTATTATATAGCCAGTTAAAACAGTTAAACTGATTCTAACTTATGGCCACTCAGTGTGTGTCAGGGTAGAACTGTGCTTTATAAGTTTTACAATGGCTAATTTTTCAAAAGGAGGTCATCGCCAGGCCTTTCTTTTGAGGCACCTCTGGGTGGAACTATAGTGTTCCACCTATTTATCTGTTTCATTATTAACGGATGTTTGATTGCTTCTAGATTTTGGCCATTACAAATTGTGCTTCTATGAGCATTCTTACATAGGTTGCATATCTGTTGCTATGTACCTAAATGAGTTAAAGTATACACTTTAGTGGATGCTGCTAAGTAGTTTCCTAAAGTAGTTCCTGTTGCTTTACATTTTTGTCAGCACTTGAGATTGTCAATTTTTTTTTTTTTTTAGTATTTGAGACATTTTGGTACATGTGTAGTAGTATTTCATTTTGGTTTTAATTTTCATTTCTCTGATGACTAATGAAATTGAACACCTTTTCATGTATTTATTGGCCATTTGGCTCTCTCCTTTGTGAAGTGCCTTTTGGCCATTTTGAGATTGAATTGTCTTTTTCTTTTCCTTAATGATTTGTAGGTCTTATTTTGGTATCAAGTCCTTTGTTGGGTATATATTGCAAATACCTTTCTTCACTCTGTGGCTTGCCTTTTCACTTTCTTGTGTCTTTCAGTGAACAGAATTCTTATATTTACAGTGGTCTAATTTTTTCTTCATGATGATGTGACCTGTGTAATGATAATATGATCCTCATGATGTATCCTTTTTAAGAAATCTAACTTTACCCTAAGTTCACAAAAGTAGCCTTTCATAGTATCATCTCTGAACTTTTTTTTTTTTTACCTTTTACATTGGTATGTACAGTTCACCTGGAATTGATTTTTGTGTATGGCGTGATGTAGGGATCAAGATTATTATTATTTTCCAATTTAGATATCCAGTTGGCTTAGCATTTTTTTTTTTTTTGAGAAAGCCATCTTTTCTCATTGCTTTTGTGCCACCTTTGTAATAAATCAAATGTCCATGTACGTGAGTCTGTTTCTGAATTCTGTATGTGTTTCTTTGCTTTTTTTTCTATCCTTCCACCAAACACGACAGTCTTCATTCCTGGAGCTTTACAAAAGTCTTGATAAATTAGTGGAATAAGTCTTCATGCCTTGTTCTTCTTTAAGATTATCTTGGCTGTTGTTGGGTCTTTGCATTTCCATATATGGTATAGAATTAATTTGTCTAGTTTCACAAATAAATCTGTTGAGATTTTGATTGACATTGCATTGAATCTGTAGACCAATTTATGGAGAATTGATGTCTTTATAATTTTGAGGCTTCCAGTCAATATACGTGGCATATTCTTAGTTTTATTTGTCTTCTTTAATTTATCTTTTTATTTTTTAATTATAGCTCTTTATATCTTTTACAGATATGGAAAATACATCTTTTCTGTACCCTTTAGTTTTACAGTTTTCTTTGATGAGTTTAATTCTAGGTTTAGAGAATGGGGTTGAGGATTTGAGGGGAGGAGGAGAAGAAACGTAGCCAGGGCCAAGAGTCTTTCTATTACAGTGTGAAACACCTTCTTGGGTGTAGTTCTTTCCAAAGTTTGTTTCCCTCCATTAAAATCACCTAGTCCATCGGGTGTAGAAAGAAGTGGTGAAAAGAGGGGACATATGAATATATAATGACCACCCAGTCCCATCTATGGATCTTGTAAACTACTCCTCATCAGCTGGCCCCAGTGCCACCCTTACGATACTCTACAGCCCTTGACAGCCCCAGGCTTACTGACAGTTTTCCTGTCCTGCAGCCAGAATCGCTTGTTCAACACAATGTTGGAGAGAAAAATATTCACCAAAATAACTACCACACCATGACTCCCACGGCTGGTGTCTGGCCCTTGACTAGTCTACTTATTTTTTCACCCCTGTACTAGGTCATGATTTCTCTGTGTTGTCCCAGGGACTTAACAAATAAATTTTTTGTTTAGTATAGGTCATACTATACATACTGTTCAGCAACTTGCTTTTTTTTTTTTTTTTTGATGGCTAATGAGTGTATTCAGTTGCATTTGGAAATAGGTTGGATTTAATAAAGTAAAGTTTTAATATATGCTCCTTTTTGTGCGTGTGTGATTTTATATCTGTCATGGATTAAATTGTGTCCCCCAGTATCTCAGTCATCTAGTGCTGCTATGATAGAAATACCACAAGTGGATGGCATTAACAAAGAGAAATTTATTTTTTCACAGTTTTTTAGTAGGCCAGAAGTCCAAATTCAGGGTGTTAGCTACAGAGGAAGACTTTCTTTCTCTGTCAGCTCAGGAGGAAGGTCCTTGTCAACAATATTCCTCTGGTTGAGGAATTTCTCAGCGCGGGGACCTCAGGTCCAAAGGACGCGCTGTTTTCCTGGCTCTTATTTCTTGGTGGTATGAGGTCCCCATGTCTCTCTGTGTGCTTCTCCCTTTTATAACTCAGAAGAGACTAGCTGAAGACACAATCCAGTCTTATAGGTTGAGTCCTGCCTCTTAACGTAACTGCTGATAATCCCGTCTCATCAACTTCATAGAGATAGGATTTACAATACACAGGAAAATCATATTAGATGACAAAATGCTGAACAGTTGCACAGTATTGGGAATCATGGCCTGTCCAAGTTGACACACATTTTTGAGGGACACAGTTCAATCCATAACACCCAGAAATGTGTATCAACTTGGGTAGGCCATGATTCCCAGTGTTGTGTGCTTGTCCACCATCTTGTGTTCTGATGTGATTATTCTGTGTGTTGTAAATCCTAACCTCTATGATGTTAATGAGGCAAGATTAGAGGCAGTTACTTTAATGAGTCAGGATTAGGTTGAACCTTGAGTCAGATAATATCTTTTGAGATATGAAAGAGAGAATTGAGCCGAGAGGAGAAGGACTTCATATTACCAAGAAAGAAGCGCCAGGAGTGGAGTGTGTCCTTTGGACCTGGAGTCGCTGCACTGAGAATATCCTAGACCAGGGGAAGATTGATGACAACAACATTCTCCTAGAGCCAACAGAGAGAGAAAGCCTTCTCCAGAAGCTGGTGCCCTGAATTCGGACTTCTAGCCTCCGAAACTGAGAGAATAAATTTCCGTTTGTTAAAGCCATCCACTTGTGGTATTTCTGTTATAGCACCACTAGATAACTAAGACAATATCCCTTTAAGTGTCTCCATATTATTGCTTTGTTGTCTTGAATGTAATTGTAAGTTAGTGATATGGTTGAGCACAGTGGTTAATATTCTGTGATGTAGTTAGACATTTCCCTCATTGGTGTCTTTAGGTTGTTTTTAAATATTATGATAATGAAATAAATGTCTTTATGGATAAGGTGTTTTCCATTTGTAGGATCATTTTTCAGGATGGCTTTCCAGAATGGATCAAATGAACAAATAGATCAAAGGGGATCAACATTTTTAGATTAACCACAGAGTGGTGCCTGGAACAAAATAGGCGTTCAAAAAATATTTATTAGATGAAAGCATATGATAAAAATTGCTTTCCAACATGTTTGTATCAAGTTTTATTCCCACCTACGTATGAGATTCTCTATTCTCCCATACAATCTTACACTTATGTTATTTTACTGATTTGATTGTAATCAGAAAAATTCTGTATCTATTTTGAAAAAAATGCTATCAGAGAATACCTAAGTTGTGTTTCTCTTTTATTTTCACCTAGTGGGTAAGTAAACATGCTTTCTTACAGGACTGAATTTGCTCTTAAAGAAATCATGTCCTCTGGAGGTGCTGAAGATGACATCCCACAGGGAGAGAGGAAGACGGTTACAGATTTTTGTTACCTCCTGGATAAATCTAAACAGCTGTTCAATGGGTTAAGGTTAGTGAACTCTGGGTATTTTAAACTTTTCTCTAGTTCTTTTTTTTTTTTTTCCTAGTTGATATCAGGTAAGTTTTTTTTTAAAGTTCGGGATAGAACGCTGTCTGTCTGTCTATGTATCTGTCTAATCTATCTGAATTGATCTAATCTGTCTATCTAATCTATGGTAGATGGTCATGATTTTTTTGGACACTATTCTTCATTCTTAAATGAAAAAACAATAACAAAGGAAGATTACTTGTATTGTTTCACCCAGTAGGGCATCTGTAAATAAATTTTGATGTGTCAGCCTTGGAAGCCCTATGAGGAGGTTCTGCCCTGTCCTGTAGTGTCTGTATGAGTCGGAATAGACTCATCAGTAATGGGTTTGTATACATAGGATAATATAGAGCTATTAAAAAGATTTTGGTAGGGAGGTAAATGAAAAGTTAAATAAGACATATAATTAAATGAAAAAATTATAAAATTAGTATGTATTGTATAATCTTGGTTTATGAAAAATTCTGTATGAAGTTTATTATCTGTATTCCATATTAACTTTGTTTTAGTGGGAGCTGTTTGCTCTATTCCCCTGCGTGTCTGTCAGTTTGTTGTACTGTGGGGGCTTGTATGTTGCTGTGATGCTGGAAGCTATGCCACCAGTATTCAGATACCAGCAGGGTCACCCATGGAGGACACGTTTCAGCTGAGCTTCCAGACTAAGACAGACTAGGAAGAAGGACCCAGCAGTCTATTTCTTAAAAGCATTAGCCAGTGAAAACCTTATGAATAGCAGCAGAACATTGTCTGATATATGCTGGAAGATGAGCCCACCAGGTTGGAAGGCACTCAAAAGATGACTGGGGAAAAGCTGCTTCCTCAAAGTAGAGTTGACCTTAATGACACGGATGGAGTAAAGCTCTCAGGACCTTCGTCTGCTGATGTGGCATGACTCAAAATGAGAAGAAACAGCTGCAAACATCCATTAATACTCGGAACCTGGAATATACAAGGTATGGATATAGGAAAGTTGGAAATTGTCAAAAATGTAATGGAACACGTAAACATTGATATCCTAGGCATTAGTGAGCTGAAATGGACTGGTCTTGACCATTTTGAATCAGACAATCATATAGTCTACTATGCTGGGAATGACAACTTGAAGAGGAATGGTGTTGCATTCATCATCAAAAAGAACATTTCAAGATCTGTCCTGAAGTACAACACCGTCAGTGATAGGATAATATCCATACTCCGGCAAAGAAGACCAGTTAATACGACTATTATTCAAATTTATGCACCACCCACTCTAACGCCAAAGATGAAAAAATTGAAGATTTTTATCAGATGTCCCAGTCTGAAATTGATCGAACATGGAATCGGGTTACATTGATAATTACTGGGGATTGGAATGCGAAAGTTGGAAACGAAGAAGGATCGGTAGTTGGAAAATATGGCACTGGTGATAGAAACAATGCCGGAGATCAAAGGATAGAGTTTTGCAAGACCAATGACATCTTCATTGCAAATACCTTCCTTCACCAATATAAATGGCGACTGTACACATGGACCTTGCCAGATGGAACACACAGGAATCAAACTGACTATATCTGTGGAAAGAGACGATGGCAAAGCTCAATATCATCAGTCAGAACAAGGCCAGGGGCCAACTGTGGAACAGACCATCAATTGCTCATATGCAAGTTCAAGCTGAAACTGAAGAAAATCAAAGCAAGTCCACGAGAGCCAAAATATGACCTTGAGTGTGCCCACCTGAATTTAGAGACCATCCGAAGAATAGATTTGATGCATTGAACACTAGAGACCGAAGACCAGACGAGTTGTGGAATGATATCAAGGACATCATCCATGAAGAAAGCAAGAGGTCACTGAAAAGCAGGAAAGAAAGAAAAGACCAAGATGGATGTCAAAGGAGACTCTGAAACTTGGTCACAAACGTCCAGCAGCTAAAGCAAAAGGAGGAAATGATGAAGTAAAAAAACTGAACAGAAGATTCAAAGGGCAGCTCGAGAAGACAGAGTAAAGTATTATGATGACATGTGCAAAGAGCTGGAGGTAGAAAACCAAAAGGGAAGAACACGCTCGGAGTTTCTCAAGCTGAAAGAACTGAAGAAAAAATTCCAAGCCTTGAGTTGCAATAGTAAGGATTCTATGGGGAAAATATTAAATGACGCAGGAAGAATCAAAAGAAGATGGAATACACAGAGTCATTATACCAAAAAGAATTAGTCCATTTTAAGAGGTAGCGTATGAACAGGAACCGATGGTACTGAAGGAGGAAGTCCAAACTGCTCTGAAGGCATTGGTGACAAACAAGGTTGCAGGAATTGACAGAATATCAATTGAGATGTTTCAACAAATGGATGCAGCACTGGAGGTGCTCACTCATCTACGCCAAGAAATATGGAAGATGGCTTCCTGGCCAACTCACTGGAAAAGACCCATATTTATGCCTACTCCCAAGAAAGGTGATCCAACCGAACGCGGAAATTGTAGAACAATATCATTAACGTCACATGCAAGCAAAATTTTGCTGAAGATCTTTCAAAACCGGCTGCGGCAGTATATCGACAGGGAACTGTCAGAAATTCAGGCTGGATTCAGAAGAGGACGTGGAACCAGGGATGTCATTGCTGAAAGCAGAGAATACCAGAAGAATGTTTACTTGCGTTTTATTTACTATGCAAAGGCATTAGACTGTGTGGATCAGAACAAATAATGTATGGCATTGAGAAGAATGGGAGTGCCAGAACACTTAATTGTGCTCATGAGGAACCTTTACATAGATGAAGGAGCAGTTGTTGGGATAGAGCAAGGAGATACTGATTGGTTTAAAGTCAGGAAAGGTGTGCGTCAGGTTTGTATCCTTTCACCATACCTGTTCAGTCTGTAGGAAATGCTGGTGGCGTAGTGGTTAAGTGCTACGGCTGCTAACCAAAGGATCAGTAGTTCAAACTCACCAGGTGCTTCTTGGAAACTCTATGGGGCAGTTTTACTCTGTCCTATAGGGTCGCTATGAGTCGGAATCAACTTGGTGGCACTGGGTTTGATTTTGGTTTGGTGTTCAGTCTGTATGCCAAGCAAATAATGCAAGAAGCTGGACTATATGAAGAAGAATGGGGCATCAGGATTGGAGGAAGACTCATAAACAACCTGCACTATGCAGATGATACAACCTTGCTTGCTGAAAGTGAAGAGGACTTGAAGCACTTACTGATGAAGATCAAAGACCACAGCCGTCAGTGTGGATTGCACCCCAACATAAAGAAAACAAAAATCCTCACAACTGGACCAGTGAGCAACATCATGATAAACAGAGAAAAGATTGAAGTTGTCAAGGATTTCATTTTACTTGGATCCACAATCAACAGCCATGGAAGCAGCAGCCAAGAAGTCAAAAGACGCATTGCATTGGGTAAATCTGCTGCAAAGGACCTCTTTAAAGTGTTGAAGAGCAAAAATGTCACCTTGAAGACTAAGGTGCACCTGACCCAAGCCATGGTATTTTCAATCACATCATATGCATGTGAAAGCTGGACTTGATATTGACTGTTGTCTCTGAGCCATGTATAAGTTATTGTATCAGTTTATTTTATGTTTTCTTACTGTATCCTAGCTTCTTGCTTTGTTTTGTTTTGATATTCCCAAATGGGGTGCTTGTGTGAGCTAGCTTGGTTATTGTCATCTTTGACGCTCTGACGCCCTGTCACCGGATGGCTATAGCTGTCATCAGGTATATCAGTGTAGGAGTCCATTCACTTTTCTTGTATGAATTCAGCTCAGGTGTCCAGGTAGCCGATCATCAAGTGTGTGGTACAGACTCTGTCCTACAGTCTTAGAGGGGAAGGAGTGATTGTGTAGGTACTGGTATCTGGTTGCAGCAGGGGGCCACACTCTGAACAAGGCAGGGGGCTGAGAACTGTCCCCCGAATGTCTGTGAAGAAAGCGCGTCCGTGTTCCCTAGAGTGTATAGGTGGGTGGGTTCTGCAGACGGACCATGGGCACCCAGCGCTTTTGTTTGTAAGAACTGGGAGGTACCAGTTATCCTTGGGCCCCTGTCGCAGTTGCCTGGGTTACCTGAGTGGTGCCACCAGTCCTTATGCCCCTGATGTGGGTAGGTGAGGACCCTGTTTAATAGGCAAAGTGGTGTCAAACATCAAAAACCCACCTCTCCACCACACAGGTGAAACAGTTGCAGGCTGTCAGCAAGGGCCTATTCTCCTGAAATAGGCCCACACAGGTCCACACTTGGGGGAAAGGTATTCAGAGCCCACCGACCATTTATGCCTGGGTGGGAGCCTTTCCTGTCCAGAGCTGCCCCGGTTTGTAGAGCTGGCAAATTATCTTTTCCCCCAGTTGTGAATTTATTCCTACTCCAAGGCCAGGTGGATGGCTACGGGCGCTCAACACGGCCTATCTCAGGCCCAGGGAAATCAGCAGTCACCGAAGCCAGCTTGGGGCCTGGGGACAAGGTAAAATATACGCAAGTACTTAGCTTTTGCTGAGAGTGCCGTTCTTCTCTGGTTCCGGAGGTGCGAGTAGGCTGTGCTGCTGGCTGCTTCTCCCTAAGGAAACTGTGGCCTAACGCTACCACCAGCCCGCCGCTCCTGGTAATGGTGCCTGTGGGATCCTGCTGATTCAGGTCTGGTAACTCCTCTTTGTTTTTGAACCGTCTCTCTTCCTCCTGCCGCTCAGTCTGTTTTCTAACTTTGCCTTTGATGTTCAGGGCTCCTAGCTTGTCATAAATATAATCATTGCACTTGTTTTTTGGGGCCTTTGTTGTAAGAGAGATTGCAGGAAGTGTCTGGCTATTCCGCCATCTTGGCCCCGCTTTCCGGAATAGCATCAACTTTTTACTTTGAATCATTCCCATGAGCATTCTTTCTTTCACTCTTAGTGCTTTCATTTTTGGAGCTTCTTTTGTGTTTTATCTTTTTTCAGTTCTTAAATTGGTTATTAAACGGCTTATTGAAGTATAGGATACTTGTAGAAAAGTATACATATAATAAGTATACAGCTTGGCGCATTTTTACAAATTGATGATATCCTTGTGACTTGTACTTAGATCAAGAAAGAGAACAGACAGCACCTCAGAAAGCCCCTTGTGCACCCCATCACTTGGAGTTTTTAACTCTTTATGAACAGAATAAAAAAGTACATTTTAGTGTATGAAAGACTTTGGATTTTTCTTTATAACGTCCTTGGTGTATGTCTTAGTCATCTAGTGCTGACATAATGGAAGTACCACAAGTGGATGGTTTTAACCAACAGAAATTAATTTTCTCACAACCTAGTAGGCCAGAAGTCCAAATTCAGGGCATCAGCTCCAGAGGAAGGCTTTCTCTGCTGGCTCTGGAGAAAGATCCTTGTTGTCAATATTTCCCTGGGCCAGGAGCTTCTCCGTGCAGGAACCCTGGGTCCAAAGGACACGCTGTGCTCCTGGCACTGCTTTCTTAGTGGTATAAGGTCCCCAATTCTCTGCTTACTTCCCTTTCCTTTTATTTCTTAGAAAATAAAAGGTGGTGCAGGCCACACCCCAGGGAAACTCCCTTTAGATGACACTGAATCAGGAATGTGACCTGAACAAGGGTATTACATCCCACCCTAATCCTCTTTAACCACAGGAAGAGGTTATGGTTTATAACACATAGGAAAATCACAAAATGGAGGACAGGCACACAATACAGGGAATCATGGCCTAACCACGTTGACACATATTTTTGGGGGGGACACAGTTCAATCCATGATGGTGTACAATAAATTCCCATTTTACTCTTGGAGGTATGTGTCTTTCCACCTTATATTAAGCTGTTTATCTAAATTGTCAGAGTCATGAATATCTTAATGGAGTATTTGTCCTGTCTGAAAATACATTCTTATAATAAATTTGCTCTTCCTTCCACTCACTGTGTAAGAAAACAGTTTAAAGAGTAAGAAATGGATAAAATGAATGGTGTTTTGCTCAGAATAGCTCTTGCATGTAGTTATAATAGTAATGAAGTGAGAATAATGTTAGAAATAGCCTTGAATACTGACAGGAAATGATCAAAAGCCTAAGTACTTGCAGGGTTCTAGTTACCATGGTGACTCAGACTGTCGATGCAAAATGGAATACTTGGTGGGATTATATAAGGCAGCATCTTGAGACATGTATTTGAGATACCCAGCTGTGTCTATCAGTGATGTCCGTAACTTGTGATGCTTTGCAAAAGCAGAGGTTACCAAGTCTGTCACTAATTATTTGATATCAGAGGAGCAAATACACAAAGCCAAGACAATCTTTGGAGACCATAAAAATATATTTTTCCTCAGGGGTTCCCCAATGTGAAGTGTAATGGTCTTAAAAAGTAATGAACGTAGAAATTACTTTTTATTAAATGTGCTTACTATATTCAAATGAAGAATGAAAGCATTTATAATGCTTCATTTCAAAACCCATTTTTAGAATGCCTTCATTCCTAAATAGGAGTGGATCACAGATATTAACAGTTTTGTTCCATTGTCTCCTTCCTCCCCTGCACTCCCTTCTCCTTCTCTCCTCATTCGGAAGCATGTTCTTCTCATTCATAAAACCAGTATTCTCCTAGAGGCAACTCCTGCAAAGTATTAATAGTAAGGCACATGTTATTTCAGAGATTATACCCTAAACAATTTGTACAACCTTGTGATGTCTGCTTTCATTTTATATGGTTTCCCACTCAGAGGAATTGAACTTGCATTTGAGGTACACTGCCACCAGAGGACAACAGATACCTTGATTGTGTTGTGTATTAGTTTCCTAGGGCTGCCTTAACATGCAATTCCCCAAAGTGGGTGGCTTATAAGAACAGAAATTTATTGTCTCAAAGTGCTGGAGGCTCGTGGTTTGAATTCAGGGTGTTGGCAAGGCCATGTTCACTCAGAAGGCTCTAGAGGAAGATCCTGGGCATTCCATGACTTGTAGCTGCAGCATCATAACTCTGTTGTCTCTGTTTCCGTTTCTCTTTCTCTCTTGTCTCTCTTTTGTAGGACACCACTTGGAATGGTTTAGAACCCAGCCCATTCCAGCATGTCCTCAGGTTAATTTAACTGATAACATCTTCAAAGACTTTTTCCAAACAAAGTCAGTTTTGTAGGTATCAGGGGTTAGGACTTCAACATAAATTTTTGGGAAACACAATTCAATGCATGACACATGGCCTAGAGAAGTGTTGAACAAGAGAATTTTAATGTGAGCAACAAATATGATTTTAAATTTTCTAGCTGTCATGTCAAAAAATTAATTTTAATAAAATACTTTATTTGACCCAATAATATCTAAAGTACTTTGTTTTAATATGAATCAATATAAAAAAATTTTAATGACATTTTACATTATTTTTTTTTTAAAGTAAGTCTTTGAAATGCTGTGAATATTTTGTATTTACACACATTTCAATTCAGATTAGCCACATTTCAAGTGTTTAGTATGCATATGTGGCTGGTGGCTACTATATTTGGACAGCACAGGTCTGTAGTTTACTGAGAGTTTAGTACTTTTCACTCTCTTCCTTTATCTTTTTGTTTTTCAAGAAAAATCAGTTTTTTTTTCATTTGCATTGCATACATATGTAATATATATTTTCACATATATATACATATTTGGTTTGTATAATTGTAAATTGAACTAATAGTATAAGTAGCTAAGTAGAGCATAAAAAATTAGGCTATTTGGCATTAAAATCCTAGCTCTATAGCCAACTTGCTTGGTATACCTAAACAAATGACTTTGTTGTTGCCAAAATTTCATAGAACTTATATGTCTCAGATGTTCCCTTGGGCTAGGAGATTTTTTTTTTTTTAAATAATTTTTATTGTGCTTTAAGTGAAAGTTTACAAATCAAGTCAGTCTGTCACATATAAGCTTATATACACCTTACTCCATACTCCCACTTACTCTCCCCCTAATGAGTCAGCCCGCTCCCTCCTTCCAGTCTGTCCTTTCATGATGATTTTGCCAGTTTCTAATTCTCTCTACCCTCCTATCTCCCCTCCAGACAGGAGATGCCAACACAGTCTCAAGTGTCCACCTGATACAAGTAGCATCTCTCTCCAACCCGTTGTCCAGTCCTTTCCATGTCTGATGAGTTGTCTTCAGGAATGGTTCCTGTCCTGGGCCAACAGAAGGTTTGGGGACCATGACCGCCGGGATTCTTCTAGTCTCAGTCAGACCATTAAGTCTGGTCTTTTTATGAGAATTGGGGTCTGCATCCCACTGTTGTCCTGCTCCCTCAGGGGTTTTCTGTTGTGTTCCCTGTCAAGGCAGTCATCGGTTGTGGCTGGGCACCATCTAGTTCTTCTGGTCTCAGGATGATGTAAGTCTCTGGTTCATGTGGCCCTTTCTGTCTCTTGGGCTCTGAGTTATCGTGTGACCTTGGTGTTCTTCATTCGCCTTCGATCCAGGTGGGTTGAGACCAATTGATGCATCTTAGATGGCCGCTTGTTAGCATTTGAGACCCCAGACGTCACATTTCAAAGTGGAATGCAGAATGTTTTCATAATAGAATTATTTTGCCAATTGACTTAGAAGTCCCCTTAAGCCATAGTCCCCAAACCTCCGTCCTTGCTCCGCTGACCTTCGAAACATTCAGTTTATCCCGGAAACTTCTTTGCTTTTGGTCCTGTCTGGTTGAGCTGACCTTCCGTGTATTGAGTATTGTCCTTCCCTTCATCTAAAGTAGTTCTTATCTACTAACTAATCGGTAAATAACCCTCTTCCACCCTCCCTCCCTCCCTCCTCTCGTAACCACAAAAGAATATGTTCTTCTCAGTTTATACTGTTTCTCAAGATCTTACAATAGTGGTCTTATACAATATTTGTCCTTTTGCCTCTGACTAATTTCACTCAGTATAATGCCTTCCAGGTTCCTCCATGTTATGAAATGTTTCACAGATTCATCACTGTTCTGTATTGATGCGCAGTATTCCATTGTGTGAATATACCATAATTTATTTAACCATTCATCCGTTGATGGACACCTTGGCTGCTTCCAGCTTTTTGCTATTGTAAACAGAACTGCAATAAACATGGGTGTGCATATATCGGTTCGTGTAAAGGCTCTTATTTCTCTAGGGTATATTCTGAGGAGTGGGATTTCTGGGTTGTATGGTAGTTCTATTTTTAACTTTTTAAGACAATGCCAGATAGACTTCCAAAGTGGTTGTACCATTTTACATTCCCACCAGCAGTGTATAAGAGTTGCAATCTCTCCGCAGCCTCTCCAACATTTATTATTTTGTATTTTTTGGATTAATGCCAGCCTTGTTGGAGTGAGATGGAATCTCATCATAGTTTTATTTTGCATTTCTCTAAGAAAATCAGTTTTTAACTACCAATTTTAAAATAAAACAAAACAAATGTATAACTTAAGAACTTATTGTAAGACAAACACCCTTATTGCCACAATGCCAGTCAAAAAATAAAACTTCGCCTGTATAGGTCAACAACAAAGAAATAAAACTTTGCCAGCTTCTTATATGTCCTCCATAAGCCTCATCTCAATCGTAATTGTCTTCCGTCATCTGCCGTTTGGTTAACCATTGACATTGTTTGTATAGGGAAAGGAGATGAATCAAGTGTTTGATGAATTGGAATAAAGATGTCCTTGTAATACAGTCCTGTCTGTATAAACAAGAATGTGTGAGTGATACAATGTGCTCCTTGACTGAAAAGCTTATTCAGAGAAGTTGGGTTATTCCTTGGCCTTTGACTGCGGCTTTGCTGGAGTTCAACAGCGTCCCAAGACTTGGGGATCAGAATGAACTACTAGAAAAGAATTTTACTCATGTAGAATCAAAATCTAGTTGTTTTCTTCATGGTAGAAAGGAAAGAACACTGGACTAAAAAAAAAAAAATAGGGTCCAGAAAGTCTGAATTTGAATCACAGCACTACAATTTACTGGCCGTGAGTTCCCAGATAACTCACTTAAGCTCTCTGAGCCACAATTTAGTGTGTGTGTATGTGCACATATGCATTCATATACACCTACATATTTTGGGAAAGCCAAGTATTTAAGGACCAGATTGAGGAAATAGAAACCTTTGAAAGAGATTGTAAGAACAAAATTCTTAATTCTAGAGAGTTACGGTGGTGGTGAAGTGATGAACAGTGTTATGCCATAGAGAGGACTGATCAGAGGAGGATTGAAGTGTCAGTAGGACTTATGTTTTAGCTGGTAGGCATGAATGATCTCAATTGATTGCATTTTAGTAAATATGGAGGGTTTGAGAAAACTTGAAAGAAATTTCCTGAGTTTTAACATATCAAAGTTATATTTGGAACATCTCTGAAAATCAGTTTTAATTATTTGCACCTCATTACTTCCTTAGCCTCTGAACTTCTAAACTCAAGAGCTGAGGATTTAAAAAAGAGCCGTTAGTGTTGTGCTTTTACTTTTTTTAAAGCCATGAAAAAATAATATAAGCAGCCAATTTATAACATAGGTGCATTTGCAAATGTGAAATATAAGATCATTTAACTTACGAGGGTAATTCACAGAGGTCCATTTAATTTAATTCTATGGACCATTAATTCCCCATCTCTTGGAAGAAGTGCGGCCAGAATGTTCCTTAGAGGCAAGGATGGTGAAACTGCGTCTTACATACTTTGGGCATGTTGTCAGGAGGGATCAGTCTCTGGTGAAGGACATCATGCTTGGCAGAGTATAGGGTCAGCGGAAAAGAGGAAGACCCTCAACGAGGTGGATTGACACAGTGGCTGCAACAATGAACCCAAGCATAACGACGATTGTAAGGATGGCACTGGACCGGGCAGTGTTTCATTCTGTTGTGCATAGGGTCGCTGTGAGTCGGAACCGACTCGACGGCACTTAACAACAACAACTGACTTGCTTACTGAAAGTGAAGAGGACTTGAAGCACTTACTGATTGTTATGGACTGAATTGTGTCCCCCAAAGTGTGTCAACTTGGCTATTCCATGACTCCCAGTATTGTGTGATTGTCCACTATTTTGTCATCTGATGTGATTTTCCTATGTATTGTAAATCCTACCTCTATGATGTCAGTGAGGCAGGATTAGAGGCACTTGTGTTAATGACATGGGACTCAATCTATAAGATTAGGTTGTGTCTTAAGCCAGTTTCTTTTTGTGTGTGTGTGTGTTCTGATTTTTTTTTATTGTGCTTTAAGTGAAAGTTTACAAATAAACGCAGTCTCATACAAAAATTTATGTACGCTTTGCTATATACTCCTAATTGCTCCCCCCCTAATGAGACAGCCCTCTCCTTCCCTCTGCTCTCTCTTTTCGTGTGCATTCCGCCAGCTTCTGACCCCCTCTGCCCTCTCATCTCCCCTCCAGACAGGAGATGCCAACATAGTCTTGTATCTACTTGATCCAAGAAGCTTATTCTTCACCAGCATCTTTTTCTACCCCACTGTCCAGTCCAATCCCTGTCTGAAGAGTTGGCTTTGGGAAAGGTTCCAGTCTTGGGCTAACAGAAGGCCTGGGGACCATGACCTCTGGGGTCCTTCTAGTCTCGGTCAGACTATTAAGTCTGGTCTTTTTACGAGAATTTGAGGTCTGCATCCCACTGCTTTCCTGCTCCCGCAGGAGCTCTCTGTTGTGTTCCCTGTCAGGGCAGTCATCGGTTGTGGCTAGTTCTTCTGGTCTCAGGCTGATGTAGTCTGCTTTATGTGGCCCTTTCTGTCTCTTGGGCTCATAATTACATTGTGTCTTTGGTGTTCTTCATTCTCCTTCGCTCCAGGTGAGTTGAGACCAATTGATGCGTCTTAGATGGCCACTTGCTAGCATTTAAGACCCCAGACACCACTCTCCAAAGTGGGATGCAGAATGTTTTCTTAATAGATTTTATTATGCCAGTTGACTTAGTTGTCCGATGAAATCATGGTCCCCAAACCCCCGCTCCTGCCACACTGGCCTTCGAAGCATTCAGTTTATTGAGGAAACTTCTTTGCTTTTAGTTTGGTCCAGTTGTGCTGACCTCTCCTGTATTGTGTGTTGTCTTTCCCTTCATGTAAAGTAGTTCTTATCTACTATCTAATTAGTGAAACCCGTCTCCCTCCCTCCTTCCTTCCCCCATCTCGTAACCATTAGAGAATATTTTCATCTCTGTTTAAACTATTTCTCGAGTTCTCATGTTAGTGGTCTTATACAATATTTGTCCTTTTGCAACTAATTTCACTCAGCATAATGCTTTTCAGACTCCTCCATGTTATGAAATGTTTCACAGATTCATCACTGTTCTTTATCGATGGGTAATATTCCATTGTGTGAATATACCATAATTTATTTATCCATTCATCCATTGATGGGCACTTTACTTGCTTCCATCTTCTTGCTGTTGTAAACAGTGCTGCAGTGAACATGGGTGAGCATATATCTGTTTGCATAAAGGTTCTTATTTCTCTAAGGTATATTCCAAGGAGTGGGATTGCTGGATTGTATAGTAGTTCTATTTCTAGCTTTTTAAGGAAGCGCCAAATCTAATTCCAAAGTGGTTGTACCATTTTACATTCCCACCAGCAGTGTATAAGTGTTCCAATCTCTCCACAACCTTTCCAACTTTTATTATTTTGTGTTTTTTGGATTAATGCCAGCCTTGTTGGAATAAGATGCAATCTCATTGTGCTTTTGATTTGCATTTCTCTAATGGCTAATGATAGTGAGCGTTTTCTCATGTATCTGTTAGCTACCTGAATGTCTTCTTTAGTGAAGTGTCTGTTCCTATCTTTTGCCCATTTTTTAATTGGGTTATTTGTCTTTTTGTAGTTGAGTTTTTGTAGTATCATATAGATTTTAGAGATCAGGTGCTGATCAGAAATGTCATAGCTAAAAACTTTTTCCCAGTCTGTAGGTAATCTTTTTACTCTATTGGTGAAGTCTTTGGCTGAGCATAGGTGTTTGATTTTTAGGAGCTCCCAGTTGTCTAGCTTTTCTTCTGCTTTGTTAGTAATGTTTTATATACTGTTTATGCCATGTTTTAGGGCTCCTAGCCTTGTCCCTATTTTTTCTCCCGTGATGTTTATTGTTTCAGATTTTATTTTTAGATCTTTGATCCATTTTGAGTTCTTTTTGTGCACGGTGTGAGGTATAGGTCTTGTTTCATTTTTTTGCAGATGGATATCCAGTTATGCCAGCACCATTTGTTAAAAAGACTGTCTTTTCCCCATTTAACTGATTTGGGGCCTTTGTCAAGTATCACCTGCCCATATGTGGATGGATTTATGTCTGGATTCTCAATTCTGTTCCATTGGTCTATGTATCTGTTGTTGTACCAGTACCAGGGTGTTTTGACTACTGTGGCGGTATAATAGGTTCTAAAGTCAGGTAGAGTGAGGCCTCCGACTTTCTTCTTCTTTTTCAGTAATGCTTTACTTATCTGGGGCCTCTTTTCCTTCCATTTGAAGCTGGTGATTTGTTTCTCCATCTCATTAGAGAATGCCTTTGGAATTTCGATTGGAATTGCATTAAACGTATAGATCACTTTTGGTAGAATAGACATTTTTACAATGTTAGTCTTACTATCCATGAGCAAGGCATGTTTTTCCACTTAACGTGGGTCTCTTTTGGTTTCTTGCAGAAACGTTTTGTAGTTTTCTTTGTATAAGTCTTTTACATCTCTGGTAAGATTTATTCCTAAGTATTTTATCTTCTTAGGGGGTACTGTGAATGGTATTGATTTGTTGATTTCCTCTTCAATGTTCTTTTTATTGATGTAGAGGAATCCAACTGATTTTTGTATGTTTATCTTGTATCCTGATATTCTACTGAACTCTTCTGTTAGTTTCAGTAGTTTTCTTGAGGAAGGCCAATCTCTTTTGAGATATAAAAGAGAGAAGCCAGAAGAGAGACATGGGGACCTCATTACCACCAGCAAGAACAGCTAGGAGTGCACATCCTTTGGACCTGGGATTGCGTGCTCAAAAGCTGCTAAACCAGGGGAAAATTGATGACAAGGACCTTCCTCTGGTGCTGATAGAGAGCGAAAGCCTTTCCCTGGAACTGGCACCTTGAATTCAGACGTCTAGCCTCCTAAATAGTGGGAGAATAAATTTCTGTGTGTTGAAGCCATACATTTCTGCTATTTCTTTTGTAGCAGTGCTACTCAACCAAGACGCTGATGAAGGTCAAAGACTACAGCCTTCAGTATGGATTGTTGTTGTTAGCGGTCGATTCGGTTATGACTCATAGTGACCCAGTGTACCACAGAATGACATACTGTCTGGTCCTGTGGCATCCTCAACAATCGTTGTTGTGCTTGAGCCCATTGTTGCAGCCACTGTGTCAGTCCGTCTCATTGAGAATCCTCCTCTTTTTCGCTGACCCTCTATTTTACCAAGCATGATGTGCTTCTTTCAGGACTGATCCCTCCTGATAATATGTCCAAAGTATGCAAGACGTAGTCTCACCATCCTTGCTTCTAAGCAGCATTCTGGCTCCACTTCTTCCAAGACAGACTTGTCCTTTCTTTTGGTATTCCATAGTATATTCAGTAGTTCTCCCCAGCAGCACAATTTGAATGTGTCAGTGGTTCTGTCTTCCTTATTCATTTTCCTACTTTCACGTGCCTGTGAGGTGATTAAAAACACCGTGACTTGGGCCTGGTGCACCTTAGTTCTTAAGGTGACATCTTTGCTTTTCAGTACTTTGCAGGTCTTTTGCAGCTGATTTGTCCAATGCAATGTGTCTTTTGATTTCTTGACAGCTGCTTACATGAATGTTGATTGTGAATCCAAGTAAAATGAAATCCTTGACAATCTCAATCTTTTCTCTGTTTATTGTGTTGTTGCTTATTGGTTGAGTTGTGAGGATTTTTGATTTCTTTATGTTAAGGTATAATCCATACTGAAGGCTGTGGTCTTTGATCTTCATCAGTAAGGGCTTCAAGTTCTTTTTCAGCAAGCAAGGTTGTGTCATCTGCATGATGAAGGTTGTTAATGAGCCTTCCTCCAATCCTGATGTCTGATTCTTCTTCATATAGGCCAGCTTCTCGGATTATTTGCTCAGCATACAGGTTGAATAAGTATGGTGAAAGGATATACCCCTGTCATAATTTGTTATGATTCACACAGCCGAATACCTTTGCATAGTCAATAAAACACACGTAAACATCCTTCTGGTATTCTCAGCTTTCAGCCAAGATCCATCTGACATCAGCAGTGATATCCCTGGTTCCACGTCCTCTTCTAAATCTGGCTTGGATTTCTGGCAGTTCACTCTTGATATACTGCTATAGCTGCTTTCGAATGTTCTTCAGCAAAATTTTGCTTGCATGTGATATTAATGATATTGTTCAATAATTTCTACATTTGTTGGGATCACCTTTCTTGGGAATGGGCATAAATATGGGTCTTTTCCAGTCAGTTGGCCCTGTAGCTCTTTTCCAAAATTCTTGGCATAGGTCAGTGAGCACTTCCAGCACTGCATCCATTGGTTAAAACATCTCAATTGGTATTCCGTCAACTCATGGAGCCTTGTGTTTTGTCAATGTCTTCAGTGCAGCTTGGACTTCTTCCTTCAGTACCATTGGCTCCTGCTCCTAAAATGGTTGAACTTAGACCAGTTCTTTTTGGTATAGTGACTCTTTGTATTCCTTCCATCTCCTTTTGATGCTTCCTGAGTCCTTTAATATTCTCCCTGTAGAATCCTTCAGTATTGCAACTGAAGGCTTGAATTTTTTGAGTTCTTACGGCTTTGATTTTCCATCTCCAGGTCTTTGCACATGTCATTATAATACTTTACTTCATTTTCTCCAGCTGCCCTTTGAAATCTTCTGTTCAGCTCTTTTACTTCATCGTTTTTTTGTTTTTGCTTTAGCTACTTGATGTTCAAGAGCAAGTTCCAGAGTCTCTTCTGGGATCTATTTAGGTCTTTTCTTTTTCTCCTGTCTTTTTAATGACGTCTTGCTTTCTTTATGTATGATGTCCTTGAACAACTCATCTGGTCTTCGGTCATTAGTGTTCAACATATCAAATCTGTTCTTGAGATGGTCTCTAAATTGAAGTGGGTTATACTCAAGATGGTACTTTGGCTTTCATCAACTTGTTCTAATTTTCTTCAGTTTCAACTTGAACTTACATCTGAGTAATTGATGGTCTGATCTGCAGTCGGCCCCTGGCCTTGTTCTGACTGATGGTATTGAGCTTTTCCATGGTCTGTTCCCACAGATGTAGTCCGTTTGATTCCTTTGTGCTCCATCTGGCAAAGTCCACGTGTATGGTTGCCATTTTAGTTGGTGAAAAGTTATTTGCAGTAAGAATCCGCTGACCTTAGAAAATTCCATCATGAGATTTCCGCCGTTGTTTCTGTCACAAAGGCCATATTTTCCACCTACTGCTCCTTCTTTCATTTCCAACTTTTGCATTCCAGCCTCCAGTAATTATCAGTTCATCCTGATTGCATGTTCTATCAATTTCAGACTGCAGAAGTTGGTAAAAATCTTCAGTTTCTTTGTCTTTGGCCTAGTGGTTGGTGTGTACATTTGAATAATAATCATATTAAGTGGTCTTCTTTGTAGGCATATGGATATTATCCTGTCACTGACAGCGTTGCATTTCAGGATAGATCTTGAAATGTTCTTTTGATCATGAATGCAACGCCATTCCTCTTCAAGTTGTTTTTCCTGGCATAGTAGACCATATGATTGCCTAATTGGGAATGACCAAAACCAGTCCAGTTCAGTTCACTAATGACTACAGTTTTGATCTTTATACGTTCCATTTCGTTTTTGAAGATTTCCAATTTTCCTAGGTTCATACTTTGTACATTCCATGTTCCTATCATTAATGGATGTTTGCAGCTGTTTCTTCTCACTGCTCATCAGCAAATGAAGGTCCCAAAAACTTGGCTCCATTCATGTCATTGAGGTTGACTTAACTTTGAGAAGGCAGCTCTTACCAAGCCGTCTTTTGAGTGCCTTCCAACCTGAGGGGCTCACCTTTTGACACTATAGCAGACAATGTTCTGCTGCTATTCTTAAGGTTTTCACTGGTAAATTCTTTTCAGAAGTAGACCGCCAGGTCCTTCTTCTTAGTTTATCTTAGTCTGGAAGCTCAGCTGAAACCTTTCTGCTGTGGGTGAGCCTGCTGGTGTTTGAATACCAGTGGCATAGCTTCCAGCATCACAGCAACACACAAGCCCCCTCAGTACGACAAACTGATAGACACTTGGGGGCCAGTATGGATTACACCTTAGCAATTCAAAACAAAAATCCTCACAACTGGACCAATAAGCAACATCATTATAAACAGAGAAATTGTTGAAGTTTTACAGGATTTCGTTTTTCTTGGATCCACGATCAATGCTCTCGGAAGCAGCAGTCAAGACATCAAGCAATGTATTGCACTGGGCTGATCTGCTACAAAAGACCTCTTTAAAACGTTAAAAAGCAAAGATATCGCTGACGACTGAGGTGCGCTTTACCTAAGCTGTGGGATTTTCAACCACCTCTTATGATTGTGAAAGCTGGACAATGAATAAGGAAGACCAAAGAAGAATTGATGGCTTTGAATTATGATGCAGGTGAAGAATATTAAATGTACCATGGACTACCAGCAGAATGAACAAATCGGTCTAGGCAGAAGTACAGCCAGGATGCTGCTTAGAAGCAAGTATGGCGAGACTTCTTCTTGTTTACTTTGGACATATTTTCTGGAGGGACCAGTCCCTGGAGAAGAACATCACGCTTGGTAAAGTCAGAGAAAAGGAGGAAGACCCTCAGTGAGATGGATTAACACAGTGACTGCAACAATGGGCTCAAACGTAGCAATGATTGTGAGGGTGGTGCAGGACCGGGCAGTGTTTCATTCTGTCATACATAGGGTTGCTATGAGTCAGAACCAACTCGGCACTGCCAACAACAATAACGACACAGACAGTAAGAATGACCAGATGACTTATTCAGAGTTTAAAAGCAGAGTCAGTTTCTGAATAGTATAAGGGATTTGTCCAAAACTCTTTACGAACTACCTTAGTTAATTTTAGACTCTAAAAAACCAAACTCATTTCTGTTAAGTCTGTTTTGACTCATGATAGTGGCTTGTATATTGGCTTCTATGATATGTGTCATTAGAAAAAGAATAATCATAGGACTTATACTTTAGCAAATTAAGAAAAAAATTTTTTAAACCCCTATCTTGAAAAAGAAACTACTATCCTTATAGCTGATCTTTTAATTAATATAAAATTGCATATTATAACTTACTGTCAGGAGCCTTGTTCTAGCCTTTTAGATCTCCTCTTATGTACTTTTAACCCCCATACAAAATTTCTTTTCTCTAAAACCTTTCTACTGAAGAACCGAAAGTATGTAGTTGTGAAATAAAGCCCTGGGTTCTAGTTCTGTCTTTAACAAAATTTCTTACTGGAGACTTATTAAAATGGTCAGTTTCAGAAACTCAAAGGAACTCGTAGGCAAATGCACACTTGAAAATTTACATGAAGACTTTACACACTATCTTTAAAGAAGCACCAAGAGTTGTCATTTCTCTAAAAGTTGATATTGCCACCACGTACTTTTATATAATATTATGATGTCCCAGCAGCAGCTAATTGAAAAGAGTCTTAAGGGTTCTAGCAGCAGCTTCCGTTTCAAAATACGTGATTAGCTCTTACTGATGTAGCCTCTCACTATAAAATCCATGGAGACATAAAGAAGAAAACTTGAAATAAATGTGGAAAATTAGTATTTATAGTTAAGCTACTTCTGTAATCTGAAATAAATTTCTACTTATCATAAGGATAATGGAAATGAATTAAAAAATGCAAATAGTTCATTTTTGCTACGACTGCCTGAACATTTGAGGATAGGAACACGTTTTGCTCTTTTACTCATTATCTTAACATCTAGGTGTAGAAATACAAATCATCTACCTATCTGTTCCATTTACAGATGTTACCTTTTGGTCATACCACATAACTAATCAAATTTGTTAGTATAAAGATGTTTATTGTAGCATTTCATAATAGGGGAAAGCTAGAAACAATATGAAAGTCCATTAGGAGGAACTGATTAAATGAATTGCTTCATTATATGCTATAGTATACATATCAATAAATATTGCTGTGATTGTATATGAATTAAAGAAACCTGATGTATTATCAAATTTAAAAGACAAATTGCAGAACATTATATATAGTATGATCCTGTTTGTATAAAATAATAGAAAAAAAATCACATATGTACCTGAGTATGCCTAGAAAATTTCATTCTTAACTTATTTCTGGGGACTAGAATTGAGATGATGAGAAATAGTTGTACTTTATATTCTTTGTTGGTAATGAGATGGGGGAGGGAGGGAGGGAGAGTGGGAACGGGGTATTCACTAATTAGACAGTAGATAAGAACTACTTTAGGTGATGGGAAAGACAATACACAGTACAGGAGAAGTCAGCACAACTGGACTAAACCAAAAGCAAAGAAGTTTCCTGAATAAACTGAATGCTTCGAAGGCCAGCATAGCAGGGGCGGGGCGTTGGGGACCATGGTTTCAGGGGACAACTAAGTCAATTGGCATAATAAAATCTATTAAGAAAACATTCTGCATCCCAGTTTGGAGAGTGGCCTCTGGGGTTTTAAACGCTAGCAAGCGGCCATCTAAGATGCATCAATTGGTCTTAACCCACCTGGATCAAAGGAGAATGAAGAACACCAAGGAAACACGGTAATTACCAGCCCAAGAGACAGAAAGGGCGAGATAAACCAGAGACTACATCAGCCTGAGACCAGAAAAACTAGATGGTGCCTGGCTACAACCAATGACTGCCCTGACAGGGAACACAACAGAGAGCCTCTGAGAGAGCAGGAGAGCAGTAGGATGCAGACCCCAAATTCTCGTAAAAAGACCAGACTTAATGGTCTGACAGAGACTAGAAGGACTCCAGTGGTCATGGCCCTCAGACCTTCTGTTGGCCCAGGACAGGAACCATTCCCAAAGCCAACTCTTCACATAGGAATTGGACTGGAAAATGGGATGGAGAGGGATGCTGATGAGGAGTTTCTTGGATCAGGTGGACACTTGAGACTATGTTGGCATCTCCTGCCTGGAGGGGAGATGAGAGGGTGGAGGGGATTAGAAGCTGGTGAAATGGACATGAAAAGAGAGTGGAGGGAGGGAGTGGGCTGTCTCATTAGGGGGAGAGTGTTTGGGAGTATGTAGCAAGGTGTATATAAGTTTTTGTGTGAGAGATTGACTTGATTTGTAAACTTTCACTTAAAGCACGATGAAAATTTTTAAAAAAGTTTTATTTTCTTTCTTGCCTTATGCTCTTTGTGATATTTTCGTTTCCTAAGAGGTGCACACTATTTTCAAAATTGAAAAAACATATACATAAGGTCTCTGTGATAGATCGTTTGTAAAAATGCCTGCAGTAATTCCCTTTCTTGTGTCCATGCCCATGGATCGTCCCCTCCTACACTGGGCTTGGCCGTGAGATTTGTTTTGGCCAATGAGACAGTAGCAAACTTGATGGAAATAGACTTTAAAGGAAAAAGCACATTAGCGCTTGTCCTCTCTTTTGCTGCTCATGTGAACAAACCCAAGCTAGCCTGCTGGATGATGAGAAACATGTGACCTAGCACCCTCACTGCCAGCCCGGCAAGTAGTAAACATATGAAGGAGGCCATTGACCACCAGCTGTTCTCATTTGCATGAGTGAGTCTGGCTGAGCCCACTAGAAAATTTTCCAGCTGAATTCAGCTCAAATTGCCAACCCACAAAATTACAAGCTAATGAGGTTTTTGTTTTCAGCTGCTGAGTTTTGAAGTGGTTTGTTATGCAGCAAAAGTTTACTGATTAAGTCTCCTATCACAAAATCAGCACCTGCCCTTCTACTGTCTGATTACTGCTTTATGAGATAGTCAGACCACTACTTCTAAAAACCAGTTGAGCAAGAAGTGTGGGGAAGGACATGTTGTTACTGCACATTCTATACAGTGAGAGTTAAAAAACCCACCAAACCAAACCAAACCCACTGCTGTCAGTCGATTCCAACTCAGAGTGACCCTAACCCTATAGGACACGGTAGAACTGCACCATAGAATTTCTAAGGAGCGCCTGGCGGATTTGAACTGCTGACCTCTTGGTGAGCAGCCATAGTACTTAACCATTACGCCACCAGGGTTTCCATAAAACCCACCAGTAAAGCATTATTGCTTGGGAGAGACATGAGAACTTTTCACAATTGGTCGGCTTTTATATATCCTTTGGCTCAGTGTGTCAGAGAACCAGGTTGCAGAGATACGTGAAGATCCCATCTATATCCAGCTGATCTGGTACCAGATATAAAACTGCTAGACTTTAAGAATGTGCTAGGAACTGCAATCCATATGTAGAGTAAAAAAAAAAAAAATGTAGAGTAGATCTGAGAAAATGATTAGACTCATCCTCCCTACTCACCCAAGAGACCTACAATAGGAAGGAGAGTTAGCATACATAGAAGCTGAGTAGATCGTGCCTTGTTCCAATAAGGATGAATCAAGTCCCCAAATGGGCTTATTCTAAAAACAAAAACAAGTACTCTTCCACCTTCACACACTACACACACCAGGGAATGGAGACCTCTTTTTCAAGACTCAGACTTCTGAAATTTATAACAGAAACCGTAAGAAATTTTTGGAAAATTGCTTCTGCAATAAAATGCCATACATGGATCGTGGCTTCTATGAAAAGAACATAAAACCATAAAGAGGAAACAGGCTAAGATGAAATGGGAGGAAAGGCTTTCAGGAAACCAAAAATGCAGTGTTTATGATCAAAAGTCTGATACTAGTCAGATTCTTACGTCCTTGACTTCTGTTCTTACTTTTCTGAAATTTCACAAAGCTGGGTAATTCTTTGAGACATATTCTGTCTCTTCTAGACTTAGTTACGGATACCTTGAGGTAATCTACTTACAGGCTTTAACAAAGAGTTTTTGCTGCAAATATGAGTCTTAATGGGCTTTTATAGCTAACAGTTTTCAATTGTGTCTTTTACAATTGTTATTTAGGTGCCCTTGTGTTGATTCCAACTCATAGCCACCCTTTGTACAACAGAACAAAACACTGCCCAGTCCTGCATCATTCTCACAATCGTTGCTTTGTTTGAGCCTATTGTTGCAGCCACTGTGTCAGTCCGTCTCGTTAAGGGTGTTCCTCTTTTTCGCCGACCTTCTACTTGACTGAGTTTGATGTCCTCCAGGGATTGGTGGCTCCTGATAACATGCCCAAAGTTCGTGAGACCAAGTCTCACCATCCTCGCTTCTGAGGAGCATTCTGGTTGTACTTCTTCCAAAACAGATTTGTTCGTTCTTCTGCCACTCCATGGTAACAGTATTCTTCACCAGCACCATAATTCAAAGGCATCTATTCTTTAGTCTTTTGTATTCATTGTCCATCTTCTGCATGCATATGAGGCAATTGAAGATACCTCAGTCCTTAAAGTGACATCTTTGCTTTTTAACACTTTAAAAAGGTCTTTTGCAGCAGATTTGCCCAGTGCACTGTGTCGTTTGATTTCTTGACTGCTGCTTGCATGGGTGTTGATTGTGGATCCAAGCAGAATGAAATCCTTGACAACTTCAATCTTTTCTCTGTTTAACATGATATTGTTTATTGGTCCAGTTGTGAGGATTGTGATTTTCTTTATGTTGATGTGTAATCCATACTGAAGGCTGTGATCTTTCATCTTCAGCAGTAAGTGCTTCAAGTCCTCTTCACTTTCAGCAAGCAAGGTTGTGTCATCTGCATAATACAGGTTGTTAATGAGTCTTCCTTCAATTCTGTTGCCACATTCTTCTTCATACAGTTCCCCTTCTCAGATTATTTGCTCAGTATACGGATTGAATAGGTATGGTGAAAGAATACAACCCTAACACACATCTTTCTGGACTTTAAACCACATAGTATCTCTTTGTTCTGTTTGAACAACTGCCTCTTGGTCTATGTACAGGTTCCTCATGAGGACAATCAGGTGCTCTGGAATTCCCTTCTTCACAATGTTATCCATAATTCTGTTATAATCCACACAGATGCCTTTGCGTAGTCAATAAAACACAGGTAAACATCTTTCTGGTATTCTCTGCTTTCAGCCAAGATCCATCTGACATCAGCAATAATATTACTTGTTCCACGTCCTCTTCTGAAGCTAGCATGAATTTCTGGCAATTTCCAGTCCATGTACTGCTGCAACCGCTTTTGAATGATATTCAGCAAAATTTTACTTGTGCATGATATTAATGACATTGTTCGATAATTTTTGCATTCTCTTAGATCACCTTTCTTTGGAATGTGTACAAATATGGATCTCTTCCGATTGGTTGGCCAGGTAACTGTCAACTGTCTTCCACATTTGTTGGCATAAATGAGTGACCACTTCCAGCGCTGCATCCGTTTGTCGAAACATCTCAACTGGTATTCTGTCAATTCCTGGAGCCTTGTTTTCACCATTGCCTTCAGTGCAGTTTGGATTTCTTCCTTCAGTACCATTGGTTGCTGATTATATGCTACCTCCTGAAATGGTTGAATATCAACCAGTGCTTATTGGTACAATGATTCTGTGTATTCCTTCCATCTTCTTTTGATGCTTCCTGAGTCATCTAATATTTTCCCCATAGAATCCTTCAGTATTGCAACTCAAGGCTTGAATTTTTTCTTCAGTTCTTTCAGTTTGAGAAATGCTGAGCTGGTTCTTCCTTTTGGTTTTCTATTTCCAGGTCTTTGCACATTTCGTTATAATTCTTTACTTTGTCTTCTTGAGGCACCCTTTGAAATCTTCTGTTCAGTTCTTTTACTTCATCATTCCTTCCTTTCACTTCAGTTACTCAACCTTCAATAGCAAGTTTCAGAGTCCCTTCTGACATCCATTTTGATCTTCTCTTTCTTTCCTGTCTTTTTAATGACCTCTTGCTTTCGTCATGAATGATGTCCTTGATGTCATACCACACTCATCTGGTCTTCAGTCATTAGTGTTCAGTGCATCAAATCTGTCTTAAGATGGTCTCTAAATTCAGGTGGGATATATTCAAGGTCCTGCTTTGGCTCTTGTGGACTTTGTTCTTATTTTCTTCAGCTTCCACTCAAACTTGTATATGGGCGGTTGATGAGCTCTTCCACAGTTGGCCCCTGGCTTTGTTCTGATGGACGATATTGAGCTTTTTCGTCTCACTTTCCATAGATGTAGTCAGTTTGATTCCTGTGTATTCCCTCTGGTGATGTCCACATGTTTAGTCACTGTTGATGTTGTTGAAAAAGCATTTTGCAGTGAAGAAATCACTGGTCTTGCAAAATTCTGTGATGTGATTTTCTGCATCATTCTTGTCACTAAGACCATATTTTCCAACTACCAATCCTTTGTTTCCAGCTTTTTCATTCCAATCACCAGTAATTATCAATGCATCCTGAATCCATGTTTGATCAGGTTCAGACTGCAGAAATTGGTAAAAGTCTTCAATTTCTTCATCTTTGGCCTTAGTGATTGGTGAGTAAATTTGAATAATATTCATATTAACTGGTCTTCCTTGTGGGCATATGGATAGTAGCCTATCACTGACAGCATTGTACTTCAGGATAGATCTTGAAATGTTCTTTTTATGATGAACGTGACGCTATTCCTCTTCAATTTGTCATTCTGAGCGCAATAGATCATATAATTGTCTCATTCAAAATGGCCAATACCAGTCCATTTCAGTTTACCAGTGCTTAGGATATTGATGTTTAAGCGTTCCATTTCATTTTTGACGATTTCTAATTTTTCTAGATTCATACTTTGTACATTCCACATTCAGATATTAATGATGTTTGCAGCTGTTTCGTCTAATTTTTAGTCATGCCACATCAGCAAATGAAGGCTCCAAAGCTTGACTCCATCTGCGTCATTAAGGTCGAGTATACTTTGAAGAGGCAGCTCTCTTCCCTAGTCATATTTTGAGTGCCTTCCAACCTGAGGGGCTCATCTTTGGGCACCATGTCAGACGATGTTCTGCAGCTGTTCATAAAGTTTTCACTGGCCAATTTTTTCAGAAGTAGACTGCCAAGTCCTTCTTCCTAGTCCGTCTTAGTCTGGAAGCTCTGCTGAAACCTGTCCACCAAAGGCAACCCTGCTAGTATCTGAAATACCAGTGCCAAAGCTTCCAGTATCAGAGCAGTGTGCAAGCCAGCACCGTATGATGAACTGATAGACATGTGGCGGCCCTTACAGTTAGGCATTAGGAATTATTATGTCTTTCATTTCTGGAATATCTGGATTCTCTCTTTTCCTTTTCAACTCTGCTTACCAACCAGCCAGTTCTTTTCTGATTTCATCTCTCTCACAGTCTCTTCTTAAATGCAGCAAATAGCCTCTGTGTTAGATTCCTAGGGCTAACCTGTAATAAAATACCACAAGGTGGGTGATTTGTAAGAACAGAAATTTATTTTCTCACAGTTTTGGAGACTGAGAGTCTGAGGTGAATATACTGGTCACATTGATTCCTTCTGAGACTTTGAAGGAGAATTTGTTCCATGCCTCTCCCGACTTCTTGTAGATCCATGTATTCTTGGCTTGCAGCTGCAGCGTCACAAGGCTGTCATCCCTTTCTGTCTTTCTGTGTCTCTTCTCTTTTATAGGACACCATTCAGATTGGATTAGAATCCACTCTACTCTGGTATGACCTCATTTTAACTTAACTGATAAAATCTTCAAAGACCTTATGTCCAAACAAGGCTGTGTTCACAGGTACTAAGAGTCAGGACTTCAATATATCTTTTAAATGTATATTCAATATATTCAATCCATTCCAGAATCCAAGGCTAGTAACATAGTATTTCTTTGTCAGCATCCACTAGTTTATTAGGTACATTAACTTCTTCCAAGTTATTGCAGGCAAATGCAGTTTTCCCACTATATTATATAGGTAATCACTTTTCCAGCCTCTAGTAACAGTTACTTGCTACTTGCCTTTAAAATCCAAAGCCAGTACCACATATTTTAGGTGTCTGTTACAGCAGTACCCCACTTCTTGTATTGGTTTCTATACTCTTTTGCTAAGGAAGGCTGATGTAACAAATAACCTCAATATTTTAGTGTCTTATTACAGTAAAGATTTGTTTCTAGCTCCTGTGTTAGCTACAAGTTGGCAGCAGTTCTGGAGCTCCATTACATGTATCTTATTGTGGGTTCTAGGCTGAGGAGTAAACCTGTGGTCTTGGGTCAGAGGGAAAAGTGAAAATACTGAAGCATGTTACATCTCTTAGATCTTCTCTTCAAACCTGGTGTAGGTAACTTCCAATTATATTTCATTGACCAAAGCAAGTTGCATGGCCAAGCCCAGTGTGTTATTAGGGTAGGGAAATATCTGTCTTTCAAAGGCATGTACTGTAAGTCACCAAGCCCAAGGACAGGGATGTATATTTCTCTTATAGAGAAGGGGTAGAGTAGTTGAGAACAATAAAACCACCTGCACATCTACTTTAAGGCATATTCCCGTAACCGTATTTTTCAAACTGCAGAGCTCTGAGTTGAAGATAAACATTTGGAAGTTAGCAATATATAGGTGAGTATGAATAAGTTTACCCAGGGAGAGATAAGAGAGTGATAGAAACCTCTTAGGAAAGATATCTGCAAAGGAGTCTAAAAATGAGCCATCTGAGAGGTGGGGGGAAGATTAGGAAAGAACATATCCCGGACCCTTGTTATAGAACTATTTCTGTTCTACTAATTATAACTTTAAAAAAAAAAAAAAGAAGAAAGCGTGAGTGCACATGGTTTAAATCTATGCAGTTTTTACCGTCAGAAGACTTAATTACCAAATACAGGCTGTCACTGGCTTACCTCCAATTTAAGGACAACTCATACTTGCCCTTTAATGTTACGTAAATTTGCCCTCACTTTGAAATGATTGAACCAACCCCTACTTGCAACATATTCTTCATCACAGTCATCTTCACTTGCTGCACGTGCAGCTTTTTAATCATTGAAAAGACTTCTTTCACAAAACCAAAAAACCCATTGCCATCAAGTTGATCCCCACTTATAGTGACCCTATAGGGCAGAGTAGAGCTGCCCATAGGGTTTTCAAGGCTGTAAATCTTTACGGAAGCAGGCTGTCACATCTTTCTCACATTCTTGCACTAATATAAGACTAAATAAGAACCACATGCAACTGTTACTTACAATTTAAAGGTCCAGTTAGGAACAGATCTCGTTTGTAACCTGAGGACTGCCTGCAGCCAGGGATGGATTACCCAGTAAGCAAGGTACGCATGGCCTTACTTGTGCCTACTTGCTGATGTGTAGTGCACAGTTTCATCAAAGATGTGGTGAAACCCCTGTGAGATTGTGCAGTACAAATTAGTAAGTAAACAATTAAGTCTGTGCATAACTTGCTTACTGGTTAATCTGCCCCTGCCTGTAGATAAGAGATTTAAAATTAATATGTATTTATTTGTTATTACAGAGATTTGCCACAATATGGACAGAAGCAGTGGCAGTCCTATTTTGGAAGAACTTTTGATGTTTATACCAAACTCTGGAAGTTCCAGCAGCAGCATCGGTAAAGCAATTTTATAGTTAAAGGAGAATGAAAGGCTCATTTTACATTAGTCATCACTTTGACTTTACTACCTCGGTGCTTTCAGTGCTTTTTTTCTCTTGGTGCTTTTTAAATAATATATTTCATCTTCATGACCCAAATGGGAACAAATGGGTTTATTTTCTTATTTATTGAAGATTTTAAAATGTTCTTACCTGATTTTTTGAAGCTATACGTTATATCTAAAATGGTTCAGATTAACTCCAGCGTAGGTGGGATGATTCATAGTTTTATTCTAAAATAGATGTTGTTTATTGGCCAAAGTTTCTGGGGGGTATTGCTTTCAATTTTCATGAGCATAGCTCAAAGGAGTTTCTTTTTATATTTCTATTTACTTTAAATAGACTTTTAATTAATACTTTTGAATATAATTAAATAATTATGTTGAAATCTCATGAAAAATTCATGAGCCTTGCTGAATGGAATGGTATCTTATCCCACGAATTTACAGACTTGGTTTTATTTTTGAAATTTATAGTCTTACTTGTATTTCTTGTCCCCTATATAAAACAGACAAGTCCTCGATAATCGATATGGATTGAAGCGGTGGCAAATAGGGGAAATTGCTTCCAAAATTGGTCAGCTGTACTACCATTATTAGTAAGTAAATTGCACATGAAAAGAATAAAGTGTAGTCCTGATTAAAACACAGTATACCGGATCAGAGATACATAGAATGCTCACTTTCTAGGAGGGAAAACAGTGAGTTAGAAATGAAACTCTGATACTTCAGGTCAGATTGCTCAAGACAGCGTTATTAAAGGACCTTCCATAATTAACATTATTTGCATCAAAGGCTAGCCTTCCAAACAATTCAGTTCTTGTCAGACTCATTTATAACTTCAAGGAATTTGATCTTAGTCTTAGATAAATGACTAATGGTAAATGAACTTATGGCTTCGCTTACATTTTGATGATATGCAGAGACATACTATACCTTACTTATATGCATGAATGAGTGGTTTTCAGTAGGGTACTTTAAGAACTCATACTAAAAAAAAAAAAGAATTCATACTAGTAGGGTGTATCTAAAAGGTAACATGAGGTGGATAAAGACAGTTTTGTTAGCTGATTATATCCTTAGAGCAGTAATATCTCAATAGTCCTACCATCAGTCAAAGAAAGAAGTGAACTCCTTTTAGGAATCTAAATCTCATTATCATGAAGTAATATCAATTATACAAGAAAATGGTTTTATAATTTTTATATGTATATATTTATAATAAGCAAGAAAATTTCTTCTTCCTAGATATTTTTCTTTTGGTATGCCACCCAGAATTCCCACCATTAAAATAATTTTCTTGGGTAGAATATTTTCTTAAGAAGACTCTTGTAAAACAAGAAATGTTAAACAGGGAACATAACTCATCGGCATCCCCTGAAGTTTGATACGAATGAGTCTCTTTCTGAGTTCTGTGAGAACAGCTAAGGAAATGAGCCAAAGGACAAGTGACTGTGTATGAATTTGGGGAAGGTCATGAAGGGTCAGGTCCTGGGTGGAATGTTATTTGTAGAGTACCTTTGAAGAATGAGTAATACTTATATGCTGTGGGTTGGCATCAAAAAGGCTTGGAAGCAGTAAGAAGGCTTTTTTTAATCATTATTAATTTTATACATTTTAAGGTGATGTGATTATTGCTTTTGCTGATTCAAATTTAGGACAGTCATTCTTGTCCCCTCATGTACAGGAGTGGAACAGTATTTTCATGGTGAAAGTTTGAAGTTTTTTTCTCAAATTTGAAGTTCTTTTTTTTTCTTTCATAGCCTACGCACATCTGAGACCAGCTATCTGAATGAGGCCTTCTCCTTTTATTCTGCAATCAGACAGAGATCATATTATTCTCAAGTGAATAAAGAGGACAGGTATGCACCTATTATATTTTTAGAAAGATGAAGACACTCAAAATCTTTAGTTTGCATGGAAGTTGTGCTGAAAAGTACACATTATAACTTTTATTCATTTAACAGGCTTTATTGTGTGCCTACAATGTACTACTGACTTGAGCAAGCATACGGAGATATAAAATTACCTAAAAGCAATAAATATTATAGCTGTTAGAGCAGATGTCACAATACCAGGGTAGAGTCAGAACAAAAAGGAAGGTTGGGGTTGTTTCTTTATGAGAGAATGTAGTCACACAAGGCTTCATAGAAAAGAAACAACTCCAAAGTGAGGCTTAATTAATAGCCTTTGTTCTTTTTAGCATGTGTTTGACTTAATCTTAATTCATATATATTCAAAAACCTGTTAAAAATTGTTATGCGGTTTTAGAGAAAAGGCAGCTAATGCTATTTGAATTTTCTTGTATATACCCAATACTGTTTTGCAGTTGAGTAGCTCTATTGTTGAAAAAATGAATCATGTAAGATGTATTCATTGTCAGTAGAAATCTATTAGCACTTATTTTACATCTGACACTGTGGTACTTGCTAGTTTGGGAGAGGAAAATACAAAAGAGGAAGGTGTGCTGTTTTCCCTTCAAAGCTAACCTTCTAAGGGGGTTAGAGACATGTTTGGAGTACGGGTGGGTTATGATGTTGTTAGATCCAAATGAGGATGGAACTGTGTGAGAAATTTGGCATCAAATTCTATTCAGATGGAGTCTTCTGAAGGCTCTATTGCTAACATTCCAGGAATTCTTGGAAGAGGGTGTTCAGGCATAGAAGATCCGAATTTTCTCTCCACCTCCAGCAACAGAACTCACAGTTGTTATCTAGTTAAAAGATTATACTGTGTCTTAGCAGTGGAAGAAAACATAGTTTTGACACGTTTTTCTAGAGAACACTTTGTGGTTCACTATCATAAGCTTTCCAGCTAAGCAGCAACAATTTTGGAAAGTCCCACTCTTGTTAACCCCCTTCATTCCCTTGTACGTCTCGTTCTAACTTGTCTAGAGGAGTTCCCTCGATACAAGTAGGGGATGTAGGTGCTGAATTCTGCATTTTCCCCTTTGCTATCTTTTTGTCGTCACCTCACTTCATTCTTCTTTCAGTTGTGTAAGTTCCATCAACTATTTTTCCTTCAGGTTTTCTTTATATACTTTACATATTTTCACTTAAATAATTTTACAAATTATGCATCCCTAATTTTTTGTTTTCATACATGTACAATTTGTCTTAATTTTCGGTGAGATAAATTGTGTTTCTTAAAAAAAAGTGTAAAAGGGCTTGTGTATGTTTTATCAGCATGAGAAATACATATATGCAGAGTATATTTTACGCAATAGCAAAATACCTTATATAATTCACTTTTCTGCATTTTCTAGTTTGCCAAAGGGGAAATTGGCCCCGAACCCCTTGGTTTAAAACCCAAATTTGATTTATTGAAATAATTTTCTGCCTTGATAGCAAACACGACATATGAATTTTTCTCCTGTGCTGGCTCCTAGAGCAGGGTAGATTAATTAACAAAGGTAGGATTATTTGGGATCAGGATGAAATATCTTCCCTTGGGCTAGTAAATTAGAATCAAAGGACAGTCCACAGCACAAAACTTTGACCTTAATCTCTGTGTTTAGGAAGGGCTTTGTTCAGTTGGTAGATTGCTTATTGTGTTAGTTCAGAGAGGGTAAGAGAGCCACTCAAGGTAACAATCAACCACAGCTTCTGAAATTATCAGGAGTAGATAAAGCCAAGTAAGAGAAAGGATCCCACAATTTGCTATTCCATTTAAAATACAATTTTTTTCTTCCTTGAGGGGGAACAAGTTCTGCCTGCAGTGTCACACTACCTAAGGATATGTCAAGGCCAGGAAGAATAGTATGTTCCAGCATGGACACCTCTCAGAATGTTTCATTCCATGGTCCTATCCTGTTAAGTAGAGAAGTTATCACACAGTTGCTTTTCCCAGGAGGTGCAAATCCCAGCTCTGTTGCAAATGGTTAAGACTGAACTGGGTTAGAATTTGTTGTTAGGTTCCATCGAGTCAGTTCTGACTCATGTACACCCTGTGTACAACACAATGAAACACTGCCTGGTCCTGTGCCATCCTCACAATTGTTTCCACTGTCAGTCCATCTCATTGAGGGTTTTCCTCTTCTTTGCTGACCCTCTATTTTACCAAGCATGATGTCATTCTCCAGGAACTGATCCCTCCTGACAACTTGTCCAAAGTATGCAAGACATAGTCTCGCCATCCTTGCTTCTAAGGAGCATTCTGGTTTTATTTCTTCCAAGACAGACTGGTTTGTTCTTTTGGCAGTCCATGTCGTATTCAGTATTCTCCAGCACCACAGTTCAAAGGCGTCAATTCTTTTTCAGCCTTCTTTATTCATCTTCCAGCTTTCACATGCATAGGAGGTGATCGAAAACACCATGGCTTGGGTCAGGCTCACCTTAGTCTTCAAGGTGACATCTTTGCTATTCAACACTTGAAAGAGGTCTTTTGTAGCAGATTTGCCCAATGTAATGCGTCTTTTGATTTCTTGACTGCTGTTTCCATGGGTGTTGATTGTGGATCCAAGTAAAATGAAATCCTTGACAGGTTCAATATTTTCTTTTTATCATCATGTTGCTTGTTGGTCCAGCTGTGAGGATTTTTGTTGTCTTTATGTTAAGGTGTATTCCATACTGAAGGCTGTGGTCTTTGATCTTCATCAGGAAGTACTTCAAGTGCTCTTTACTTTCAGCAATCAAGGTTCTGTCATTTGCATAATGCAGGTTGTTAATGAATCTTCCTGCAATCCTGATGCCCCGTTCTTCTTCATATAGCCCAGCGTATCGGATTATTTGTGTAGCGTACAGATTGAATAGGTATGGTGAAAGGATACAACCCTGACACACACCTTTCCTGACTTGGTCTATGTAGGTTCCTTATGAGCACAATTAAGTGTTCCGGAATTCCCATTCTTCACAATGTTATCCATAATTTATTATCCGTACAGTTGAATGCCTTTGCATAGTCAGGAAAACATTTTTCTGCTGTTCTCTTGTTTTGAGCCATGATCCATCTGACACCAGCAGTGATAATCCCTGGTTCTGCCTCCTCTTCTGAATCCAGCTTGAATTTCTGGCAGTTCCCTGTTGATATGCTGCTGCAGCTGCTTTTGAATGCTCTTCAGCAAAATTTTGCTTGCACGCGATATTAATGATATTCAATAGTTTTCACATTCAGTGGGATCACCTTTCTTGGGAATAAACATAAATATAGATCTTTTCCAGTTGGTTGGCCCTGTAGCTGTCTTCCAAATTTCTTGGCATAGACAAGTGAGTACTTCTAGCACTGCATCCATTTGTTGAAACATCTCAATTGGTATTCCATCAATTTTGGGAGCCTTGTTTTTTGCCAATGCCTCCAGTGTAGCTTGGACTTCTTCCTTCGGTACCATTGGTTTCTGCTCCTATGGAACCTCCTGAAATGGTTGAACTTTGACAAGTTCTTTTTGGTATAGTGACTCTGTGTATTCCTCCCATCTTCTTTTGATGCTTCTGAGTTGTTTAATATTTTCCACATAGAATCCTTCAGTATTGCAACTCAAGGCTTGAATTTTTCTCCAGTTCTTTCAACTTGAGATATGCAGAGAATGTTCTTCTGCTTTGGTTTTCCATCTCCAGGTCTTTGTCCATGTCATTATAATACTTCACTTTGTCTTCTCTAGCCACCCTTTGAAATCTTCTGTTTAACTCTTTTACTTCATCATTTCTTCCTTTCACTTAGCTAGTCAACATTCTAGAGCAAGTTTCAGAGTCTCTTCTGACATCCATTTAGGTTTTTTATTTCTTTCCTGTCTTTTTAATGATCTCTTGCTTTCTTCATGTATGATGTCCTAGATGTCATTCACAACTTATCTGGTCTTCAGTCATTAGTGTTCAGTGAGTTAAATCTATCCTTGAGGTGGTCTCTAAATTCAGGTGGGGTATACTCAAGGTCATACCTTTAGCTCTTGTCGAATTGTTCTAATGTTCTTCAGTTTCAACTTGAATTTGGATATGGGCAATTGATGGTCCATTCCGCAGTCAGACCCTGGCCTTGTTCTGACTGATGATACTGAGCTTTTCCATCATCTCTTCCCACAGATGTAGTTGATTTGATTCCTGCGTATTCCATCTGGTGAGATCCACGTGTATAGTCACCATTTATGTTGCTGAAAAAAGGTATTTGCAATAAAGAAGTTGTTGTTCGTAAATAACCCAATTAAAAAATGGGCAGAAGATATGAACAGACACTTCACTAAAGAAGACATTCAGGTAGCTAACAGATTCATGTGGAAATGCTCACGATCATTAGCCATTAGTTTCAAATCAAAACTATAATGAGATTTCATCTCACTCCAACAAGGCTGGCATTAATCCAAAAAACACAAAATAATAAATGTTGGAGAGGCTGTGGAGAGATTTGAACACTTACACACTGCTGGTGGGAATGTAAAATCGTACAACCACCTTGGTAATCAATTTGGCTCTTCCTTAAAAAGCTAGAAATAGAACTACCATGTGATCCAGCAATCCTACTCCTTGGAATATATCCTAGAGAAATTAGAGCCTTTACATAAACAGATACATCCACACCCATGTTTATTACAGTACTGTTTACAATAGCAAAAAGATGGAAGCAACCAAGGTGCCCATCAACGGATGAATGGATAAAAAAATTATGGTATATTCACACAATGGAATACTATGCATTGATAAAGAACAGTGAGGAATCTGTGAAACATTTCATATCATAGAGGAATCTGGAAGGCGTTATGCTGAGTGAAATTAGTTGCAAAAGGACAAATGTTGTATAAGACCACTAGTATAAGAACTTCAGAAATAGTTTAAACTGAGAAGAAAACATTCTTTTGTGGTTACGAGAAGGGGGAGGGAGGGAGGGTGGGAGAGGGTATTCACTAATTAGATAGCAGATAAGAACTGCTTTAGGTGAAGGGAAAGACAACACACAATAAAGGGGAGGTCAGCACAACTGGATAAAACCAAAAGCAAAGAAGTTTCCTGAATAAACTGAATGCTTCGAAGGCCAATGTAGCAGGGGCAGGGGTTTGGGGACCATGGTTCAGGGGACATCTAAGTCAATTGGCATAGTAAAATCTGTTAAGAAAACATTCTGCATCCCACTTTGAAGAGTGGCGTCTGGGGTCTTAAACGCTAACAAGCGGCCATCTAAGATGCATCAATGAGTCTCAACCCACCTGGATCAAAGAAGAATAAAGAACACCAAGGACACAAGATAATTATGAGCCCAAGGAACAGAAAGGGCCACATAAACCAGAGACTACATCATCCTGAGACCAGAAGAACTAGATGGTGCCTGGCTACTACTGATGACTGCTATGACAGGGAACACAACAGAGAACCCCTGAGGAAGCAGGAGTGCAGTGGGATGCAGACCTCAAATTCTCATAAAAAGACCAGACTTAATGGTCGGACTGAGACTAGAAGCACCCCAGTGGTCATGGCCCCCAGACCTTCTGTTGGCTCAGGACAGGAACCATTCCTGAAGACAACTCTTCAGACATGGATTAGACTGGACAATGGGTTGGAGAGGGATGCTGGTGAGGAGTGAGCTTCTTGGATCAGGTGGACACTTGAGACTATGTTGGCATCTCCTGCCTGGAGGAGAGAGGAGAGGGTAGAGGGAGTTAGAAGCTGGCAAAATGGACATGAAAAGAGAGAGTGGAGGGAGGGAGCGGGCTGTCTCGTTAGTGGGAGAGTAATTGGGAGTATGTAGCAAGGTGTCTATTTTTGTGGAGAGACTGACTTGACTTGTAAACTTTCACTTAAAGCACAATAAAAAGTATAAAAAAAAAGTTGTTGGTCTTACAAAATTATATCATGAGATCTCCGCCATCATTTCTGTCACCAAGGCCATATTTTCGAACTATCAATATTTCTTCTTTGTGTCCAACTTTTGTGTTCCAATCTCCAGTAATTATCAATGCATCCTGACTGCATGTTTGATCAGTTTCAGACTGCAGGAGTTGGTAAAAATATTCAGTTTCTTCATCTTTGGCCTTAGTGGTTGGTGCATAAATTTGAATAATAGTCATATTAACTGGTCTTCCTTGTAGGCATATGGATATTATCACTGACAGTGTTATACTTCAGGATAGATCTTGAAATGTTCTTTTTGGTGATGAATGCAATACCATTCCTCTTCAAGTTGTTGTTTCCGGCATAGTAGACCACAGGATTGTCCAATTCAAAATCGCCAATACCAGTCCATTTCATTTCACTAATGCCTAGGATATGCATGTTTATGTGTTCCAGTTCATTTTTGACAACTTCTAATTTTCTTAGGTTCATACTTCATACATTCCATGTTCTGATTATTAACGAATGTTTGCAACTGTTTATCATTTTGAGTCGTGCCTAGGAAGGACCCAGCAGTCTACTTCTGAAATGATTTAGCCAGTGAAAACCTTATGAATGGCAGCAGGTCAGAATTTTAGATATAGAGAAAATGAAATTTCCAGCTACACGAGAGGTTGGGGGTAGATGATGTAGTTTACAACCTGGAGGAACAGTTTCCTGGTTAAAGATTTACTGTCTTACAAATAGTGGGCTTGGTGGGTTGGCCAAGGCTGATAATCTGGGGTGCCAGAAGTTCATCAGGAGAGTTATGATGTCAGTGTTAGTGGTGATAGTATTGAAGTTTTTTTTTTTAGAATGGGAAATGTGAATGTAAAATTCCAGAGTGTGGCATTTTGTAGTGGGATTGGTGATGATAAGAAGAATTTGGTATGTACCTTTCCAGTGAGGGTAATGGAATGATTTTTTCTTCTGCCCTTTGATATGGAGACAGCCAATAGCCTATGGGCTATGGTTCGAACTTTCAAGCTTGATTGGGATGGTTTCTTATGTATATGAGTGGGTAGCACTGATGCATTTCATCAGTGCTTTGCTGCAGTTTAGCAAGTGGTTTCCAAAATAGAATTTACCCAGCCACTTCTGTATGTTTATTTTGTACACATGCCAAATTTTGGGGGGATAAATGACACAAGAATGGTGAAAAATTTGGTAGGTGTGGAATCTAGGTGATGGATAGATGTATGTTCTTTATATTGTGTTCTCTACTTTTGTAGAAATTTTCAAGATACATAATAAAATGTTTAGAAAAAAATGCATGACACCAATAGCATATATCTTTCATATCCCACATTTAATTTATTGCCAAATCCTCTTGATTCCTTCCTTTAAAATAAATTGACAATCTACTTCTTGCTACTTTTACTGCTACTTCCTTCATGTAGGCCACCATCCTCTCCTACCTGAGCAACTCCAATAGCTTCCTAACTGGTCTCCCTTCTTCTGCCCTTGTCTGTGCCAGGGTTCATTCTCAACAGAGCATCCAGAGATTCCTGTCTTGTTATTCTTCTCCTCAAAACCCTTCAGCACTTCTCTTTCTCATTTAGACAGGAGAAGAGTCTTGAGCTTGAAGACATTGAAAAACAAAGAGAAAAAAACATAAGAGTGCCTCAGGGAAAATATCAACCAGTTCAACTTACATGTAATTGGAGTCCCAGAAAAAGAAGAGAATGATACTGGGGAAGAAAAAATTATTTGAAGAAAAGTGGCTGAAATTTTCCCAAATTTGAGGAAAATCATTAACTTTTCTGATTGTAAGACCTGTAAAGAAACAGACTGTGTCTATAGAATTTTTTTCATTATACTCCTAGCACTTAGCCTAGTCTCGATAGATATTTATTGAATGAATGAATGAATGAACAAATGAATGAATCATTGAATACGAAATGTGTTAAAAGACCGTATGGTTATGGGTGGAAATGTTTACAACTGCAAAAAAGCATCAAAAGAGTTTTTAAGGCTGTTAGAAAATTGGAAAAATCAAAAAAGTGTATGTTCTTTTTTAATCTGATGAATAGTTTTCTATTTATCTGCCATAGGCCTGAGTTGGTAGTTAAGAAGCTACGATACTATGCAAGATTTATAGTAGTTTGTCTTCTTCTCAACAAAATGGATGTTGTGAAGGATCTTGTAAAGGTAAATGTACTTTAAAATAATTAAAATCCTAAATTCTAATTGTGCATGGATAATTTTGTTTTAAATAGATTTAAGACTAAAATATTTTTGATACATCTAAATAATACAACATTCAAAATATATTACCTTCTGACAAGGATAGTGATAAAATTTTTTCCATTTATCTTCATATTTCAAACATGCTTATACTAAACAGATAATCATCTCAGTTCCTTGCTTTTGTCCCTTCAACATGTTTTATATTTCACAGCCCATCAATAAATGGTTGGGAAATGGAAACAACAGTTTAAATATTTAGTTTAAGAGAAAATAATTAAAAAGCTAGATCAGGAAAAATCTAAATAATGTTTTACAAAGATATTGTGAGTGACTTTCGGTTTTTCTGCCACTTGTGAGTGTCTGCATCATTCGGGTAATTAAGCATTAACTGTCCTGAATTCACTTAATACCAGTAATTGCTGCTTACTAAATTCTGGTTTTAGTTTTTACTCCATAGTTTTGATGGCATACTTCCTAAATTTTGGTACTTAAACTTAACATGCATTGCTTTGACAAGGCCACCAGAAGTAGCTCTACATACAGCTCCTCTCTCTTCCCGAACCCCCGTTTGCTATTAAGACTATTTCCAAAAAAAAAAAAAAAAAACCTAGCATGATTCAAATCCAAAGAGCTTCAGCTAGATAGTGTTCTTTTTTTTTTTTTTTTTTTAATGCTTACTCAGGTATTTCCATGCTCTCCTAAAATTTTTGGATTTTCTTTCTTCAAACATTTTTAATATGGGTTGGAGCCCTGGTGGCGCAGTGGTTAAGAATTATGGCGAGCTATAGCGGCTAACCAAAAGGTTGGCGGTTTGAATCTACCAGCTACTCCTTGGAACCCTGTGGGGCAGTTCTGCTCTGTCTTGTAGGGTCATTATGAGTTGGAATCGACTCGAAAGCAACGAGTTTTATATATGGGTCACCCTGGGTCTCTATAAAAATACTACTTGATGTGCATCAATCTGGAGTTCCTGCTTTTGAAGCACACCCATGTGGTTTCAGTTCTTTATTTTCTGTTGAAATTGGGACTGTGTATTTTTTTTTTTTATTGATAATAATCAAACTTGTAAACTTTATCATTTTCTATCAGGAGTATGATACAGTATAGATATGTTTTAATGTTGTATTTTTGTCAACCTTTTGTTTTATGGTACTGTAAAATCAGGAACTGTCAGATGAAATTGAAGATTATACTCACCGCTTTAATACTGAAGATCAAGTAGAGTGGAACTTGGTGCTTCAAGAAGTGGCAGCTTTCATCGAGGTCAGTTTTTGACAAGGAAGGTTGTCATAATTATGGATAAGTAAACAGCTGTGTGGTATACTTATTTATTGTGTGTGTATATGAAGAAGAAGGAATAACTTAGTCTATTAATGTCTTGTGCCATTTGCTACTTATTGCTTCTTTTTTTAGGCGGACCCCGTCATGGTATTAAATGATGATAATACCATTGTTATCACATCTAATCGCCTTGCTGAAACAGGAGCCCCATTGCTGGAACAGGGCATGATTGTGGGACAGCTGTCTCTGGCTGATGCACTCATTATTGGTAATTGTAATAATCAGGTAAAGAACTGTGAAGGAATTATGCTTAAATTTTAAAAAATACTGCTTTTGATTATTACAGAGTTATTACCTTGTATATATCTTAACATCCATTTGCGAGGAACTGCTTTATTAAATTGTGCTTTGTCCATATGTGAAGTGTAATATAGACATTTATTATACAAGGAATTTTTAATGATGCAGGAAGATGCTTATGATATGGTAAATGACAGAAAAAAAAAACCTGTTATGGAGCTGTGTCGACAGAATTATTTCATATGTGTTAGAATGTCTGTATACATATGTGCATAGGAAGAAGACTCAAGAAAACAAAAAAACCAAACCAGTTGCTGTCGAGTCAACTCATAGGGACCCTATAGGACAGAGTAAAACTGCCTCGTAGGGTTTCCAAGGAGTGGCTGGTGGATTTAAACTGCCGGCCTTTTGTTAGCAGCCAAGTTCTTTAAATACTGCGCAACCAGTGGAAGAAGACTAGGAGGAAATTTATCAGTATTGTAAAATGTTTATCTCTGAATAGCAGATTTATAGTTGATTTTTATTTTCTTTATGGCTTTCTAAACTTTTCAAATTTCTGTGTATTAATTTTACAGTGATAAAAATAAGGTTTTCTTTTATTGAGGTAAAATTCACATAACATGAAATTTACCATTTCAAATATTTTAAAGTGTACTATTCAGTGACTTTTAGTACACAGTGTTGCGCAACTATGACCACTATTTAATTCCAGAACATTTCCATAGCCCCCCAAGCAAACCCTACCCATTAAGCAATTGTGCCTTATTCCTCTTCCCAGAGCCCCCAGCACCTGGCAACCATTAATCTATTTTCTATCTCTCTAGATTTCCCTGGTGGTCCAGTGGTTAAGAGCTGGGCTGCTGACCAAAAGGTTGGCTGTTTGAATCCACCAGCTGCTCCTTAGAAACCCTATGGGGCAGTTCTACTCTGTCCTATAGGGTCATTATGAGTTGGAACCAACTCAACAGCACACAACAACATAGATTTCCCAAGGAGCCCTGGTTGCACAGTGGTTAAGTGCTTGGCTGTTAACTGAAAGGTTGGTGGTTCGAACTCACTAGCTGTTCTGTGGGAGAAAGATGTGGTCCCTTGCTTCCGTAAAGGTTACAGCCTTGGAAACGCTACGAGGCAGTTCTACTCTGTCCTCTAGGTTCACTCTGAGTTAGAGTCGACTTGACTGCAATAGGTGTATGGGTTATAGATTTCCCTGTGCTGGACATTTCGTATAAATGGAATCATGCAACATGTGACCTTTTGTGTCTGGCTTCTTTAACTTGGCATAATGTTATCAAGGTTCATCCACCTTGTAGCATGTATCAGTACTTCATTCTGTGAGGTGTTGTTTTTAAGTACATTCATCGAAGGTGAATTTCAAATGTTTTTCATAACAGACTAGCTCTATGGTGATGAATCTTTTTTACTGGAAATTTAATTTACTGGAAATTACAGGATGTTAGGAAAGCATCACTAATGAATGCATTTTTCTATCTTGTGTAGTCACATGTGCTGTAATTTTGGATTTTTCCCAGTCACGTATTGTTTCTGTTGTTGTTAATTTTTTCTAATACTCCTCCATTTTAGCATCTTATAGCCATCATTTTGCAAATTTCTAAATTAAAACATTTAAAAAACTATTATATACCTATCAATCGAGTGGACAAATTTTGAAACATATTTATGGTTTATAGAGTTACATTATCTGAAAGACTCCGGATTTTTTCTCACCCTTTTTTTTTTTTTCATTCCAAGAAAAATTTTCTAATCAGAGGAATATAAGTTAAAATCAGTCAAGATATCAGCCACCCAAAATGACTAAAAACAAGCAAAGCAGACAAAGAAACTGATGATACCAAATCCTGACAAGCTTGTGTAAAAATTGGACTGTAAATTGGTATATCCACTTTAGAATATTAAGCAGTATCTAATACAGCAAAATCTGTATCTCTGTAATCTAGCAATTCCAGTATTTCTTAGTGATTTGTAGGAGTTAACAATATATTCTGCATAAGCATTTTTTGTCAGATTTATGTATTGGAAATACCTTCTTCTACTTTATGACTTGACTTTTACTGTCTACTGGTGTCTTTTGATGAGCAGAAGTACTTAATTTTAATGTAGTCCCATTTATAATGTTTTTTTTATTTTGTGGTAAGTGCTTTTTTGTTTCCTAATTTGAGAAATCTTTTACTACTCCATGGTCATGAAGATAAACTCCTGTTTTTTTCGAAAGGCTTCATTATGTTATCTTTCACATTTAGATTTGTAGTCCATCTGGAACTTATTTAGTTTTGGTGTGAAGTATAGGTCAAGATTCCCATGTGGATTTCCAATAGACCTAGCACAAGTATTGAAAAGACCCTCTTCTCCACTGCAGTGCAGTGTCACTTTTGTCATAAATATAATGACCAAATATGTGTGAATCTGTTTCTGTACTCTGATTCTGTTTTTTTTTTTGTTGTTGTTCATTTATGTATCGTGCCAATACCACACTTGATTAATAAACATTGTTACAGGTCTTGATATCTTGTAGTGAATGAAATACTGATTTTCTCTACTGTTTTTTTTTTTTTTCCATTGATTTCTGCTACTTACTATTTTCTTCTTCCTACTTTGGATTTAATTTGGTCTTTTTCTACATTCTAAAGCTAGAGTCTTAGATAATTGATTTTAGAACTTTCTTCTCTTTTAATATAAGAATTTAAAGCTATAAAATTTGCTTTAAGCATTACTTGAACTTCGTTCCACAGATTTTGATAATTTGTTTTTATTTTCATGCAGTTCAAAATACTTTTTAATTTCCAATGATACCTTCTTTGTCTCTTACAACAGTATATTGCATACCAGTACCAGTTGAATTCAATTAGACTCTGATTCATGGTGACCCCATGTGTGTCCTAGTACAACTGTGCTCCATAGGGTTTTCAGTGGGGAATTTTTTGGATGTAGATTGCCAGGCCTTTCTTCTGAGGTATGCCTATGAGTAAGTCAAACCTCCCATCTTTCCGTTAGTAGCTGAGCGCATTAACTGTTTGCACAACCTGGGGACTGCAGTATATTGCATACCCTCATTCTTTTTGCTGTTGTTGACACACTTTTACTTGTACATATGTTATAAATTTCATAACACATGCTATCTTTTATTAAATTTTATTAAAAACAAGTTATCTTTTGGAGAAATTTTTTAAATCAGAAAAAAATATTTGATATATATTCACTTATTTACCATTTCCAATAGTCTTCATTTTTTGGTGTAGAATCATGTTTCTATCTATTAATATTTCCTTCCTTCTGAAGAATTTCCTTTAACACCTCTTACAGTACAGGTATGCTGATGACAAATTCTCTTGGCTTTTGTTTATCTAAAAAAAAGTTTTTACTTCAGCTTTCACTGGGTAAAATATTTTCGACTGACGGTTTTTTCCTTTTAGCACTTTAAAGATTTTGTTTTATTGTCTTCTGGCTTAACATTTTTTCGGGCAAGAACACTGTTCTGATTCTTTTCTTTGTTCCTATGTATGTAAGTACATAATGTCTCCTTTTTCTTCTGGCTTGTTTTTTTGCACATTGATGACTTAGTTTTATTTGTCATAAGTGAGTAGGAGCTTAAATAGACAAGTAACCTATGATTGAATTACTGACAAAAGGGTTGATGGCCTTAGATCATCTGTATCAAAACCAAATCTATTATTAGTTAGTGTTAATAGACACCTGCCAACACTTCCTTCATGTCTGCCCGGTATGTCCTTTTGTGCTTTTAGCTTTATTTGAGTATTGAGTAGAGCAGTTCTCGCAGCCAATTCTTTCCCAGCAGTGTTATGCTACCCTTACTGTAGGACAGCTGAAGGTATTAGTGCTCTCTTACTTTCCTAAACCCTTTTTTTCTCTTCCAATCCTGGCCTCTGAGGAAATTATTTTCTTTTAAGTTCTTCTGTATATCTCAAAGGGGAAGTGTTCATGGATACCTAACCCTTATATAACTGGAAGCAGAAGCTTTATTTCTTTTTTTATATATGTATATATAGAAATGATGGTTTTGATTCCGTATGTGAAAATATGACTTTGATAATGGTAATCTTTTTGATGTCTGGTATTGGGAGATTAGAGTTCAACAAAATGATTCATGCATTTAGTAAGTTAGTTTTTTTTGAGAACCAGTTATATACCAGGCACTGGTGTTGCATGGGAGAGAAAAGAAAAGATACGGTGCCTTCCCTGATGGAGGTTACAGTCTGGTTGTGAAGACAGACATTAATCAAGTAATCACCTGGATAAATATAAGATTGACACTTCACCAATGTGGCAAAAGAGACGTGCATGGTTCTGACTATTTATAATCGTGGGGTTTGACCTAGTCCTGGAGGTCATTGAAAAATTTTTTGAGAACAGTAGCTTGAGCTAAGAACTAACAGGTAAATAGAACTTAATGGTCTAAACAACAGAGTGTGCCAGGCTGAGGGAAGAGCATGTGTCATGGGCTGGAGGACGAATGGGGTCATGGTGAGTATGAGAGATCAGAAGAAAGGTAAACTGACAGGAACCAAGAGAGCAAAGGGAAACACATAACAATGAGAGGTAGGTAGGGCTATATCAGCTTCACTTTGTAAAAATAAATAAATAATAATTTTTTTTTTTTCATGTTAAATAACTTGTCTGGAAAACCATTAAAGGGCTTAATGCAGGAGAGGAACGTGATGAGACCTGGATTTTGGAAATATCATTTTGGTTTTAGTTGTAGAGAACGGATTGGAGCCAGAATGGGTGTGGCAGTGCACTTAGGAAATTTGTTGAAATAATCTTGATGAGGGATGATAACATCTTCTATTAAAGCAGTGTGGTGCTAATAGATTAATGAGGTTAATTTCAAGAGATACATGGGAGTTCCAACCAACAGCATTTGGTATTGAGTTTGACATGGAAGTAAGGGAGAAGTAGATGTCAAAGATGATTTCTATGTTTTTGGCCTGTTGTGCAGGTAGGTATATGAAAATATCAGTCACTAAACCTGATTGTTCAGTTTGGGATGTAAGAAACCTATCTGCGGAGCAGAATGTATGAGAAAGAGAATTAAAAGGCTAGAGAGTAAGGAGCCAAAGAACTAAGGGAAAGTTAGGGAATAGGAAATAGAGAAGTACAAGTGATGTCGGGCATGAAATACCAGGTTAGGATCAACAAGCTTGAAGTAGAAAGAAGTATGATGTATTCTTGTGGCCTGAAAACAACCTTATTTAACAGGGGTAGCTATTATTGGTTTAAAACAGGTATCTATAAATCTCCTGTGTGTAGGGTTTGTTCCTTTAAACTCTCATGTGGCAGAAAGTGTTATACCTAGAGTGTGTGCTCTTATTTTTATGCCTCATTTTACACAAAGTGGAGAGGACAGATGAACTAGGTCATTTTCTTCAAGACCTAGTCTAAGGGATCTTCTCGTATTTCCTTGTGTAGAAGTTATAGGACTAACTGGTGATCAGCATGTGGAACTTAAGAGCAGTCTTAACATTTCAGAAAATGTTCCACATGGTCAGAAAATCCCCTCTTTGTTACTTTGTGAAATTTTGAAGAGAATTTAACTGTTCTTTGAAAATTTTCACAGTGAAATAATTGGAGAATAAAATACCCAATGTCATGAAGTATATCTGAATGTCAACAGTAATAACATGATTGGAGGGGAGACGGGAGGGTGGAGGGAGTCAGAAGCTGGCCAAATGGACACGAAAAGAGAGAGTGGAGGGAAGGAGTGTGCTGTTTCATTAGGGGGAGAGTAACTGGGAACATATAGCAAGGTGTGTATAAATTTTTGTATGAGAGACTGACTTGTTTTGTAAACTTTCACTTAAAGCACAATAAAAATTTTTAAAAAAGAGTAACAACATGATGAAAGACTTCAAGCTCTGTGGGTTGCATTAATGGCCAGGTTTATGTGTTTGCAGGTTAAATTCAGTGAACTAACTGTTGACATGTTCCGGATGTTACAAGCTCTGGAAAGGGAGCCAATGAATTTAGCTTCCCAGATGAATAAACCAGGAATGCAGGTATTCTTCTCCCTACATCTGCAATTTTGGTAATAGCCTTGCTGCTTCTGTTCCTGTGCAGCCATTATTCACCTAATACTGCAAGTGCGAATAAAGTTCTCTTGATTTGGGAAACAGGAGAACTAGATAAACATAAAAATAACAGTGAGTAAAGAGAAAGATATTTAATAGAGGATAGCGAAAATAGGCACTGATAAGACATCTGTCAAATATGACTTGTGTGTATGTTGTCTTCTGTCTGTAAATACAGGAATCAGCTGACAAGCCTACCAGACGAGAAAACCCCCACAAGTATCTGCTCTATAAACCAACCTTCAGCCAACTATACACATTCTTAGCAGCATCTTTTAAGGTATGTGTGATCCAGTGTTTTTTACTATATGGCAAAAGTGTGCCCTAGCTGGAATCTGTGAGGCACTCTTCTCTTTGAATATTTGAGTCAAGAATTTAGGTAGAATATTAAAATGAAAATCTGCCTTTAGAATAACTGTCCTAAACACAGCTGTTTTTGAAATGGAAATTGCTCCTAATGTTGTGAGTGTTCCTCGCTGTTAGTTAATGGGAATATTGATTAATTAGCATTCTCCTTCCTCCAGGTATTTATTACCAAAGTACCTTAGGTATAACAGTTACTGCAGAACTCAAACATAGGAGCACACATTCCCAGGCATATCATATATTCAAGAAGCTGTGTGAACATTTTGATCATCTCAAAGAACCTTGGGAAACAGGAGAATTCGCCCCAAAGATTATATAGAGAAAATCATGAGGGGTATTTGTCTTTTAGACCTGTGGTTGGGATCTTTACTTCTCATTTCAAGTTTTCAGAGAACATTCTCTAAGTGATGTAGTTTTTGAAGCAGAAAATGTCTTCTCAACTTTTGGTAATAGTTTTAGATTATAGGTAAACTGAGTGACTCTTAGAAGAGACAACAGTACGTTAAATTAGGGGTTTTTTCCCCCTTCAACTTTAAAATGTCATGAAATTGAAATAAGCTGTGTTGTTTTTACTGTTTGTTGTTTTGTGTATGTGATTTTCTTTGATTTAGGAGCTGCCTGCCAATAGCGTGCTTCTGATTTACCTGTCAGCCACTGGCGTTTTCCCCACAGGTCGTTCTGATAGTGAAGGTACAATAAAGGAATGCTCCCTGTCCTGAGCAGGGCTTGAATTCTCTTTATTTTCTACAAGACAATGGCCCGTAGCCCACAGACCATCTCAAGCTTTCTAGAGAGGCTTCCAATTTTGAAATCTCATCTATTTGTTGAATTAGTAATCATGTAGAGACCCCAGTCTGTTTTAAAGCCTATAAATCATCAGAAAATTCATATCTTAAATGCATGCCTCAGTTTCAAATTTTCCAAAAGCATATTTATATAAGGACTTCTATGTTTTGAAGTTGTAAAGGATGATTAAAAACCAAGCCTGAGTATCTACTTCACATTGTTGAATTTTTCTGAGCATATTAGGGAATCTGGTCAGTGCTACAGTGTGGCTGAAAGTCTTTGTAGAAATCAGTGCGCTTTTAGAACTATGAAAGTTCAAGTCTTTGTCATGATTTTGTTGTTTTTTTCTTTACATCGTTTTTATGAATTCAACCTGTGGAATATTGGGATGCTGTTTCAGAATAAAAACTTAAAACTGTCCAGAATATATGAGTCCAGAATTGCTCAGAATATGAGTAACTTGTATGTAAATAAGGCAATTAAATCTTTGGGGAAAAAAATAATTCTTAACATTCTTAACGTTTTCCTCCTCATCTGTTTGTTGAAATTTGCATTCCTTTATACAATGCATGTCCCTGTCATCTTCCTTGCATGACCAACAGATCTTCCTGAAATGTTAAAATGAAAACAAAACAAAACAAAAATCTCTGTAGTCTTTTCATTGCAGTGATTTTTTTTCCTAGGAAAAGAATATAACGTAACATTGAGTGACGCTAAATCTTAAACTGCTTGAGTTTTTTTTATAATAAAGTTAGTAATTTTATTTATAAGTAATCATATATTTTTTTTCTTGAAACACTGTTGAATCAGGATTTCTGGGCCATAGCTTAATTCTGGGCCATAGCTTATTCTTGTTTTACTTTTTTTCAAAGTGCGATAAGAACTGACTGGTCCTTGGAGAGAGATTATTCTGGACATCCCACAGTTGCTGTTCCATTTAGACAAGAGCTTAACTAACTAATATGACCAGCAGGGAAAAGTTAACTTGAAAACCAGAACTGCAGTGATCGATACAATAGTGATGATAATGGACTTTTCACATGCTGAAATTTGGCAGTGCTTTTGTTAAAAATTAAGTTTTTGTCAATAACAGTTTTCAAATTCTTTTCAAATATTTCCCTAAATACTATAATTAGTGACTCACTTAAGATTATATTTAAGAGATAATTGAGTACCATCAACTCCCGACTTCTGGAGCCATTAAGATTGGATGTACCCCTGAAGCTATTGCCCTGAGATAATCTTTACACTTTCAACCAAAAATATTCCCTGAAGTCTCCTCAAAAACAAATGATAGTTTGTTTAGCTTAATTAGTGAAAAATGTCGGCATTGAGCATTATGCTGTTTTAAGAACTATCTGTATGGAATCAACTCCACGGCAGCAACTTGAAAGATTAGATAGGAATCTTGAGGGGCAGTGAGCTTGTGTTAATGTGGGAGAAATGACCCAGAGGAGGAAGACGAGAATGGTTGCACAACTCTAAGATTGTAATCAGTGTCGCTGAATGGTACATGTAGAGGCAGTTGAATTGGTGTATGTTTTGCTGTGCATATTCTCAGCAACAACAACAAAATAAATTAAAAAAATTTAAAAAGAAGTAATTCAGTAAGATTTCATTCTGCAGTAATCTTATTTAAATAATTTTGTTAAACCTGAGATTTCCGTTTTGCTTGAAATGTAAAGATCATTTTGAGTATCTCAGATTCTCCATCCCTTTTATTACCTAGAATAAAGGATGCAGTAGATTCTTGTTTTGTTTTTCATTATATTGTGTTTGGTGAATAGATGAATAATTAAATAATATTTAAAAAAATGTCGAAGCAGGCAACATACTGAAATAATTTAAATACTGCATTAAATGAAAGTGTTAAATTTTAAAGTAATTAAAATAATGAAATTTTTTGTAACTTGAATGTTTTGTCAATGAGATAGTCACACAATACTTTTACATTTAAACATCGGGTCAATGTTACTTTCCAATTAAAGTCTAGGATCGTTCCCTCTGTTTTTATAGGTCCTTATGATTTTGGAGGTGTACTTACTAACAGTAACCGGGATATTATAAATGGAGATGCCATACACAAACGTAATCAGTCTCACAAGGAAATGCACTGGTATGTATTCTGGTGTCTCCTCTATTCTAAAAGTTACAGCTATCTCTTTTTAAAACATGAAGTAAAATGGGGACTTCTTTCTAGTACTAGAAACGTTCCCCCAGACTACTATAACCTGTTGCTGTTGAGTCAATCCCGACACAGAGTGACACTGGAGGACAGAGTAGAACTGCCCCATAGAGTTTCAACATAAAGAAAACAAAAATCCTCACAACTGGACCAATAAGCAGCATGATAAATGGAGAAAAGATCAAAGTTGTCAAGGATTTCATTTTTCTTGGATCCATATTCAACACCCACGGAAGCAGCAGCCAAGAAATCAAATGATACATTGCATTGGGCAAATCTGCAAAAGACTTCTTCAAAGTGTTGAAAAACAAAGATGTCACCTTAAGGACTAAGGTGCGCCTGACCCAAGTCATGGTGTTTGCAGTTGCCTTATATGCACGTGAAGGCTGGACAATGAATAAGGAAGACCAAAGAGGAATTGATGCATTTGAATTATGGTGTTGGAGAATATTGAATATACCATGGACTGCCAGAAGAACGAACAAATCTGTCTTGAAAAAAGTACAGCTAGAATGCTCTGTAGAAGCAAGGATGGCGAGACTTCATCTCACATACTTTGGAGATGTTGTCAGGAGAGACCAGTCCCTAGAGAAAGGCATCATGCTTGGTAAAGTAGAGGGTCAACAAAAAAGAGGAATATCCTCCAGGAGATGAATTGACACAGTTGCTGCAACAATGGGCTCAAACATGGCAACAATTGTGAGGATGGTACAGGACCAGGCAGTGTTTCATTCTGTTGTACATAGTGTCACTATGAATCAGAACCAACTCAATGGCACCTAACAGCAACAATCCTTACGGGAGCTGACTGCCACATCTTTCTCCCACAGAGCAGCTAGTGGGTTAGAATTGCTCACCTCTTGGTTAGCAGGCAAGCACTTAACCACTGCCCCACCAGGGTTCCTTTGGACGACTATTAGTTACATTTATTGGAATTCCAGCAATATTTCAAATTCTATCATAGGAAATTAGGATTTTTGACTGATACTCGTTTATTAAACGGATATTTTATTGAGTATCTATTATGTATCTATGAGTTGGAATCAACTTGACAGCAACGGGTTTGATTTGGTTTTTTATTATATAGCAAAAACTAATCAATTATTGGAGATATATTGCATTCTAGTTTGGAAGGTGACAATATGTACATGAATAAACAATATGCCAGGAGATGATACATGTTAATATCGGTACATTTAAGGGTTATTTTTCTTAAATAAAACTACTAATTGGCTATCCGAATAAATACAGGCTTTTTTTATTCTTTGCGTAATTGTTTTTCTCTTAGTGCTATGATAAAAAGGAGTTGTGAGCAGACCAAACAGAGAAATAATATTTCTGAGACTTAGCCAATAAAATGAAACAGTTCTTCATTGTTATTGTTGTCGTTGCTTTCCCAGCCTTCATCCTGGCGATCTCTATCCTTTCACAAGGAAGCCCCTGTTTATCATTGTGGATTCATCCAATAGTGTTGCCTATAAGGTAAGCTCTGTGAACGAACGCTATTGCACACTTTATACAGTATGGCACCAGCCTAAGGGTACCCACCCTTAATGTGTGCCTTTTTGTTTTGCTTTATTTTATTTCATTTTACAGTTTATATTTAGTCTTTCTTTTCTTTTGAGGTTGTGCATGCTAGTCAGGATCTGGTGCTATGAATAGAAACAAGAAGAAAACGCATGAATGGACACTCATTGGAAAGTAATTAATCCTCCTGCAGGAAAAAAAAAAAAATTCAAGATTTCCAAGATCTCTAGTGGGAGGCCTATTTTTGTTATATAACCCAGAATAATTTTCTTTTTTAGAGATAGGAGCATACGGGCAAATTTTATTTTCTATTTTTTAAATTTTTTCCTCCTCTATACACTGAGCCCTTTTAGTTAAGTAAAATTTCTATCCCATGTTACATAGTTACAGTATTTGAATACTGATGTATGGTTTTAGATGCACTTAATTTTTTTTTTTTTTTTTTAAGTTATGATGACTCTGAATGCTGAAATAAATGACAGGGATCTAACTTTAAAATTTTTTGTTTCATACTTTTTGTTGAAGCAGTGGTTTTGAGTGATTCTGTAAACAATGCGAGCATCAGTAAAGACCTTTAAAGTTGAATACTAGAATTGAAACTATAGATAGTTTACAGAAAAATGCAAGCGAATCTTTGTAGTCTTCTGTAATTGCATGGAATATTTCATTAGTGAATAACATTTTCAGAAAAATGCTAGGTAAACAGATCTCCCATTTACAACTGTTTCTGTCATGAGCATTCATATTTGCAGTTAGATGGAGAAGCAAACGTTAGTTTTATTTCAGGAGAGCTATGACAATGAGAGCCAAATGAGCTGACCTCAAGTGTCTGTTTTCCATTTAATTTTCATTTTTAGTGTCACTTTTCAAGGTTGAATTCTGAATTCTAAAACCATCGAATCCATCCTAGATTTTTCAGTATATTTCTTGATACCCATTTTGTCAAGTTTAATTGCTAGGAAAGTTTGCTTGAAATCTTATTACTAGCAATCAGTTTATTCCTATTAATTAGATATCGTTGAATACCACCTTATATAATCTGAAGAATATCATTTACTGTATATACCTGCTATTTCCAGAGTGCTGCTTGGATGTAAAATGAGTATTGGATGCTGATTAAAAAAAAAAAAAAATGCATGATTTGAAATGAGTTTACTCAATTATGCATAATGGTTTAAAGCTAAATTTCTGAAGCGGAGGACAGTTGTCAAGTGGAAAGTTCCCCCCCCCCCACCTGCCGCCTGGTTGCTTTTGATGCCATATGCAGTGTCACCCTTCTAAATAATTAAATTGCCCAGAACATGCTGGTCTTCAGAAATTAAGAACCCATATACAGAAGGCAAATTAAAGCATGGCATAGACCAATTTGTCCTTTTAAAAAATTAGTATTATTTAATATATCTAAATCAATTATGCAGTTCTTTGGTAACATATAAGTATTTGCCTTTCCCATAAAGCATGTGTAAAGAAGTCGTAACCTACCATTTTGAAAGTTTCTTCTTGAAAAGGAAAAGATCTGAGGGATTGGTTCATATATATTTGAATATTTTCAACATGTATATATTGCCAAAATGTTTCTTCATTTAAACATAAATCTTTAAAGTCTTACCACCCTTTCAGAGAAGAGTTAACACCACTACTACTAAAGGTATTTCAGAGCATAGAAAAGGGTGGAATACTCCCAGACTCATTCTTTGAAGCCAGCATATCCTTGATACCAAAACCAGGTAAGGACACCACAAACGAAGAAAATGGCAGACCTATATCCCTCATAAACTTAGATGCAAAAATCCTCAACAAAATTCTAGCCAGTAGAATTCAACAACATATCAAAAAAATAATTCACATGACCAAGTGGGATTCATACCAGGTATTTAAGGATGGTTCAACATTAGAAAAATAATCAGTGTAATCCATCATATAAATAAAACAAAAGACAAGAACCACATGATCTTATCAGTTGATGCAGAAAAGGCATTTGACAAAGTCCAACACCCATTCATGATAAAAACTCTCAGCAAAATAGGAATAGATGGAAAATTCCTCAACATAATAAAGGGCTTTTATACAAAGCCAACAGCCAACATCATCCTAAACGGAGAGAGTCTGAAAGCATTCCCGCTGAGAACTGGAATCAGACAAAGATGCCCTTTATCACTACTCTTGTTCACCATTGTGCTGGAGGTCCTAGCCAGAGCAAATCAGCTAGATAAAGAAATAAAGGGCCTCCGTATTGGTAAGGAAGAAATAAAAGTATCTCTATTTGCAGATGACATGATCTTATACACAGAAAACCCCAAAGGATCATCAAAATAACTACTGAAACTAATAGAAGAGTTCAGAGAATCAGGATACAAGATAAACATACAAAAATCAGTTGGATTCCTCTACAGCAGCAAAGAGAATGTCAAAGAGGAAATCACCAAATCAGTACCGTTTACAGTAACCCCCAAGAAGATAAAGTACATAGGAATAAATATATCCAGAGACATAAAAGACCTATACAAAGAAAACTACAAGGCACTGCTACCAGAAACCAAGAGAGACTTATATAAGTGGAAAAACATACCTTTCTCATGGATAGGAAGACCCAACATTATAAAAATTCTGTTCTACCTGAAGCAACCTATAGATACAATGCGATTCCAATCCAAATTCCAGTGACTTTTTTAATGAGATAGAGAAACAAATCACCAACTTCATATGGAAGGGAAAGAGGCCCTGGATAAGTAGAGCATTACTAAAAAAGAATAACAAAGTGGGAGGCCTAACACTGCCTGGTTTTAGAATATATTTTACCACCACAGTAGTCAAAACAGCCTGGTACTGGTACAACAGATACATACGCTAATGGAACAGAATTGAGAATCCAGACATAAATCCATCTGCATGTGAGCAGCTGATACTTGACAAAGGCCCGAAGTCAGTTAAATGGGGAAAAGACAGTCTCTTTAACAAATGGTGCTGGCATGACTGGATATCCATCTGCAAAAAAATGAAACAACACCCATACCTCACACCATGCACAAAAACGAACTCAAAATGGATCAAAGACCTAAATATACAATCTAAAATGATAAAGATCGTGGAAGAAAAAATATGTACAATGCTAGGAGTCCTAATATGGAGTAAACATTACTAACAATGCACAAACACCAGAAGAGAAACTAGATAACTGGGAGCTCCTAAAAATGAAACACCTATGCCCATCCAAAGACTTCACCAAGAGAATAAGAAGATTACCTACAGACTGGGAAAAGTTTTTAGCTATGACATTTCTGATCAGTGCCTGATCTCTAAAATCTACCTCAATAACAAAAAGACAACCCAATTAAAAAATGGGCAAATGACATGAACAGGCACTTCACCAAAGAAGACATTCAGGCAGCTAACAGATACATGAGGAAATGCTCACAATCATTAGCCATTAGAGAAATGCAAATCAAAACTACAATGAGATACCATCTCACTCCAACAAGGCTGGCATTACTCCAAAAAATACAAAATAATAAATGTTGGAGAGGTTGTGGAGAGACTGGAACACATATACTCTGCTGGTAGAAATGTAAAATGGTGCAACCACTTTGGAAATCAATTTGGCGCTTCCTTAAGAAGCTAAAAGTAGAAATACCATACAATCCAGCGGTCCCACTCCTTGGAATATAGCCTAGAGAAATTAGAGCCTTCACATGAACAGATCAGTGCACACCCATGTTCATTGCAGCAGTGTTTACAATAGCAAAAAGATGGAAGCAACCAAGGTACCCATCAGCAGATGAATGGATAAATAAATTATTGTATATTCACACCACGGAATACTACTCATTGATAAAGAACAGTAATGAATCCTTGAAACATAACGTGGAGGAATCTGGAAAGCATTATGCTGAGAGAAACAATCAGTTGCAAAAGGACAAATATTGTATGAGACCACTGTTATAAGAACTTAAATAGCTCAACAGAGAAGAAAATATTCTTTGATGGTTATGAGGGTCGGGAGGGAGGGAGGGAGAGGGGTATTCACTAATTACATAGTAGACAAGAGCTATTTCAGGTGAAGAGAAAGACAACATACAATACAGGAGAGGTCAGCACAACTGGACTAAACCAAAAGCAAAAAAATTTCCTGAATAAACCGAACGCTTTGAAGGCCAGCGTAGCAGGGGCAGGAGTCTGAGGACCATGGTTTCAGGGAACATCTAGGTCAATTGGCATAATAAAATCTATTAAGAAAACATTCTGCATCCCACTTTGGAGAGTGGCCTCTGGGGTCTTAATTGCTAGCAGGCGTCCATCTAAGATACATACATTTGTCTCAACTCACCTGGAGCAAAGGAGAATGAAGAACACCAAGGAAACACGGTAATTACCAGCCCAAGAGACAGAAAGGGTGAGATAAACCAGAGACTACATCAGCCTGAGACCAGAAGAACTAGATGGTGCCTAGCCACAACCGATGACTGCCCTGACAGGGAACACAATAGGAATTCCCTGACAGAGGAGGTAAGCAGTGGGATGCAGACCTCAAATTCTCATAAAAAGACCAGACTTAATGGTCTGACTGAGACTAGAAAGACCTTGGAGGTCATGGTCTCCAGACCTTTTGTTAGACCAAGACTGGAACTATTCCCAAAGCCAACTCTTCAGACAGGGATTGGATTGGACTATAAGATAGATGATGATACTGGTGAGGAGTGGGCTTCTTGGCTGAAGTAGACACATGAGACTATGTGGGCAGCTCCTGTCTGGAGGGGAGATGAGAAGACAGAGGGGAACAGAAGCTGGCTGAAAGGACACAGAGAATACAGGGTGGAGAGTAGGGATGTGCTGTCTTATTAGAAGAAGAGCAGCTAGGAGAACATAGCAAGGTATATACAAATTTTTGTATGAGAGACTGACTTGTAAACTTTTACATAAAGTACAATTAAAAAAATAAATGTTTCATACATATTTAATCATATAAATATATTTTTTTAAGAAAGTAGCTCATACGTATAGTTTAAAGCTATAGTTCTCAACTCTTTCTGTGTATCAGAAACATTCCAAGCACTTTTTAAAACTGCTGGTTCCCAGGCCCTACCTCCAGCAGTTCCGAGTCGCTTTGCCTGGGCTAGGTCTCAGACGTATATATATGTATATATGTGTGTGTGTATATGTATGTATATATGTATATACTGCTTTAAGTAAAAGTTTACCATTCAAGTCAGCCTCTCATACAAAAACTTACACACATTTTTATGTGACCCTAATTGCCCTCCCTATTATGTGATAGCACACTCCTTTCCACCCTGTATTTTCTGTGTCCATTCAACCACCTCCTGTCCCCTCTGCCTTCTCATCTCACCCCCGGACGGGAGCTGCCCACTTAATCTCATGTGTCTACTTGAACTAAGAAGTACACTCCTCACCAGTATCATTATATGTCTTATATAATGATAGTCCAGTCTAATCTTCGTAGAGTTGGCTTCGGAAATGGTTATAGTTTTCGGCTAACAAAGAGTCCACGGGGACCATATCCTCTGGGGTCCCTCCAGTCTCAGTCAGTCCGTTAAGTCTGGTCTTTTTACTAGAATTTGAGTTGTACACCCCACTTTTCTCTTGCTCCATCAGGGACTCTCTGTTGTGTTCCCTGTCAGGGCAGTCACTGGTGGTAGCCGGGCACCATCTAGTTCTTCTGGTCTTGGGCAGATGAAACTCTGGTTTTTGTGGCCCTTTCTGTCTCTTGGGTATATATTTTCTTTTTGGTGTTCTTCATTCTCCTTTGCTCCAGGTGGGTTGAGACCAACTGATGCATCTTAAGATGGCTGCTCCCCCACATGTCTGTCAGTTTGTCATACTGTGGGGACTTGTGTGTTGCTGTGATGCTGGAAGCTATGCCACCGGCATTCAGATACCAGCAGGGTCACCCAAGGAGGACAGATTTCAGCTGAGCTTCCACACTAAGACAGACTAGGAAGAAGGACCCGGTAGTCTATTTCTGAAAAGCGTTAGCCAGTGAAAGCCTTATGAATAGCAGCGGAACATTGTCTGATACAATGCTGGAAGATGAGCCCCCCAGGTTGGAAGGCACTCAGAAGATGACTGGGGAAGATCTGCCTCCTCAAACTAGAGTTGACCTTAATGACGTGGATGGAGTAAAGCTTTCGGGACCTTCATTTGCTGATGTGGCATGACTGAAAATGAGAAGAAACAGCTGCAAACATCCATTAATAATCAGAACCTGGAATGTACGAAGTATAAATCTAGGAAAATTGGAAATCGTCAAAAATGAAATGGAATGCATAAACATCGATATCCTAGGCATTAGTGACCTGAAATGGACTGGTATTGACCATTTTGAATCAGACAATCATATAGTCTGCTATGCTGGGAATGACAACTCAAAGAGGAATGGTGTTGCATTCATCGTCAAAAAGAACCTTCCAAGATCTATCCTGCAGTACAACGCTGTTAGTGATAGGAGAATATCCATACGCCTACAAGGAAGACCAGTTAATACGACTATTATTCAAATTTACACAAAAACCACTAGGGCCAAGGATGAAGAAATAGATGATTTTTATCAGCTGCCGCAGTCTGAAATTGATCAAACATGTAATCAAGCTGCATTGATAATTACTGGCGATTGGAACGCGAAAGTTGGAAATAAAGAAGGATCAGTAGTTGGAAAATATGGCCTTGGTGATAGAAACAATGCTGAAAATCGAGTGATGTAGAATTTTGCAAGACCAACGACTTCTTCATTGCAAATACCTTCTTTCACCAACATAAACGGCGACTGTACACATGGACCTCGCCAGATGGAACACACAGAAATCAAATTGACTACATCTGTGGAAAGAGACGATGGAAAAGCTCAATATCATCAGTCAGAACAAGGCCAGGGGCCAACTGTGGAACAGACCATCAATTGCTCATATGCAAGTTCAAGCTGAAACTGAAGAAAATCAGAGCAGGTCCACGAGAGCCAAAATACGACCTTGAGTATATCCCACCTGAATTTAGAGACCGTCTGAAGAATAGATTTGACACATTGAACACTAGTGACCGAAGACCAGATGAGTTGTGGAATGATATCAAGGACATCATCCATGAAGAAAGCAAGAGGTCACTGAAAAGCAGGAAAGAAAGAAAAGACCAAGATGGATGTCTGAGGAGACTCTGAAACTTACTCTTGAGCGTTGAGCAGCTACAGCAAAAGGAAGAATTGATAAAGTAAAAGAACTGAACAGAAGATTTCAATGGGCCTCTCAAGAAGACAAAGTAAACTATTATAATGACATGTGCAAAGAGCTGGACATGGAAAACCAAAACGGAAGAACACGCTCGGCGTTTCTCAAACTGAAAGAACTGAGGAAAAAATTCAAGCCTCCAGTTGCAATACTGAAGGATTCCATGGGGAAAATATTAAATGACGCAGGAAGCATCAAAAGAAAATGTAAGGAGTACACAGAGTCATTATACCAAAAAGAATTAGTCGATATTCAAACATTTCAAGAGATGGCATATGATCAGGAACCGATGGTACTGAAGGAAGAAGTCCACGCTGCTCTGAAAAGAAGGCACTGGCAAAAAACAAGGCTCCAGGAACTGATGGAACATCAATTGAGATGTTTCAACAAACAGATGCAGCGCTGAAGGTGCTCACTCGTCTATGCCAAGAAATATGGAAGGCAGCTTCCTGGCCAACTGACTGGAAGAGATCCATATTTATGCCTATTCCCAAGAAAAGTGATCCAACCGAATGTGGAAATTATAGAACAATATCATTAATATCACACGCAAGCAAAATTTTGCTGAAGATCATTCAAAAATTGCTGCAACAATTTATTGAAGGGGGACTGCCAGAAATTCCAGCCGGTTTCAGAAGAGGATGTGGAACCAGGGATATCATTGCTGATGTCAGATGGATCCTGGCTGAAAGCAGAGAATACCAGAAGGATGTTTACCTGTGTGTTATTGACTATGCAAAGGCATTCGACTGTGTGGATCATAACCAACTCTAGGTAACACTACAAAGAATGGGAATTCCAGAACACTTAATTGTGCTCATGAGGAACCTTTACATAGATCAAGAGGCAGTTGTTCGGACAGAACAAGGGGATACTGATTGGTTTAAAGTCAGGAAAGGTGTGCGTCAGGGTTGTATTCTTTCACCATACCTATTTAATCTGTACACTGAACAAATAATACGAGAGGCTGGACTATATGAAGAAGAACAGGGCATCAGGATTGGAGGAAGACTCATTAACAACCTGTGTTATGCAGATGACACAACCTTGTTTGCTGAAAGTGAAGAGGACTTGAAGCACTTACTAATGAAGATCAAAGACCACAGCCTTCAGTATGGATTACACCTCAACATAAAGAAAACAAAAATCCTCACAACTCTGTACCAATGAGCAACATCATGATGAACGGAGAAAAGATTGAAGTTATCAAGGATTTCATTTTACTTGGATCTACAATCAACAGCCATGGAAGCAGCAGTCAAGAAATCAAAAGACACATTGCATTGGGCAAATCTGCTGCAAAGGACCTCTTCAAAGTGTTGAAGAGCAAAGATGTCACCCTGAAGACTAAGGTGCACCTGACCCAAGCCATGGTATTTTCAATCACATCATGTGCATGTGAAAGCTGGACAATGAGTAAGGAAGACCGAAGAAGAGTTGACGTCTATACCATGGACTGCCAGAAGCTCGAACAAATCTGTCTTAGAAGAAGTGTGGCCAAAATGCACCTTAGGGGCAAGGATGGCGAGACTGCGTCTTACATACTTTGGACATGTTGTCAGGAGGGATGAGTCCCTGGAGAAGGACATCATGCTTGCCAGAGTACGGGGTCAGCAGAAAAGAGGAATACCCTCAACGAGGTGGATTGACACAGTGGCTACAACAATGGGCTCAAGCATAACAACAATTTTAAGGTTGGCGCAGGACCGAGTAGTGTTTCGTTCTGTTGTGCATAGGGCTGCTATGAGTCGGAACCGACTCTACAGCACCAAACAACAACAACAACAGGTGGCTACTTGCTAGCTTTTAAGACCCCAGACACCACTCACTGAAATTGGTTGCAGAACATTTTGTTAAGGAAGTTTGTTATGCCAGCTAACCTAGATGTCTACAGAAACCATGGTACCCAGAACCCTCCCCCTGCTACTCTGTCCGTTGTAGTGTTTGGTTGTATTTAGGAAACATCTTTGCTTTTGGTTTAGCCCAGTTGTGCTAATGTCTCCTGTATTGTGTGTTATCTTTGCCTTCACCTGAAAATAATTCTTCTCTACTGTCTAATTAGTGAATACTCTTCCCCCACCCTTGTAATCATCAAAGAATGTTTTCTTCTGTTTTTCTTGAGTTCTTATAATAGTGGCCTTCATACAATATTTGTCCTTTGCAACTAATTTCACTTAGCATAATGCTTTCCAGATTCTTCCATATTTATGAGATATTTCATAGATTCATCCTTTTTGTTTATCGTTGCGTAGTAGTCCATTGTGTGAATATACTTTGTTTATCCATTCGCCCCGTTGATGGGCATTTAGATTTTTTCCACCTTTTTGCTATTTTGAACAGTACTGCAAGGAACATGGGTATGCATGTATCTATTCATGTGAGGGCTCTTATTTCTCTAGGCCATATTCCAAGGAGTGGGATTATTGCATCATATGGTAGTTCTATTTCCAGCTTTTTTTTTTTAAATAATTTTCATTGTGCTTTAAGTGAAAGTTTACAAATCAAGTCAGTCTGTCACATATAAGCTTATTTACACCTTACTCCATGCTCTCACTGACTCTCCCCCTAATGTGTCAGCCCCGCTCCCTCTTTCCAGTCTTTCCTTTCGTGACGATTTATCCAGTTTCTAACCCTCTCTACCCTCCTATCTCCCCTCCAGACAGCAGATGCCAACACAGTCTCAAGTGTCCACCTGATACAAGTAGCTCACTCTTCATCAGCATCTCTCTCTAACCCATTGTCCAGTCCCTTCCATGTCTGATGAGTTGTCTTCGGGAATGGTTCCTGTCCTGGGCCAACAGAAGGTTTGGGGACCATGACCGCCGGGATTCTTCTAGTCTCAGTCAGACCATTAAGTCTGGTCTTTTTATGAGAATTTGGAGTTTGCATCCCACTGTTGTCCTGCTTCCTCAGGGGTTCTCTGTTGTGCTTCCTGTCAGGGCAGTCATCAGTTGTGGTCGAGCACCATCTAGTTCTTCTGGTCTCAGAATGATGTAAGTCTCTAGTTCATGTGGCCCTTTCTGTCTCTCGGGCTCATAGTTATCGTGTGATCTTGGTGTTCTTCATTCTCCTTTGATCCAGGTGGGTTGAGACCAATTGATGCATCTTAGATGTCCGCTTGTTAGCATTTAAGACCCCAGACGCCACATTTCAAAGTGGGATGCAGAATGTTTTCATAATAGAATTATTTTGCCAATTGACTTAGAAGTCCCCTTAAGCCGTAGTCCCCAAACCCCCACCCTTGTTCCGCTGACCTTTGAAGCATTCAGTTTATCCAGGAAACTTCTTTGCTTTTGGTCCAGTCAGGTTGAGCTGACCTTGCGTGTATTGAGTATTTGTCCTTCCCTTCACCTAAAGTAGCTCTTATCTACTAACTAATCATTACATAGCCCTCTCCCACCCTCCCTCCGTCCCCCCCTCGTAACCACAAAAGTATGTGTTCTTCTCAGTTTATACTATTTCTCAAGATCTTATAATAGTCATCTTGTATAATATTTGTCCTTTTGCCTCTGACTAATTTCACTCAGCATAATGCCTTCCAGGTTCCTCCGTGTTATGAAATGTTTCACAGGTTCGTCACTGTCCTTTATCGATGTGTAGTATTCTTATGTGTGAATATACCATGGTTTAACTATTCATCCGTTGATGGACACCTTGGTTGCTTCCAACTTTTTGCTATTGTAAATAGAGCTGCAATAAACATGGGTTTGCATATATCTGTTGGTATAAAGGCTCTTATTTCTCTAGGGTATATTCCGAGGAGTGGGATTTCTGGGTTGTATGGTAGTTCTGTTTCTAACTTTTGAAGAAAATGCCAGATAGATTTCCAAAGTGGTTGTACCATTTTACATTCCCACCAGCAGTGTATAAGAGTTCCAGTCTCTCCGCAGCCTCTCCAACATTTATTATTTTGTGTGTTTTGGATTAATGCCAGCCTTGTTGGAGTGAGATGGAATCTCATCGTAGTTTTAATTTGCATTTCTCTAATGGCTAATGATCGAGAGCATTTTCTCATGTATCTGTTAGCTGCCTGAATATCTTCTATAATGAAGTGCGTGTTCATATCCTTTGCCCACTTTTTGATTGAGTTGTTTGTCTTTTTGTGGTTGAGTTTTAACAGAATCATAGATTTTAGAGATCAGGCACTGGTCGGAGATGTCATAGCTGAAAATTCTTTCCCAGTCTGTAGGTGGTCTTTTTACTCTTTTGGTGAAGTCTTTAGATGAGCATAGGTGTTTGATTTTAGGAGCTCCCAGTTATCTGGTTTCTCTTTGGCATTTTTGGTAATGTTTTGTATTCTATTTATGCCTTGTATTAGGGCTCCTAAGGTTGTCCCTATGTTTTCTTCCATGATCTTTATCGTTTTAGTCTTTATGTTTAGGTCTTTGATCCACTTGGAATTAGTTTTTGTGTGTGGTGTGAGGTATGGGTCCTGTTTCATTTTTTTGCAAATGCATATCCAGTTATGCCAGCACCGTTTGTTAAAAAGACTGTCTTCTCCCCAATTAACTGCCACTGGGCCTTTGTCAAATATCAGCTGCTCATATGTGGATGGATTTATATCTGGGTTCTCAATTCTTTTCCATTGGTCTATGTGCCTGTCGTTGTACCAGTACCAGGCTGTTTTGACTACTGTGGCTGTATAATAGGTTCTAAAATCAGGTAGAGTGAGGCCTCCCACTTTCTTCTTCTTTTTCAGTAATACTTTACTTATCCGTGGCTTCTTTCCCTTCCATATGAAGTTGGTGATTTGTTTCCCCATCACATTAAAAAATGTCATTGAAGTTTGGATCAGAAGTGCATTGTATGTATAGATGGCTTTTGGTAGAATAGATATTTTTACTATGTTAAGGCTTCCTATGCATGAGCAAGGTATGTTTTTACACTTATGTAGGTACTTTTTAGTTTCTTGCACTAGTACTTTGTAGTTTTCTTTGTATAGGTCTTTCACATGTTTGGTAAGGTTTATTCCTAAGTATTTTATGTTCTTGGGGGCTACTGTGAATGGTATTGATTTGGTGATTTCCTCTTCGATGTTCTTTTTGTTGATGTAGAGGAATCCAAGTGATTTTTGTATGTTTATCTTATAACCTGAGACTCTGCCAAACTCTTCTATTAGTTTTAGTAGTTTTCTGGAGGATTCCTTAGGGTTTTCTGTGTATAAGATCATGTCATCTGGAAATGGATGTAATTTTACTTCCTCCTCGCCAATCCAGATGCCCTTTATTTCTTTGTCTAGCCTAATTGCTCTGGCTAGGACCTCTAGGAGAATGTTAAATAAGAGCGGTGATAAAGGGCATCCTTGTCTGGTTCCCGTTCTCAAGGGGAATGCTTTCAGGCTCTCTCCATTTAGGGCGATGTTGGCTGTTGGCTTTGTATAGATGCCCTTTATTATGTTGAGGAATTTTCCTTCAATTCCTATTTTGCTGAGAGTTTTTATCCTAAATGGGTGTTGGACTTTGTCAAATGCCTTTTCTGCATCTATTGATAAGATCATGTGGTTTTTGTCTTTTGTTTTATTTATATGGTAGATCACATTAATGGTTTTTCTAATATTAAACCAGCCTTGCATACCTGGCATAAATCCCATTTGGTCGTGGTGGACTATTTTTTTGATATTTTGTTGAATTCAATTGGCTAGAATTTTGTTGAGGATTTTTGCATCTATGTTCATGAGGGATATAGGTCTGTAATTTTCTTTTTTTTTTTTTTGGTGTCTTTACCTGGTTTTGGTATCAGTGATATGGTGGCTTCATAGAATGAGTTAGGTAGTATTCCATCATTTTCTATGCTTTGAAATACCTTTAGTAGTAGTGGTGTTAACTCTTCTCTGAAGATTTGGTAGAACTCTGCAGTGAAGCTGTCCGGGCCAGGACTTTTTTGATTACCATTTCAATCTCTTTTTTTGTTATGAGTCCATTTAGTTGTTCTACTTCTGATTGTGTTAGTTTAGGTAGGTAGTGTTTTCTAGGAATTCATCCATTTCTTCTAGGTTTTCAAATTTGTTAGAGTACAATTTTTTGTAATAATCTGATATGATTCTTTTAATTTTAGTTGGGTCTGTTGTGATGTGGCTCATCTTGTTTCTTACTCGGGTTGTTTCCTTTGCTGTATTTCTTTAGTCAGTCTGGGCAATGGTTTTATTAATTTTGTTATTTTTTACAGACAACTAGCTTTTGGCTTTGTTAATTCTTTCAATTGTTTTTCCGTTCTCTAATTCATTTAGTTCAGCTCTAATTTTTATTATTTGTTTTCTTAATATTTCAATGTTTTGGATTCTGCAGAGGTTTGTTTTATGACCTAATATGTGGTCTATTCTAGAGAATGTTCCATGTGTGCTAGAAGAAAAAGTATACTTTGCAGCTGTTGGGTGGAGTGTTCTGTATAAGTCTATGAGGTCAAGTTGGTTGATTGTAGCAATTAGTTCTTCCGTGTCTTTATTGAACTTCTTACTGGAAGTGCTGTCCTTCTCCGAAAGTGGTGTGTTGAAGTCTCCTGCTATAATTGTGGAGGTGTCTATCTCACTTTTCAGTTCTGTTAAAGTTTGTTTTATGTACCTTGCAGCCCTGTCATTGGGTGCATAAATATTTAATATGGTTATATCTCCCTGGTCTATTGTCCCTTTAATCATTATGTAGTGTTCTTCTTTATCCTTTGTGGTGGATTTAACTTTAAAGTGTATTTTGTCAGAAATTAATATTGCTGCTCCTGCTCTTTTTTGCCTGTTGTTTGCTTGATATATTTTTTTCCATCCTTTGAGTTTTAGTTTGTGTCTCTAATTCTAAGGTGTGTCTCTTGTAGGCAGCATGTAGACGGATCGTGTTTCTTTATCCAGTCCGAGACTCTCTCTTTATTGGTGCATTTAGTCCCTTTACATTCAGCGTAATTATAGATAAGTATGGTTTCAGTGCTGTCATTTTGATGCTTTTTTGTGTGTGTTGCTGGCAATTTCATTTTTCCACTTTTTTGTGCTGAGACTTTTTCATTGTAAATTGGGTGTTCCTCATTTTCATAGCAGTTGAATTTATGTTTGCTGAGTTGGTTTTTATTTTGAGTTATGGAGTTGTTATACCTCTTTGTGGTTACCTTAATATTTACCCCTATTTTTCTAAGTAAAAACCTAACTCGTATTGTCCTATATTGCCTTGTTTCCCTCTCTGTATGGCAGTTCTATGCCTCCTGTATTTAGTCCCTCTTTTTGATTATTGTGATCTTTTACATATTGACATCAATGATTCACTGTTTTGAGCATTTTTTTCTTTTTAAAATTAATCTTAATTTGTTTTTGTGATTTCCCTATTTGAGTTGATATCAGGATGTTCTGTTCTGTGACCTTGTCTTGTGCTGGTAGCTGATATTATTGATTTTCTGACCAATCAATTTCCTTTAGTATTTCTTGTATCTTTGGTTTGGTTTTTGCAAATTCTGTAAGCTTGTGTTTATCTGTAAGTGTTTTAATTTCACCTTCATATTCGAGAGAGAGTTTTGCTGGATATATGATCCTTGGCTGGCAGTTTTTCTCCTTCAGTGCTCTATATCTGTCATCCCGTTGCCTTCTTGACTGCATGGTTTCTGCTGAGTAGTCTGGACTTATTCTTACTTATTTTCCTTTGTAGGAAACCTTTCTTTTATCCCTGGCTGCTTTTAAAATTTTCTCTTTATCTTTGGTTTTGGCAAGTTTCATGATAATAATACTTGGTGATTTTCTTTTCGGATCAATCTTATATGGGGTTCGATGAGCATCTTGGATAGATATCCTTTCATCTTTCATGATGTCAGGGAAGTTTTCTGCCAACAGATCTTCAACTATTCTCTCTGTATTTTCTGTCATCCCTCCCTGTTCTGAGACTCCAATCACACGCAAGTTATTCTTCTTGATAGAGTCCCACATGATTCTTAGGGTTTTTTCATTTTTTTTAATTCTTTCATTTGATTTTTTTTCCAGCTGTATTGGTGTCAACTCCCTAGTCCTCCAGGTCCCCCACTGTGCAATCCAATTGCTCGAGTCTGCACCTCTGACTTGCTATTGTGTTGTCTAATTCTGTAATTTTACTGTTAATCTTTTGGATTTTTGAATGCTGTCTCTCTGTGGATTCTTGCATCTTATTAATTTTTCCTCTATGTTCTTGAATAATCTTTTTGATTTCTTCAACTGCTTTATCAATGTGTTCCTTGGTTTTTTCTGTAGGTTGCCTTTTTTCATTTCTGAGGTCATCTCTGATGTCTTGAAGCGTTCTGTAAATTAGTTTTTTATATTCTGCATCTGGCAATTCCAGGATTGTATCTTCATTTGGGAAAGATTTTGATTCTTTAGTTTGGGGAGTTGTAGAAGCAATCATGGTCAGCTTCTTTATGTGGTTTGAAATCAACTGCTGTCTCTGAGCCATCTATAAGATATTGTAGTGATTTATTTTATATTTGCTCACTGAGTCTTGTTTTCTTTCAATATATGTAGATGGGCTACAAGATTGCGCTGTCTTGTTTGTTGTAGACCTTGAATCACTTATGTCCGATTACCAGGTGGTTTGGGCTGTTACCAGATACATAAGCCAAAGAGTCCGTTCACTATTCTTGAGTAGAATCTGATTTTGGGTCATCAAGTGTGTGGTGCAAGCTGTCACCTATCCATCTAGAGGAGTAGTGGTGATAGTTGTGTGCACCAGATTCTAGTAGCAGGAGGGGTTCACACTCCAGGGGGGGCAGGATGCTGACAGGCTTCCCCCAAGTGCCATTGAGGTAGGTGTGTCTCTATTCCTAAAGCACTTTGGTGGGTGGTCTCTGCAGCTGTACCTTAGGCCCCCAATGCAAGTACCTCTACAGATTGGTAGGTGTCACCCTCGTTAGACCCCTAAGGCAGGAGGCTAGGTGGTCTGGGGGGAGCTTCAGCCCTTAGTTCCCCGTTGTGGGTCAGTGAGGGCTCTGTTGAATACGCAGAGATATCAGACCTGGGAAACTTGTCTTTCCGGTAATTCGCTAAAACAATTACAGTCAGATCCCTATCAGCATTACCTTTGCATTATAATAGCCACCTTGTTCCCTACAGGGATGAAAGCCCAAGAGTGTGGATCTCATATGCTTGTCTGGAGCTGGTTCTGTATTTTTAGTCCAATTAGGGAAGGATTTTTGGTCCCTGGGTTTTTTGTAGCTGCTTCTCTCAGGCCAGGAGAATGGATTAGGAAAAGACTAAAAAAGAAAGAAAAACTGCAGCGCACTTCACTGTCTGGCTCATAAAATTCCAATGTTAAGGAAGCCGCCTGGGAAGGGGAGGGGAGGGACCAGATAAATAGGAGAGAGGAGCACCCCGGAACATAGACAAAGTTACTTATGTTGTTTGGTGATGAATGTTTTATCTGAGGTTCCCGAGGGGTGTGTAGCCTGTGTGCGTTGGCTGGGTCGAGATTGCCCCCGAGGGTCAGGCCCACGTCCTGTGCTTGTGCTGTCTCAGAAGCCGTGGTCAGTTCCTCTGCTCCCAGTCCAAAGCCCAGTGCCAAGGTTTCCCGGCTGGGATGCTGCACTCCAGGCTCCAAAGTCAGTCGCTGCCTCCCGGTGACTTCTCTTCCTGTCAGGCGGGTTGCTGCGCTGCCTGCGTGCACTGGCTGGGCTTCCCCCGAGGTCGCTCCTGGGGGCTAGGGCTGCGTCCCGTGTTTGCGCCGTCTCCGGATGCTGTGCTCAGCTCCCTGTGCCCAGTCCAAAGCCTGGTATCAAGGTTTTCTTACTGGGACGCTGGCTCCAGGCTCCGAAAGCAGTCGTTGCTTCCCCGTGGTTGTTCGTTCTGTCTCTGTCACTCAGGTCTACTCTTTAGATCTGTGTTTGATGGTCAGGGTTCATAGATTGTCATGTATGTGATCGATTCACTTTTTTCTCCAAGTGTTGCAAGAGGGATCCGAGGTAGCGTCTAACTAGTCAGCCATCTTGGCCCCGCCTCTATTTCCAGCTTTTTAAGGAAGCACCAGATTGATTTCCAAAGTTGTTTTTCCATTTACATTCACAACAGCAGTGTATAAGTGTTCCAGTCTCTCCACGACCTCACCAACATCTATTATTTTGTGTTTCTTGGATTAGTGCTAGCCTTGTTGGGGTGACATGGATTTGCGTTTCTCTTTTTAATGGCTAAAGATCATAAGCATTTCCTCGTGTATCTGTTAGCCGCATGAATTTCTTTTTAGGTGAAGTGCCTGTTTGTATCCTTTGCCCACTTCTTAATTGGGTTATTTGTCTTTTTGTTGTTGAGGTTTTGCAGTATCTTGTAGATTTTAGAGATTGGATGCTGATTGGATTTGTTGGAGCCAAAATTTTTTTCCTAGTCTATAGGTGGTCTTTTTACTCATTTGATGAAGGTTTTGAATGAGCACAAGTGTTTGACTTTTTGGAGCTCCCAATTGTCTAGTTTCTCTTCTGGTGCTTGTGCATTGTTAGTAATATTTTGTATACTGTTTATGCCATGTATTAGGGCTCCTAGTATTGTCCCTAGCTTTTCTTTCATGATCTTTATCATTTTAGATTTTATATTCAGGTCTTTAATCCATTTTGAGTTAGTTTCTGTGTGTGGGGTGAGGTGTGGGTCTTATTTCATTTTTTTGTAGATGGATATACATTTATGCTAGCACCATTTTTTTTCAGAGACTGTCTTTTCCCCATTTAATGGACTTTGGGCCTTTGTCAAATATCAGTTGCTTATAAGTGGATGAATTTCCTTCTGGATTCTCAATTCTTTTCCTTTGGTCTGTGTCTGTGTTGTACCAGTACCAGGTTGTTTTGACTATCATTGCCGTATAAACAGTTCTAAAATCAGGTGGTGTGAAGCCTCCCACTTTGTTCTTCAGTAGTGCTCTACTTATCTGGGGTCTCTTTCCTTTCCATGTGAAGTTGGTGATATGTTTCTCCATCTCATTGAAAATGCCACTGGAATTTGGATCAGGGTTACATTTTATCTATAAATTGCTTTCGGTGTAACAGACATTTTCACAATGTTGAGTCTTCCTATACATGAGCAAGGTATGTTTTTCCACTTATGTAGGTCTCTTTTGGTTTCTTGCAGTAGTGTCTTGTAGTTTTCTTTGTATAGGTCTTTTATGTCTTTGGTTAGATTTATTCCTATGTATTTTATTTTCTTGGGGCTATTGTAAATGGCATTGATTTGATTTCCTCTTCGGTGTTCTCTTTGTTGGTGTAGAGGAATCCAACTAAGGTTTATTTGTTTATCTTCTGTCCTGATACCCTGCTGAACTCTTCTATTAGTCCCAGTAGTTTTCTTGTGGATTTCTTTAGGGTTGTCTGTGTGTAAGATCATATCATCTGCAAATAGAGACACTTTTACTTCTTCCTTACCAATGTGAATGTCCTTTATTTCTTTTTCTAGCCTAATTGATCTGGCCAGGACCTCCAGCACAATGTTGAATAAAAGTTGTGATAAAGTTCATCCTTGTCTGGTTCTTAGTCTCAGGAGGAATGCTTTCAGACTCTTCATTTAGGATGATGTTGTCTGTTGGCTTTGTATAAATGCCCCTTATTATGTTGAGGAATTTCCTTTCTATTCCTATTTTGCTGAGAGTTTTTATCATGAATGGATGTTGGACTTTGTCAGTTGCCTTTTCTGCATCAGTTGATAGGAGTTTGTGGTTCTTGATTTTTGTTTTTTTTATGTAGTGGATTACTTTGTTTTTCTAATTTCACACCATCCCTGTGTACCTGGTATGGATCACAGTTGGTCACAGTGAATTATTTTTTTGATATGTTGTTGAATTCTGTTTGCTAGAATTTTGTTGAGGATTTTTACGTCTAAGTTCCTGAGAGATACTGGTCAGTAATTTTCTTTTTTCTTTTTTGTGGTGTCTTTACCTGGTTTTGTTGGCTATAGAATGAGTTTGGGGAGTATTCTATCCTTTTTTACACTCTGAAATACCTTTAATCATAGTGGTGTTAACTCTTCTCACAAGTTTGGTAGAATTCTTCAGTGAAGCCATCAGAGCCAGGGCTTTTTGTTGTTGTTGTTGGGAGTTTTTTAATTACCTTTCAATTTCTTTTGTTATTGGTTTATTAACGTTCTTCTATCTCTGTTTGTGTTAGTTTAGGTAGGTAGTGTGTTTTGAGAAATTTGTCCATTTCCTCTAGGTTTTCTAATTTGTTAAGAGTACAGTTTTTCATAGTATTCCGTTATTATTCTTTCAGTTTCAATTGGGTTTGTTGTGATATCGCCCATCTCATTTCTTATTCAGGTTATTTGCTTCCTCTCCTGTTTTTCTTTTCTCAGTTTGGCCAGTGGTTTATCGATTTTATTAACCTTTTCAAAGAACCAGGTTTTGGTCTTGTTAACTCTCTCAATTCTTTTTCTATTCTCTAATTTTTATTATGTTCTTTCTTCTGGTTCCCAAGGGCTTTTTATTTGTTAGAGCTATAGGGTTAATGCTTCGATTTTGGACATTCTTGAATGTGTGCATTTACTGCTATAAATTGACCTCTGAGGACTGCTTTTGCTGTGCCCCAAAGGTTCTGGTAGGATGTGTTTTCATTCTTATTTGATTCTATGAATTTCTTCTGTCCTTAATTTCTTGTATAACCCAGTAGTTTTTGAGCAAGGTGTTGTTAAGTTTTCATGTGTTCGATTTTTTTTCCTTACTTTTTCTGTTATTGATTTCTTCTTTTGTGGCTTTATGGTCAGAAAAGATGCTTTGTAATATTTTGAGGTTTTGTGTTCCATTAAGGCTTGCTTTATGGCCTAATACGTGGTCTATTGTGCAGAGTGTTCCATGCGTGTTGGAAAAGAACGTATACTTGGCTGCTGTTGGGTAGAGTGTTCTCTATATGTGTATCGGGTCAAGTTGGTTGATCGTGGCATTTAGATCTTCTGTGTCTTTATTGAGATTCTTTCTGGATGTGATGTCTTTCACTGGAAGTGGTGTGTTTGAATTTCCTAGTATTATTGTGGAGTTGTCTATCTCTCTTTTTAATGTTGTTAGAGTTTGTTTTATATGTTTTGAAGCCCTGTCGTTGGGAGGAGGGGAAATATTTCTTAAGGTTCTGTCTTCCTGGTGTATTGACCCTTTAATCATTATGTAGTGTCCTTCTTTATCCTTTGTGGTATATTTTACTTTAAAGTCTATTTTGTCAGCAATTACTGTTGCCACTCCTGCTCTTTTTTGATTGTTGTTTGCATGATATGTTTTTTTCCATCATTTGAGTTTTAGTTTGTTTATGTCTTTAAGTCTATGGTGTGTCTCTTGTAGGCAGCATATAGATGGATTGTGTTTTTTTTTATCCATTCTTCCACCGTCTCTTTATTGGTATATTTAGTCCATTTACATTCAGTGTGATTATTGAAAAGTATGAGTTTAGTGCTGTCATTTTGATATCTTTTTTTGTGTGTGTGTGTTGTTGACAGTTTCTTTGTTCCACTTAATTTTCTGTGCTGTCGTTTTTCTTTATGTATTTTCGTTTTCTCTTTTTCATTGTTGTTGATTTTGTATTTGGTGAGTCTTAATGTTTTTCTTGTTTTTTCTTTTGATGTGTACGATTGTTACTTTCCTTTGTGATGACCCTATTATTTACCCCTATTTTTCTAAGTTTAAACTAATCTCGTATTTCTTATATCGTCCTGACTTCCTGTCCATATGAAAGATCTATGACTACATTTTTAGTCCCTGTTTTTTGTTTTAATATTGTTATCTTTTACATAATGACATCTTTGTTTTCCTGTTTTTAACATTGTAGCTTTGATTTATTTTTGCGATTTCTTTATCTGGGTTGATATCTTGTTCTGTCCTGTGTTCTAATATTGGGTTGTTATCTGATGTTACTGATTTTCTAACCAGAGGACTCCCTTTAGTACTTCTTGTAAATTTGGTTTGGTTTTTGCATATTCTGTAAACTTATATTTATCTGGAAATGTCCTTATTTCACCATCATATTTGAGAGACTTTTGCTGGATATATAATTCTCGGCTGGCAATTTTTTTTTCCTTCAAGGCTTTATATATATCATCCTATTACCTTCTTGCCTGCATGGTTTCTGCTGAGTAGTCCAACCTTAGTCTTATTGACTTGCTTTTGTAGGTGACTTCCCCTTTATCCCTAGCTACTCTTAAAATTCTCTATCTTTGGTTTTGGTAAGTATGAGTGTAATATGTCTTGGTGACTTTCTTTTGGGATCTACCTTGTGTGGGGTTCGATGAACATCTTGCATAGCTATCTTCTCATCTTTCACGATATCAGGGAAAATTTCTGCTAACAAATCTTCAACAATTCTCTCTGTATTTTCTGTTATTTCCTGATGTTCTGGTACTCTGATCACTCATAGGTCATTCCTTTTGATAGAGTCCCACATAATTCTTAGTGTTTCTTCATTTTTTTTAATTCTTTTATCTGATTTTTTCTCAAATCTGTTGGTGTCAAGTGCTTTATATTCAGCCTCACTAATTCTGGCTTCCATTGCCTCAATTCTGCTCCTATGACTTTCTATTGAGTTGTCTGGTTCTAAAATTTTATTGTTAATCTTCTGGAGTTCTTTTTGCTGTGTCTCTGTGTTTTCTTGCAGCCTATTAATTTTTTGATTATGCTCTCCTCTAATCTTCTTACATTCCTCCATTGCTTTGTCTGTGTGCTCCTTGGCTTGTGTTGTATTTTGCCTGATCTCCTTCCTGTTCTCTTGAAGAATTCTGTATATCAGTCTTTCGTATTGTACCTGTGGTAACTCCAGGAAGTTCTCTTCATTCAGAAGATTTTTTTTCTTTATTGTACTCATCAGACAGTTAGTACACACATTGTTCTATGACATTAGTGTTAACAATGCCATGACATGTCAACACTCTCCCTTCTCAACCTTCGGTTCCCTATTACCAGCTTTTCTGTTCCCTCCTGCTTTCCAGTCTGTGTCCCAGGGCTGGTGCACCCCTTTAGTCTTGTTGTGTTCCATGGGCCTATTCAATCTTTGGCGGAAGGGTGAACCTCAGGAGTGACTTCATTACTGAGCTGAAAGTGTGTCCCAGGGCCATAGTCTGAGGGTTTTTCCAGCCTCTGACAGGCCAGGAAGTCTCGTCTTTCTTTCTGAGTTAGAATTTTTCCTACATTTTTCTCCAGCTCTTGCTGGGACCCTCTATTGTGATCCCTGTCAGAGCAGTCACTGGTGGTGGCTGGGCACCATCTCGTTGTTCTGGACTCAGTGTTGTGGAGGCTGTGGTAGATGTGGTCCATTAGTCCTTTGGACTAATCTTTCCCTTGTATCTTTAGTTTTCTTCATTCTTCCATGTTCTGAAGGGGTGAGACCAGTGGAGTATCCTAGATAGCCATTCACAGGCTTTTAAGACCCCAGACAGTACTCATCAAAGTAGAACATGGAACATATTCTTTATAAAGTATGTTATGCCAGTTGAGCTAGATATTCCCTGAGATCATGGTCCCCACAGACTTGAGCCCAGCAGTTTGGTTCCTCAGGGAGTTTGGAGGTTTATATGGAGCTACCATGACCTTGCCTTGTACAGGTTGTGCTGACTTCCCTAGTATTGTGTACTGTCTTACCCTTCACCAAAATTTCTGCTTATCTATTGTCTATGAAGTGTTTTTCCATCCCCACCCCTCCCCTCCCTCATAACCATCAAAGATTGTTCCTTTTTATATGTAAACCTTTTCATGAGTTTTTACAGTAGTGGGCGCATACAATATTTGTCCTTTTGTGATTGACTTATTTCACTGAGCATAATGCCCTCCAGATTCATCCATGTTATGAGATGTTTTCCACATTCATCATTGTTCTTTATCCTTGCATAATACTCCATCGTGTGTATGTACTACAGTTTATCCATTTATCTGTTGATGGACATCTAGGTTGTTTCCATCTTTTTGCAGTTGTGCATAATGCTGCTGTGAACATGAGTGTGCATATCTCTATTCGTGTGACGGTTCTTATTTCTCTAGGATATGTTCCTTTAGAAGTGGGATTGCTGGATTATTTGGTATTCCTATTTCTAGCTTTCTAAGGAAGCACCATGTCACTTTGAAAATGGTTGTATCATTTTGTATTCCTACCAGCAGTGCATGAGAGTTCCGATCTCCCTGCAGCCTCTCCAACATTTTTTATTTCTGTTCTATTGATGAATGCCAGTAGTGCCGGGGATGAGATTGTATCTCATTGTGGTTTTGATATGCATATCTCTAATGGCTAGAGATCATGAGCTTTTCCTCATGTGTCTTGGCCACTTGAATGTTTTCTTTGGTGAAGTGTGTGTTCATTTTGGAAGATTTCTTGATTCCTTGTTTTGGGAGGTTGCTAAAGCTATTGTTGTCTGCTTCCTTATGTGTTTTGATATTGATTTTTTGTCTCCAGGCCATCAATAAGTTATTGTATTTATTTATTTTATGTTTGCTTACTGTGTCCTAGCTTCTTGTTTTGTTATGCCCAAATAGGCTGCTTGAATGAGGTAGTTTTATTACTGGAGCCTTTGAAGCTTTAACATCCTGTCACCAGGTGGTTAGAACTGTTACTAAGTATATGAGCCCATTAATCTGTTTCCTTTTCTTGTATGGATTCAGCTCAGGTGTTCAGGTAGTCAGTCAACAAGTGTGTGTTGCAGGGTCTTAGCTATAGTCCTAAATGAGCAGGGGTGATTCGTGTAGGCACAGGTGTCTGGCTACAGTGGGGGGTCATGTGCTGAGCAAGGCAGGGGGCTGCCCTGAATTCCCTGCTTAGGAGAGTCGGCAGATTATTTTCTCCCTGTTTGTTAATCTGTTCCCTCTCCGAGGCTGGGAAAATGGCTCTGGGTGCATGATGGGTCCTACTTCCGGTCCAGGGGATGTGGCAGTCTCTGAAGCTGGCTCAGACCCAACACCCAGCAAGAATGGGGCAGGTAAGTGGGAGAGAGGTTTTTCCCAAAGGGGTGTTTTTTGATCCGTGTGGTAGGTTAGACACGTGCACTTATCTTTTGCCGATGGAGCGCCCCTTTTTGCTGATTCTAGAGGCCTGAGTAGACCCTCTGCTGCTTGGTCTCTTCCAATGTGGAAAACGTGTCCTGAATGCCACTACTTGCCTCACCGCTGGCACCAGTCAATCCCAGCCTGCGGGGTGCCAGTTCCAGCCGGACCTGGTCTTGGCAAGTCCTTGCTGCTTCTGAGCCGTCTCTGCCTCCCCCTGCCACTGAGGCCAATACTTCAGCTTTGATGTTGAGGGCCCCTAGATTGTCATACATAATCAATTCACTTGTGTTTTAAGAGGAACCACAGAAAGCATCCTACTACTCTGCCATCTTGGCCCCGCCACCATTGATTTTTCTAGGATTCATTCCAGCATGCTACTTGGATGAGAACTACTCAGTCAGAAAGTTCCACGAGGTTATTAAAAACAGCGTTCTCCTGCTCTCTTTCCCCATCTCCATTTACGTCTTCCCAGAGGGCACTGCTTACGTCTTTTTTAGCTGATTATTTTGGCCTAGACATATTCACCAGAGAACACTTAACTATTCTCCTGCTTGGAATGTAAAGGTCTGACTACCAGCGTTATGCTTTGCTTTCCCGGAAATCTGTATGTATGTGTGTATACATGTATTTGTATTTATATGTACATGTAGCTTTATGTTCCCAGTGCCTCACACTTAAAATATTCTTAATAAGTACGTGCTGAATGAATAAATGAAGGTAGGGGCCATTATCCTTATTTTACAGATGAGGAAATGGCCTATGGAGGATAACTTGTGTTATTGATACCTGCACAGGTCTTTGTCATTTTGAAGCCCGTGCTCGTTCCACATTTACAAAAAGAGAATTTCTGCATGCTAGTCTGAACCTCATTTCAGAGAGGAATAGTGATTGAAATACCAAGACTTACGTAAAAAAGTATGGTCCCTATTTTGGCCTTCAAATTTCCATCATGGGTAGACTAGGAAAATGTAGTAAGTGTAGCAGTGGTAAGAGTAGAAGAAAAAAAATGACCTTAGTTGTCTCGGTAAATCCTTCTTTTTGCTTTGCTTTCTTTTCTTTGAAACAAGAAAATCCTTTCAAGCATTTAAATATTGATGACACAGCTGCATCCCTGTACATGAAAATGACTTCCATGTTCGTCGAAACAGGCATATTTATCTAAACAGCCTTGTCCTAAAGTGTTTGACTGAAGTCTGCAGATTCCTGCAGTCTGTTCAGGCATTTACCTTCATAACAGGATTAAGGTATATGGGAGTTCTTCTGCCAGTCAGGCTCTTATTCCATGTTTTTTGCTGTTTTGGAAGACCTTCTCTTAGCTCTTAGTGTTGTGCAGTTATACTGTGATATATCTAAATTTGGTTACTTTATATTTATCCCGTGTGAGATTTGTTGGATTTCTTGAATTGCTAGGTTGGAGCCTTTCATTATTGCTGGAAAATTCTTAGCCATTATCTCTTCAGATATTAGATGTGCCTCAGCCTTTCTCTCATCTTCTTCTGAAACCGATTAAACATTAATTAGGCATTCTCACTATGTCTTCTACGTCTCTTAACCTCTCCTATATTTTCACCTTTTTGTTTCTCTGAGATTTGGATAATTTCTTCTGATCTTTTAGTTCACAAATTCTGTATTAGTTGTGCCTGATTTGTTATTAAATCCATCTATTGAGTTTTATATTGGTTATGCTATTTTTCATTTCCTTAAGCTCTGTTTATTTCTTTTTCAAATATTCCGTGCCACTTTTTATAATTTTCTATTTTTGTTTTCACACTTGTTTTTTTAATAACTTAATGAGCGTATTTATTTTATAATCTATATCCGATCATTCTTATATCTAAAATCTGCTTTTGCTGTTTAAAAACTCCCTTTGCTGTTCATGTGTCTTTGTATGCGTGATGTTCTTCTCCTTATCCTTAAATATTTTTGTGGGAAATTCATTGACACTAGGATGAAGGTGTCTTCATCTGGAGAGGATCTGCATTTACTTCTGAAAGACACTTAGAGGTACTACTAGTTTAAGACCAGGTTTTTGCAATCACCTAGGTATGTGAATTTGGGCTACAAATATGCAGGAAGGCTGATTTATAGTTACAGCCCTGGGGGACTGAGTTTTTTTTTTTTTTTTTTCCCTCTCTTTTGAGCAGCACCAAGAAAATTTCCTCATAGTCTCCTAGGGGATAGTCGTTGGAGGAGGGAAGGTGTCAGGTTTATTTTTCATTTGCCCTTACACTGAGGGTATAGCCCTTTGGTATTCCAACTTAAGGTGGGGTGGGTCTCCTATTAGACTCCCATTTGGGTAGGCACTAAGCTCTGACTGTCCCCTTCTCCAACTGAGGCGTTCAAAACCTAGATTCAAGTTGCTGGATTGCCTGAGGGCAAAGGAGATTTGGAGTTTGCTTATTTTCTCAGTCTACTCTGCTGGTTTTTCCTCACCTCTCACTTTTTATTATTGGTGTGCTCTGAGACTCAATCCTTGTTCCTCTTCTCTTCTAGCTACAACTGACTGCCTTGATGCTCTTACTTATTCTCATGACTTTAATTATGATCTCTATGCTGACAGTTTCCAAATTTATATCCCTAGCCTAGACCTCTCACTGGAGTTCCAGGCTCTAATATCATCTACCTACTCTACATCTCCTGGAGCCCTATTGGTGTAGTGGTTAAGAGATACAGCTGCTAACCAAAAAGTCAGCAGTTTGAATCCACCAGCCACTCCTTGGAAACCCTATGGAGCAGTTATACTCTGTCCTATAGGGTCGCTATGAGTCAGAATGGACTCGATGACAACTGGTTTGGTTTTTGGAGCCCTGGTGGCGGAGTAGTTAAGAGCTTGGCTGCTAACCAAAAGGTCAGCACTTTGAATCCACCACCCATTCCTTGGAAATCCTATGGGGCAGTTCTCATCTGTCCTTTAGGGTCACTATGAGTCAGAACTGACCTGATGGCAGCAGGTAGGTAAGCACTCCACATCTCAAATTGGTAATTCTGATAGGGATTGAAAACTGAGCATGCTCAAGACAAAATTCCTGGACCTCTTTCACTCAAAATTTTCCCCGTTTCAGTTAATGATTATTGTGCTTTCACAGTTGCTCCAGCCAAAATCCTTGGTTTCATACTTGACTCCTCTTTCTCTCACACTCTGTATCCATTTCAGAAAATCCTGTTGACTCTAACTTCATAATATATCCAGAATCCCACCACATATTACCACTTCCACTGCCGTTACCCTGTTCCATGCTACCATTATCTTGCACCTGAATTCTTGCCATAACCTCCTAGTCTTCCACTTTCTGCCTTTGCTGCTCTGTAGAGTGTGCCTGCTGCTAAGATCATGTCACCTCGGTACTTAAAATTTCCAATCTTCATCTCACCCAGAATAAAGGCCTTATGTTGTCTGTCCTCATCTCTCCTCCCAAAAGCCTCCCTGATTATCTTGCCAGTATCCTGATCATTCCATTCTCTTCCACGCACTGACCTCATGGCTGTTCCTCAAACACAGCAGGCAGTCTTCTGCTCAGGGTCTTTGCATTCTGTTTTCTGTGCCTGAAATCCTCTTCCAAAGATGTGTATCTGCTTTGTTCTTCAAGTGTTTGATCAAATATAAGCCCCTTAATAAGGTCTTTCCTAAAAGCCCTATTCATTCTGTAGCAATTAGGTATGACTTTGAGCCTGTCATTTGCCTTTTCTGAGTCTCTTTTTCCTCCTCTGTAAAATGGGGTTGACAATACTGATCTAACAGGATTGTTACGGTTAGAGGTTAGGATCTAAGAAAGCTAGAATAGTCCCTGGCATGTAGTTACCCAAAAAAACCACACCAAACCTGTTGTTGTCAAGTCAGTTCTGAGTCATGGCAACCCCGTGTATTAGCACTCAGTAAATGGTAGGAATTATTATAATAATGACACTATTTCAAGACAAAAATAGCACACACAAAAGAAAACTCTACTTCAGATCATTTGATGAATATAGATTGAAAGTTTTTAATAAAAGAATAGTAAATAGACTAATTAATAGAATAATCTACCAAAAAAGTTTATCTGAATCGTGCATAAAGATTAAGTATAGCACTGTCAGTTGATATTATATGTCAGTAGGATAAATAGGAAAGATCACATGTTTATATCTCAATTTTCATTTATAAAATCTAATAAAATTCATTGCCCATTTTAATTAAAATACTGAACTTATAATGAAGAGCTTCTGTATTTACTTTGTACTTATTGAGAAACACTAGAAGTATCCTTAATTAAAATAAGCAAGAAAAAGAGAATGCCTGTTATTACCGTTGTGATATAATCTTGTTTTAGTCCTGACCAGAATTTCATAGCATAATAAAACAAAATAATAAAAGTTATACAGAATGTAAAAGAGGACACAAAACAGGAATAAGAGATGAAAATATTATAAAGAAAAAGATGAAAATCATTAATTACAGATGATATGACTTTATGTTTAGAAAATCTAAAAGAATTACAGAAAAATTAATATGAATACAAATTCACCATAGTGGTTAGATATGGAATGAATACTCAAAAGTCAGTGACAGTCTTATATATGAGCTATAATCAGTTAAAAGTTCCTCAATACATATTTTATGTCTGTACATTTACCATAATTTTTCTTAAACATAAGAGCATCAGATGGTAAAATCCAAATATGGTACAATCTTGAGACATTCCCCCAAAACTTGCAAATAAGGAAATAAGATTATACCACAAAAATTACTGAATAATGAAGACTAACAAAGACATGTACCCTGAGAGTATGGCCCATCGATACCTTTTAACTAAGCACTGAAGTCACTCCTGAGGCTCAACCTTCAGCCACAGATTAGACAGGCCTATAAAACAAACACTAACACATGTAGTTCAGCCAAGTATACAAGACTAAATGGGCACACCAACCCAGGGGCTAGAATGAGAAAGGAGGAGGGGACAGAAGAGCGGGATGAATGGAAATGGGGAACCCAAGGTCGAGAAGGAGAGAGTGTTGACATGTCACGAGGTTGGGAACCAGTGTCACAAAACAGTACGTGTATTCATTGTTCAAAAAAAAAAAAGTGTAGTGCACTATACAAATTTAAGGTAATCTCTTTCTAAAAAAAAAAATCTCTTTCTACTGATGTGTAATTATTATACCTCAAATGTTCTCTAGGGGAGAATAATCAACAAAATTAAAATTTATTCCCTCTCTTTAGTGCCAGTAAAAAATATATATATATATCATTTAATAAAATAATTTTTTAATTAAAAAAGAAAGACTTGTAAAGCATCCTTAAAGAAACTATTCAAATATAATCTGATAGAAGGATTAAAGTATAAGCGTCAGAGTTCCCCAGGACTGTGCCTATATTCAGTGATTCACGAGGAGAACTCATAGGGCTCAACATAAAGTCATACTCACTGCTAAGATTTATTGTAGCAAATGGACACAGCAAAATCAGCAAAGGGAAAAGGCACATGGGTGAAGTCCAGAGGGACTCAAGAGCAAGCTTCCAAGGGTCCTTTCTTAGTGAAGTCACACAGGATGTACTTAATTCCTCCACCAACAAGTTGTAACAACGTACGTGAAATGAAATGTTGTTTACCAGGAAGCTAATTAGGGACTCAGCGCCCAGAGTTTTTACTGGGGGCTAATCACGTAGCCCTTTCTGCTTAACAGGTACCAAAATGCCAGACTCCCAGAAGAAAGCAGGTTAAACATAAACCATATTATTTGCACAGATTAGGCATACTGAACTACCATCAGTTCTGCTAGTGGTGAGAACCTTCCCAAAATTCAAGTTCCCGACACCAGCCAAAGGCCAACCTTGTAGGCAGGCCTTTAAAAGGATGTTAACATTTTTCTGTACAGTATTAAAAAAAAGAAGAGAGGTTGGTCAGTAATGAAAGCAAAGAAAAATGAGAACTTGGGAAATAATAGCCACATCATTTTAGCATAATCTGAGAGAGAACGTGCCATGGCCAAGGATTCATAAGCAGTCTCTACAGTGTGAAGGATTTCCTAAAACTGCCTTATCTTGGGAATACTCCTTAATATCATCCAACTTACTCCTTTATTTGCTTATAAGAAATTTCTAATTTATCTTAACTGTTTAATTTCTTGTTGTTATATTCACAAAGTTGGGAAAAAAATTTTTTAAAATGTTGTGTGAACTCTCTTTCCTCCCACCCCGCCTCCAATTCATTCAGTTCCCATCTTTCCCTATAAGGCTATACACACACTTCTGTATCTTGCATTTTTCCACTTAACAAGAAATGTTGGAGATCTTTTCCCATCTGTTCATGAAGACTTTCTTCATTCTCTCTCTCTTTTTTTTTTTTTTTTTAATAGTTTATAGTATCTCATCACATGGTTGTGTCTTAGGCATCTAGTGCTGCTGTAACAGAAATACCACAAGTGGATGGCTTTAACAAAGAGAAGTTTATACTCTCACAGTCCAGTAGGCCAGAAGTCTGAATTCAGGGCACTGGGCTCCAGGGGAAGGCTTTCTATCTCTGTCGGCTCTGGAGGAAGGTCCACGTGATGCATCAGTCTTCCTTGGTCTGGGGGCATCTCAGCACAGGAACCTCAGGTTCAAAGGATGCGCTTTGCTTCCGTCCCTTCTTTCTTGGTGATATGAGGTCCCCACTCTGCTAGCTTCCTTTTCCTTTTATCTCTTGAGAGATAAAAGGTGGTACAAGGCACACCCCAGGGAAACCCCCTTTACATTGGATCAGGGATGTGACCTGGTAAGGTGTCACAATCCCTCCCTAATCCTTTTTAACATAAAATCACAATTCTACCCTAATCCTCTCTAACATAAAATTCCAATCACAAAATAGAGGACAACCACACAATATGGGGAATCATGGCCCAGCCAGATTGATACATATGTTTTTGGGGGACATAATTCAGTCCCTAACGGGTTGTGTCATAATATACTGTACCAGTCCCTTAATGCTGGTCATTTGGTTGTTTATAGCCCTTCACTATTACTAAGAATGCTGCAGGGAATAACTTTGAACTTATGTTCTATTACAGGTTTGAGAATATATCTGTAAGTTAAACTCCTAGTTGTGAAATTGCTGTGTTAATGGAATATGCATTTGAACTTAACAGATACTACCAAGTTGTCAGTGGTTACGAGCTATGGCTGCTAACCAAAAGGTCAGCAGTTTGAATACACCAGGCACTCCTTGGAAACCCCATGGGGCAGTTCTGCTCTGTTCTGTAGGGTTGCTGTGAGTTGGAATCGAGTCGACGGCAACAGGTTTTGTTTTGGTTTCACCAAGTTGTCTTCTAAAGATTATACTAATTTATATTCCTGTCATTTACATATCATATTTTAGTGTTTCCTCATATTCTTGCCAACAGTGTGTATTCTTAAACTTTTGGAAATTTTGCTAAACTGATAGGTTAAAAAATGGTATCTTAGTATACTTTGATTTCCTCTTATTATCAGTAAGGCTAAGCATCTTGTCTTATATTTGAGCCAGTTGTATTCCCTTTTCTATTATCTTCCTCCCACTTTTCTATTGGGTCAATGATCATTTTCTTATAGATTTAGAGAAATTCTGTCTATATTAAAGAGATTAACCATTTGTCAGATGAGTTACAAATATTTTCCCCAGTTTATCATTTGCTTTTCATTTAGTTTATGCTGTATTTTACCATGCAGAAGCTTTAGGTTTTTATTCTAATTGAGTTTATTAATATTAGTTAATTGTAATATTCAGAAAGGTCTTCTAGGTTAAAAAAATAATTTGCTTGTTTGCTTATACTTTCTTTCAGTTATTGGTTAATGCTTTACTTTTAAATCTTTGATGTATTTTAAATTTATCCTAGTGTATGGCAAGAAGTATGGAGCCAACTTAATTTTTTTCTAGAATGGCTATTCAGTTTTTCTCACCAGTTTCAACTGTCATCTTTATCATATATACAGTAGTTCTGTATGTTTGGGGGTCTAATTCTGGACTTTTGATGCTGTTCCGTTGGTCTCCTGCCTACTCTTGTGCTATCTTTTTTTAAAAAATGGTGGCGAAAATATATACACCAAAAATTCACCAATACAACACCTGCCTCCTTTAAAATTCATTGACACTGATTACATTTTACATGTTGTACCACCATTATTGCTTTCCTTTTCCAAAATTTTCCACCACCATTAATATAAACTCAGTGCCCCCAAAACAAAAGCTCCCCCTTTACTCCTGCCTCCCATTAGTAATCTTTTGGTTTCTGTATATTTGCTTATTTCATATAAGTGAGATGTTATAGTATTTGTCCTTTTGTGACTGGCTTATTTCACTCAGCATCGTGTTTTCAAGGTTCATGTTGTGATATGCATCAGAACTTCATTTCTCTTTATGGCTGCATAATATTCCAACATGTATATATACCACATTTTGTTTATTCATCAATCTGTTGATTGACATTTTGGTTGCTTCCAACTTTTGGCTCCTGTGGAAAGTGCTGCAGTGTACACTGGTGTACAGGTTTCTCTTTGTGTTCCTACCTTCACTCCTGGGTATATACTTAGGATTGGGATTGCTGGGTCATAGGATAGTTCTATGTCCAACTTTTTGGGGAACTGTGTGCCACCTGTTTTTAATTACTAAGACTTTCTATGTCTTATCATCTTGTTCTTTTTCAGAATTTTCCGGAATATTCTTTTCCCATATGAACTTTAGATTTAGCTTTTTCAGTTGCAGAGTAAAAGTACATTTGTGGCTATTTTTATTGAGATAGGGTTAAATTTAAATAAATTAATGACATCTTCAGAATGGGTTCTTCTCTAAGAACATAGCATGTCTATTTGTTCATGTCTTTATTATTAACATTCAGCAGTATTTTAAAGTAATTTTTGTTTTTTTCATTTCTTATTAATCCTAGGAGTTGCTATATAAATGGTAGGAGTTTTCACTTCCTTATTGCTTTGCCGAATAGTCAGATTATGAGTTTACTTCCCAGATAGATCTGCCTTTAGGGAAAGAATATCCTTAACCATGAAAAGAATATTCTAGTTTGAGCGTCAGTTTAATTCTTTCTGTAAATTAACATATAGACATTCTGGTTTTTATGCATCATTTTATGTGAATGGTTAGTATGACCCACATTACGAGATGGATCCAATCCTTACATACCAGTAAATCAGGTTTTGGAGCCTGTAAGGCTGGCCGAGAGCCAAATCCTAGATCTTGGAAAATTCCCCGTTGTAAATACTAGTATATGTCGCCCCATGAGGTGGCCTCTTGGCAGACAGCCAGATGACCTCACCCTGCAGACATGTGTATTTTTATTTTAAAAATCAGTAATTCACTTAGTAAACTCTCCTGTATTAACTGAGAGCCTTTAAGAAAGCCTACTATGCATAGTGGATATATATGAATGGCAGTTTCTTCATCTGTAACTGGTATTTCTCTAGCTGGTTATGAGTAAAAGGGCCTAATCTGTGAGTAACTACCATTGGTCCAATTTTTAATGAATATTTTAAATTCTTATCTATTACAGAATTTCACAAACTTATTTGGTCAGCCACTAGTCTGCTTGCTTTCTCCTACAGCATATCCAAAAGCTTTACAAGGTATGTTTTGTTATTATGTGTTATATCCATAGGTTGCAAATGAACAATGACTATTAAATAATACTGATCTTTGTTTTTCCCTCTCATAATGATCACTTGTGTTTAATGTGGCAGGTGTCAATCTGAAGTACACTCAGAAGCCTTGCCAACAGCCATACTTCCTTAATTTGTGCTACGGTTAAGCCTTGAGATAATTTTAAGAGATATGATAAATCATCCCTGAGAAAAGGGTGGTTTTGTCCCCTGCTGTTGGGGAATTCATGATTTGTGAGTTTTAAAATTTGTTTTACAGGTGTTTGTCCAAAAGCTAAGATATCATCTATCTAGCATGATTCCTTGTGTTTTTAGCTACATATTTTAGGCATCTTTTAAGACTGTTAGATTTCTGGTCTGGAAAGCTTCTCACCCTGTGCCTAAGAGTTAGGATAACATAACTGGCACCACTTAAAGGGTTTCTTTTATTCACGTTTTTACTTTGTTGTACTTTGGAAATAAAAGAACCTCTTGTAAGTCTGCCAGAGAGACAGGTCAGTGTTGTAGCCATTTCTCGGATGCTGAGAAATGAAATACTTTTTGTCCTTAACAATTTATCCTTAATAAATAACACATAAAATCTAATTCTAACTCCCAGTCATTTAGCTAGGTAAAATACTAAACAAACCTTAACGCTGTTTTAGCAGTACTTGTCACTGTTTCACTATCTCCCTAACTGTGAATAGTGCTGATGTCTCTCTGTGGGAGATGGCATTTTACTGCTACTTCCCAGCCAGAAGTCCTGTCTGCTGACATAGTTTGACACAGGAAGTGATGGTCAGCATTTGAATGCCTGAGAGAAGCTGGAGACTTTCACCGTTGTTTTAAGGTAAGTTCTGCTATTTAACAGGGAAAAACATGTAGAAATATTAAGTTCATGTATTCAAAAGTCAAATTATCCTGTATTAAGAAGTAGAACTTACCTTCAAACAACGGTAAAATTCTCCTGCTTTGAGGACTTGTTATCCTGTTTCTTATTTCTGGGTGAATGTAACACCTCCCTACTATTTGAGAGTACTTTTTGCTATTAATTTGTCCTGTTAAAATACACCTTTATTTAAAATCACGTGGTCTAATGCATTAATACCAAGATTATTTAGTCCGAAAGGCTTTATTGTATAGAGGATAAAAATACAGACTCCGGAGGCAAACTGACTGAATTTGAATATCAACTCAGCCACCTATTAGCTGTGTGACCCTGGGAAGTTAACTTAACCATTCTGTGCCTCAGTTTCTTCATCTATCAAATGGGGTTAATAATAGTACCTAACTCATAGAATACTAGGTACATAATATATACCTATTATATTTTAACTATTATTATTATTAATATACTTATTTGTATTACATGTCCTTAACTTATTTTGGTCCAGTAGCCTATCTTTTGTGCTATAAAACTTAGACCTCTAATACCTTAGATGAGTTGTTTAATTACATAAACAGATTCAAAATTCTTTTTTGAGAAATCTTTTGGATTTATCCACAGACATTATTGCGAATCATTTTTGCAAAAGGGAGTTGGCCCTCCATCTGAGTGCAAAACTAGCAGATACCAAGTATTTGGAATATCAGATTGGGTTCCTGTACCTTTGGCATCTAAAGCCTACTGTTCTCTCTTTAGCCAAGAGTTACTTTACTCATTCTACAGACATTACTGGAGATGACACACCAACCAGACAAGCACAGTTATTGTTCTCACAAAGCCAAATGTCTAGTAAGAGATATAGACAACAGTGTAAGTGTGATATGTTTCATAGTAGGAAGCTCATGGAACACAGAAGAGGAATACCTAGCCAGCACGTGAGGGTGAAGGAAGTGGATAAAATGATATGTAAAATGAATGTGAAGGATATGTGGAATTAGTTGGGAATGGGGGGATATGGTTGAGCAAGAGTGTCCCAGCAGAGAAATAGCATGTTGCTAAGGCCCTAAGGTGAGAGACTTTATGATACATTTAGAGAAATTAAAGTAGTTCCTTCTAGCTAAAGGGTAGAGTTGTAGATTGTGTAGCTGCATTATTAAAAAGCCTTTTAAGGTTTATTAAGAGGCTTAAGTGGAGGACAGTGGGTGCCATCAAAAGATTCTAAACAGAGGAGTGCCATGAAAGGACATCGAGCTAACCTTGTAGAGAATGAATTGGAGAGAGGCATTGATGCAAACACGGAGATGGTGGTGGCTGGAGCTAGTACTACGACTGGGTAGCTGGCTCCAAAAAATATGAAGGCCATGTAAGCAACAGGACTTGTTGATGGACTCGAGGCAGTGATGGATTCCTAGTTTTCTAGCTGGGGTGTTGGAAGAAATGAACTTGATGAGAAGCAGATTTGCAGAGAACAAAAGGGGAAAGAATTTGTTTTCAATTTTTGACATGTTAAGTTTGAGAGCTAGGTTGACTATGTGGTCTAGAGCAATGTTGTCCAGTAGAAATATAATGTGAGTCACATGTTAATTTAAAATGTTCTAGTAGGCACATTAAAAAAAGCAAAAAGAAACAGGTGAAATTAGTGTTGTTAATACATCGTTCTGTACTAAGTCTTTGAAATCCAGCGTATGTTTTACACTTACCAGTGCATCTCAATTTGGACTAGTCACATTTTAAGTGTCCAGTAGCTACTGTAGGACAGCACAGTTCTAGACCTAGGGAGTTCTATCTAGGCTGCAGAGAGAAAATTGGGAATCATTAGGAAAATAGAATGACATCATGGGAGTAGGTGAGATCAGCAATGTGTGTGGACAATGAAAGAAAATGCTGACATTTAAGGACTATGCAGAGAAAGAGCAACTATCAAGGGAAATGAAGAAGATTGGCTATTCTAGTATACACCAGGCATTTCCATCGTGAATTGTCTCTGATCCAGCACTTTCTGTTTTGGTGAAATTTGTTACTTGGATAAAAAGTACTAAGGAATATGTTTGCTTTCCATTTCTCTTAAGTTTACTAGGTTCTAATGTTCAGCAGAAAGCAACATACCTGGGCTATGTTCTTGTAGTTCCATGCAGAATCTGCTTTGTTGGCTTATGATTTAATGATACAGCTTTAATTTTATAGGTTGTCAGTATGTAAAAATGTTCCTCAAATGTGTCTCTTATAGTTTATAAAACTGTTGTCTATATATAACATGTTTGTTATTACAGATCAGTCTCAACGAGGTAGTCTCTTCACTCTCTTTTTGAACAATCCTCTCATGGCCTTCCTGTTTGTCTCTGGATTGTCAAGCATGCGTAGAGGCCTATGGGAAAAGTGTCAAGAATATCTTCGAAAAATCAACCGAGATATTGCTCAGCTACTGACTCATTCACGTTCAATAGGTACCCTACTAATCTAACTGAACACTTAACAGAATGTACCATTATGGCTTAATCTTGTTACTTATTTTAAATTGTTTGACTTTTTAAAGGTATTTGTCCCAGGCAGGAAAATTGGGAAGGTTTTCCTCCTCTTTGACATTTATTTTTCATTTAAGCTTCCTTTTACTGTCACCTTTTTCCTCTTTGCAGATCAGGCATTTCTTCAGTTTTTTGGAGATGAATTTCTTCGCTTGCTTCTCACAAGATTTATCTTTTGTTCAGCCACCATGAGGATGCACAAGATTTTTCGGGTAGGCAAAGAGTATCATTAAAGACCAATTTTACCATTTAAGTTAGGTATTTAAGAATTATGTGTTATAGTTTACCTGAATTGAATAAAGTTTGGACAAATCCAAAGTAATATTTACAAATTAATATATAAGGTATAAAGATTAACAATATAAGTCACATCCGAGTAGCTCCCACCCAGTCAAGGAGTAGAACATTTTCATTACCTTTGAGGCCCTCTGTAGGTCCTCTCTGGTGCTATCCCTGTCCCTCTTCCTTTCAAATGAAACTGCCATCCTGAATTTTATGATTATGATTCACTTTTCTTTATAGTTTTGTCACATGTATTTCTACATGACTTATGATGGATCCATATTGTATATTTTCTTTTACAGCTTGATTTCACTCAGCATTAATATTCCTGAGACTGAGCCATATTGATGACTGTAACTTTCATTCATTTCTTTTCACTGCTACATGGAGTTCCCTTATTTGACAATATATCACAAATTACTTATCCATTTTACTGATAATGGGTATTTGGATTGTTTCTAGTTTTTTATTATTACAAATAATGCCACTGTGAAATTCTTATATCAGTTTACTGGTGCACGTGTGTAAGATTTTCTCTGGGAAATATACCCAGTAGTGGAATTGCCAGGTTAGAGGATATAGGCATGTAAGTGGTTGTATCAATTTACATTCCGATCAGCAGCGTGTAAGAGTTGCTGTTGCTCTAATCCTTGTCTACATTTGTTGCAGTCATATATTCAGTTTTATGTGAATCTTGTAGGTGTAAAGTAGTAGCTCATTGTGGTTCTAATTTTCATTTCCCTGATTACTGTTCAGGTTGAGCAGCTTTTCATATGTGTTATCCTGTGTTCCTCTTCTTTGAACAGTGTATGCAAGTATTTTGTCTCTTTTGCTGTTGAGTTTGTTTCATTCTGTGTATTCATGTATCTATATAACATTGCTCATTGAGGTTTACAAATGTTGACCGTTATATTTTCACTTCCATAAGTAAAGCTTGGTTCGTTTTCAAATATATTTGAACATTTATAGAAGTCTTTTGTAACTTAGTTTCAAAGCATTGTTATTTTTTCATCATTATGATAATTTTAATATGTGAAATAATGATACAGTAGGTACCCATATACTCACCATGTAGATAGTGCAGTTAACATTTTGGTATATTTGCTTTCTCACATATTTGTCCATCTGTCCATCCCTCTTCCCATCTATCATTGTATCTTATTTTTATTCATTTTGAAGTAAATTGTGAACATCAATAGATTTTACCCTTAAATACTTCAGCATGCCTGTAAATAACTAAATTACGTAAAAATTTACTTTTTTGTGTAAAGTTTACATACAATGAAATGCACAAAACTAAATACCATTAGATGAGTTTTTGACAAATACATACACCTGTGTTACCCAAGCCCCTACCAAGATGTAGAACACATTATCACTCCAGAAAGGTCTCAGTCAGTCCCAACCCACCCCAGAGGCAAACACTGATTATTTTCACTAAAGTTTCACTTAGTCAAGAACGTGAATCATATAGTATACATCTTTTGTGTAAGCCTTCTTTGAGCATAACGTTCTTAAGATTCATCCATGTTGTTACATGTATCAGTAGCTGATTCCTTTTTATTACTGAGTAGTATTCTGTTGTTAGAATATACAATGTTTATTTAATCATTTTCCTGTTGATGAACACCAGGTCAGTTTCCAAAGTGACTATTAACATTCTTGTTCAAGTCTTTGCATAGACATTTCTTCTGGATTTTCTCATTTATAGCATAGGTGTGTGCTTAGTTTTATAAAAAATTGCCAAACCTTTTCTTATAGTGGTTGTAACATTTTACACGCCCACCAACAGTATACAGAAGTACCTGTTGTTCTGCATCTTTGCAGACATTTGGTATTGTCAGTCTTTGCCATTCTGGTAGGTGTCTAGTGGTATCTCATTATGGTTCAATTTGTGTTTTGTTGGTGGATAATGGTACTGAACATCCTTTCATGTGTTTCTTAGGTATTCATATAATTTACTTCGTGAATTATCTGTTGAAATCTTTTCCCATTTCTTTAATTGGGTTGTTTGTCTTTTTATTCCTGAGTGTTATTATTTTTAAGAATTTTTTTTGTGTGTGTATTCTGTATGAGAAATCTTTGCCTATTCTAAGCCATAAAGATTTTCTCCTATATTTTCTTCTAGAAGTTTTATAGTTCTAGCTTTTACATTTAGGCCTGTGATACATTTTCAGTTAGTTTTCATTTAGGATGTAAGGAAAAGGTTAAAGTTTTGTTTTGTTTTGTTTTTCCTTTTTATGAATATGCGGTTGTTCTAGTATCATTTGTTGAAAAGATAATTCTTTTCCTGCTGAATTACATTGGCACCTTTGTCAAAAGTCAGTCAACCATATGTATGTAGAGATATTTCTGGACACTCAATTCTGTTCTGTTGATGTTTGAATTTTATCTTCCTCTGATACAATACATCCTTGATTATTCTAGCTATATAATAAGTCTTAAAATCAAGTAGTATGAGTCCTCCAAAAATTTTTTTCAGTGTTTTGGTTGTACTAGGTCCTTTGGATTTCTACATGAGTTTTAAAATCAGCTTCCCGATTTCAACAAAAAAGTTCTGCTAGGATTTTGATTGGGATTACATTGAACCTGAAAGGGACTCTGGTGGTGCAATGGTTAAGTGCTTGATTGCTAACAAAAGATTGGCAGTTTGAACCCACCCACCCAGTGGCTTTGGGGGAAAAAGACCTGGTAATCTGCTTCTGTAAGGACTACAGCCAAGAAACCACTGTGAGGAGGTTCTGCACTGTCACATGTGGTCGTGATCAGTCAGAGTTGAATAAACAGCTACAACGAGGACATCGAATCTATGTAATTAATTTGTGGAGAATTACCAGTATAATAGTAGAGCCTTTCAATCAATAATATGACATTATATCATATCGCAAAGGATTTTCCATTATCCTTTTAATCCCTGTAGGCTATCTAGTGATCTTAACGCTTCATATTTATAATTTGTTTCCTTTCTCTTTTTTCTTTTGCAGTCTAGCTAAAGGTTTATCAATTTTCCCAATCTTTTCAAAGAACCAGCTTTTAATTTCATCGATTTTGCACTACCATTTGTTTCTTGCGTTTCATTTCCATTCATACCTTTATTGTTATTTTTTTATTTGCTATGATTTTTTTTTAAGATTTTAATTTGCTCTTGTTAATCCAGTTTTTTTAAGCTTAGATCTGAAACCTTCCTTCTCTTCAAATATAAGCATTTACCCTTTATGCACTGCTTTAGCTGTATGATTTCAATACTTTTAAATTTAAGATGTGTTTTATATTTTTATGTGAATTATCTTGAGGAAGGTTCCATTTGTACTTCAAAAGAATATGCATTTCTGTTATAATTAGATGTAGTGATATGTAAATGTCAATTTGTTTAATTTGATGTTGAACTAATTTAAAAAGTGTTCTTTAAGTCTTCTGTATTCTTACTGATTTTCTGTTACCTTGTACGATACTTGAGAGGAGTGTCTAAATTGTAAACTGGTCCATTTCTCTTTTCAATTGTTTTTTCTTCCTGTATGTTAATCCGTGGTATTGGGTTCATACACATATAGGACTGTTATGTCTCCTTCTTAAAATGACCCAGGCATTGTTATGAAATATCTGTCTTTATCCTTGGCAATATTCCTTCGTCTGCAGTCTTAGTTTGCTTGATATAAATATAGTCATACCAGTTTTCTTCTGGTTTGTCTTTGAATCGCAAATCTGTTGTCATTGTTTTGCTTTAAACTCATATCTTCATATTTAAAGTGGATTCTTTTCAGTATCATTAGTTTGGTCCTGCTTTTTTATCTAGTTTGACAGTAAAGTTTTACATTCAGTACTATTTTAATGTGGTTTGGTTTAAACCTATGAGTTGGAATCAACTCCATGGCACTGGGTTTGGGTGGGGTTTAAATCTACCATTTTGTTATTTGTTTTCTATTTTTCCTTTCTGACGTTTGTACCTTTTTTCTTCCTTCCCGGCCTCATCTCCATTTCAGGTGAGATTTTGTTTTGCTTTTAGAATTTTATTTTAGCTCCAGTATTGGTTTATATATCTTTTATTTTACATTTTTATACTATTTCACATATAGGAATTTTAACAACAGTATACTTCCATTTTCTCCCTCCTATAATCTGTATCATTATTGTCACACATTTTACTTCTGCATATGATATTTACCATACAACTTTGTGATTATTATGGCATTAAACAGTCAATTATTTATCTATATATATATATATTTAATTTTAAATAAGTGAAAAAGGTATTTTGTATTTATCCATGTAGTTACCATTTCTGGCACTCTATTTCTTCCTGTAGATTTAATTTACCATGTGGAATAAATTTTATTACTACAAAAGAATTTTGTTTCTAACATTTCTTGTAGAGTACGTTTGCTGGTGATTGGAAACAGTATTTCTTTCTCTCTCTCTCTCGTTTTAAATCTATGGCAATTTAGAAAAGTGTTGTTTAGTATTCAGATAATTAGGAATTTTCCAGATATCTTTCTCTTATTGATTTCTAATTTAATTCCTTTGTGGTCAAAGAATATACTTTGTGTGATTTGAATCTTTTTAAATGTATTGATACTTGTTTTATTCCAGAATGTTTTCTGTCTTGGTAAATGTCCTTAAAATGAATGTCTATGCTGCTGTTTGGTTGGGAGAAGTGTCATATGAATATATGTTAGATCAAGTTGATTTATAATGTTCAGGTTTTCTATATCCTTACTGATTTCTCTGTCCACTGGTTCTATTAATGATGGGAATGTATAATGTGTCTTCTCTTTTCCTCTGGTTGCTTTTAAGATTTTCTCTTTATATTGGTTTCCTGCAGTTTGATTATGATGTACCTTGATGTGGTTTTCTTCTGGATTTTTGTTTATCTTGCTTGGGGTTCATTGAGCATCTTGAATCTTTGGGTTATAGCTTTCAACCAATTTGGAATTTTTTCCAGCCATTATTTCTTCAGCTGCTTCCTTCCTTCCTACTCTGTTTCTACGATGTCAATTACATATATGTTAAACAATGTTGTCCCATAGATAAGAGCTGTATTCTTCATTTTTTATTTTTTAAGTCTTTTTTCTTTCTGTGTCTCAGTTTGGATAGTTTCTACTACTGTGTCTTCAGGGTCACTGAGTTTTTCTTCTCAAATGTATGGTTTACTATTAATCCTACCCAGTTAATTTTTTACTTCAGGTGTTGTATTTTTCATCTTTAGAAGTTCTGTTTGGTTCTTTTTCTAACATCTTCCATTTTTTTCATTATATTCATGTTTCCTTGAATTCTTGAACATATATGTAATAGCTAAAGACCTATGTGATAATCTTTTTTTTTTGCTTGTTTTTTGTGAAGGAAACTTCTTTTTTTAATTGTGCTGTAAGTGAAAGTTTACAAATCAAGTCAGTCTCATACAAAATCTTATATACACCTTACCATATACTCCTAGTTGCTCTCCCCGCAATGAGACAGCACATTCCTTCTCTCCACGCTGTGTTTCCATGTCCATTGAGCCAGCTTCTGTCCCCCTCGGCCTTCACATCCTCCCCTCCAGACAGAAGCTGCTGAGATATTCTCATGTGTCTACTTGATCCAAGAAGCCTACTCCTCACCAGTATCATCTTCTGCCTTGTAGTCCAGTCTAATCCTTGTCCAAAAAGTTGGCTTCGAGAATGGTTCGTGTTTTGGGCTAAGAAAAGGTGTGGGGATCATGACCTTCAGGGTCCCTCTGGTCTCAGTCAAACCATTAAGTCTGGTCTTTTTATGAGAATTTGGGGTCTGCATCCCACTGCTCTCCTGCTCCTTCAGGGATTCTCTGTTGTGCTCCCTGTCATGGCAGTTCATCGGCTGTAGCTGGGCAGCATCTAGTTCTTCTGGTCTCAGGCTGATGGAGTCTTTGATTTGTGTAGCCCATTCTGACTCTTGGGCTCATACTTAACCTTTTGTCTTTGGAGATCTTCATTCTCCTTTGCTCTAGGTGAGTTGAGACCAATTGTTGCATCTTAGATGGCTGCATGCTAGCATTTAAGACCCCAGATGCCACTCTCCAAAATGGGATGCAGAATGTTTTCTTAATAGTTTTTATTATTCCAGTTGACCTAGATGTCCCCTGAAACCATGGTCCCCAAACCCCTGCCCCTGCTACTCTGGACTTCAAAGCGTTCGGTTTATTCAGGAGATTTCTTTGCTTTTGGTATAGTCCAGTTGTGCTGACCTCTCCTGTATTGTGTGTTGTCTCTCCCTTCACCTAAATTACTTCTCGTCTACTATCTACCTCTCCCTCCCTCTCTCCCTCCCCCCGTCTGGTAACTATCAAAGAAAACCTCTCTGTTTAAACTGTTCCTTGAGTTCTTATAGTAGTGATCTCATACAATATTTGTCCTTTTGCAACTAATTTCAGTCAGCATGATGCCTTCCAGGTTCCTCCATGTTATGAAATGTTTCACAGATTCATTGTTGTTCTTTATCGATGCATAGTATTCCATTATGTGAATATACCATAATTTATTTATTTGTTCATCCGTTGATGGGCACCTTGGTTGCTTCCAGCTTTTTCCTATTGTAAACAGTGCTGCAGTGAACATGGGTGTGCATATATCTGTTCATGTAAAGGCCGTTACTTCTCTAGGATATATTCCAAGGAGTGGGATTGCTGTTTCGTATGGTAGTTCTATTTCTAGATTTTATGGAAGCACCAAATTGATTCCAAAGTGGTTGTACCATTTTACATTCCCACCAGCAGTGTATAAGTACTCCAGTCTCTCCACAATCTCTCCAACGTTTATTATTCTGTGTTTTTTGAATCAATGCCAGCCTTGTTGAAATGAGATGGAATCTCATAGTAGTTTTGATTTCCATTTATCTAATGGCTAATGAATGTGAGCATTTCCTCATGTGTCTGTTAGCTACCTGAATGTCTTCTTTAATGAAGTACCTGTTCATATCTTTGCCCATTTTTTAACTGGGTTTTTTGTCTTTTTATAGTTGAGTTTTTACAGTATCATGTAGATTTTAGAGATCAGCTGCTGATCGGAGTTGTCATAGCTAAAAACTTTTTTCCAATCTGTAGGTAATCTTTTTACTCTTTTGGTGAAGTCTTTGGATGAGCATAGGTGTTGGACTTTTGGGAGCTCCCAGTTATCTAATTTCTCTTTTGCTGTTTTTGCAGTTCTAATAATGTTTTGTATACTGTTTATGCCATATATTAGGGCTTCTAGCATTGTTCCTATTTTTCGTCCATGAACTTTATTGTTTTAGATTTTATATTTAGGTCTTTGGTCCATTTTGAGTTGGTTTTCGTGCATGGTGTGAGGTATGGGTCTTGTTTCATTTTTTTGCAGATGGATATCCAGTTATGCCAATACCATTTGTTAAAGAGACTGTCTTTTCCCCTTTTAACAGACTTTGGGCCTTTGTCAAATATCAGTTGCTCATATGTGGATGGATTTATGTCTGGATTCTCAATTCTGTTCCATTGGTCTGTGTATCTGTTGTTGTACCACTACCAGGCTGTTTTGCCTACTGTGGCGGTATAATATGTTCTAAAGTCAGGTAGTGTGAGGCTTCCCACTTTGTTGTTCTTTTTCAGTAATGCTTTACTTATCCAGGGCCTCTTCCCCTTCCGTATGAAGTTGGTGATTTGTTTCTCCATCTCATTAAAAAATGTCAGTGGTATTTGGATTGGGATTGCATTGTATCTATAAATCACCTTGGGCCCAATGGGAATGGTTTCAGTCTCTCTCTGTTTAGGGCTATGTTGGCTGTTGGCTTTGTATAAATGCCCTTTATATATAATGTTTAGGAATTTTCCTTCTATTCCTATTTTGCTGAGAGTTTTTATCATGAATGGATGTTGGACTTTGTCAAATGCCTTTTCTGCATCAACTGATAAGATCATGTGGTTCTTATCTTTTGTTTTATTTATGTGATGGATTACACTGATTGTTGTTCTGGTGTTGAACCATCCCTGCATACCTGGTATGAATCCCTCTTGGTCACGGTGAGTTGTTTTTTTGATATGTCGAATTCTGTTGGCTAAAATTTTGTTTAGGATTTTTGCATCTAAGTTCATGAAGGATATTGGCCTGTAATTTTCTTTTTTTGTGGGGTCTTTACCTGGTTTTGGTATCAGGGTTATGCTGGCATCATAGAATGATTTTGGGAGTATTCCATCCTTTTCTATGCTCTGAAATACCTTTAGCAGTAGTGGTGTTAACTTGTCTCTGAAAGTTTGGTAGAATTCTCCAGTGAAGCCGTCAGGGCCAGGGCTTTTCTTTGTGGGGAATTTTTTGATTACTTTTTCAATGTCTTCTTTTGTTATAGGTTTATTTAGTTGTTCTGTTTCTGTTTGTGTTAGTTAAGGTTAGGTAGTGTGTTTCTAGAGATTTGCCCATTTTCTTTAGGTTTTCAAATTTGTCAGAGTACAGCTTTTCATAGTACTCTGTTATGATTCTTTTAATTTCAGTTGAGTCTGTTGTGATAGCGCCTATCTCATTTCTTATTTGGGTTATTTGCTTCGTCTGCTGTTTTTCTTTTGTCAGTCTGGCGAATGGTTTATTGATTTTCTTAACCTTTTCAAAGAACCAGCTTTTGGTCTTTGTTAACTCTTTCAATTGTTTTATGTTTTCTACTTCATTTAATTCTGCTCTAATTTTTATTATTTGTTTTCCTCTGGTGCCTGAAGGTTTCTTTTGTTGCTTTCTTTCTATTTGTTCACGTTGTAGACATAATTCTTTGATTTTTGCCCTTTCTTCTTTTTGTATGTGTGCATTTATTGATATAAATTGACCTCTGAGGACTGCTTTCGCTGTGTCCCAGAGGTTCTGATAGGAAGTGTTTTCATCCTCATTGGATTCTATGAATTCTTTATTCCATCCTTGATATCTTCTATAACCCAGTCAGTTTTAAGCAGGGTATTGTTCAGTTTCCAAGTGTTTGATTTCTTTTCCCTGCTTTTTCTGACTTTCCCTGACCTCTGCTTTTATGGCCTTATGGTCAGAGAAGATGCTTTGTAATATTTCAATGTTTTGGATTCTGTTAAGGCTTGCTTTATGGCCTAATATGTGGTCTATTCTGGATAATGTTCCATGTGCACTGGAAAAGAGAGTATACTTGGCTTCTGTTGGGTGGAGTGTTCTGTATATGTCTATGAGGTCAAGTTAGTTAATTGTGGCATTTAGCTTTTCCGTGTCTTTATTGAGCTTCTTTCTGGATGTCCTGTCCTTCACTGAAAGTGGTGTGTTGAAGTCTTCTACTATTATTGTGGATCTGTCTGTCTCACTTTCCAATGTTGTTCGAGTTCATTTTATGTATCTTGAAGCCCTGTTGTTGGGTGCATAAATATTTAATATGGAAATATCCTCCTGGTTTATTGTCCCTTTAATCATTATATAGTGTCCTTCTTTATCCTTTGTGGTAGATTTAATTTTGATGTCTGTTTTGTCAGAAATTAGTACAGCCATTCCTGCTCTTTTTTTGATTGTTGTTTGTTTGATGTATTTTTTTTCCATTCTTTGAATTTTAGCTTGTTTGTGTCTTTAAGTCTAAGGTGCATCTCTTGTAGGCAGCATATATCCGGATCGTGTTTTTTAATCCATTCTCCAACTTTCTGTCTCTTTACTGGTGCATTTAGTCCATTTACATTCAGCGTAATTATAGATAGGTATGAGTTTAGTGCTGTCATTTTGATACCTTTTTTTTGTCTTTTGTTGACGGTTTCATTTTTCCACTTACTTTTTGGTGCTGAGAAGTTTTTCTTTGTAAATTGTGTGTTCCTCTTTTTCCTTGTGATTGAATTTGTTTTTGCTGAGTCTTTATGTTTATCTTGTTTTTTATTTTGAAGTGTAGGATTGTTAGTCTTCTTTGTGGTTACCTTGATATTTACCCCTATTTTTCTAAGTTTAAACCTAACTTGTATCTCCTTAATCACCTTGATTTCCTCTCCATATGGAAGATCTGTGCCTACTTTATTTAGTCGCTCTTTATTGATTACTGTGATCTTTTACATAGTGATATCACTGATTCCCTATTTTGAGCTTTTTTTTTTAAATCTTGATTTATATTTATGATTTCCTTGTCTGAGTTAATATCTAGTTGCTCTGTTTTGTGTTCTAGTGTTGGGTTGATATCTGATATAATTGACTTTCTATCCAGAGAATTCCATTTAGTATTTCTTGTAGTTTTGGTTTGGTTTTTGCAGATCCCCTAAGCTTCTGTTTATCTGTACATGTCTTAATTTCGAGTTCATATTTGAGAGACAGTTTTGCTGGATATATGATTCTTGACTGGAAGTTTTTCTTCTTCAATGCTTTGTATATATGTCATCCCATTGCCTTGTGGCCTGCATGGTTTCTGCCGAGTAGTCTGAATTTATTCTTATTGATTCTCCTTTGTAGGTGACTTTTAGCTTATCCCTGGCTGCTCTTAAAATTTATCCTTATCTTTGATTTTGGCAAGTTTGACGATAATATGTCTTAGTGACTTTCTTTTGGAATCTACCTGGTATGGGGTTTGATGAGCATCTTGGATAGATATCCTTTCATCTTTGACGATATCAGGGAAGTTTTCTGCCAACTAATCTTCAACAATTCTCTCTGTATTTTCTGTTACCCCTCCCTTTTCTGATACTCCAATCACTCTCAAGTTATTCTTCTTGATAGAGTCCCACGTGATTCTTAGGGTTTCTTCATTTTTTAAAACCCTTTTGTCTGATTTTTTTCAAATGTATTGGTGCCAAGTGATTTATCTTCAGTCTCACAAATTCAGCATTCTAGCTCCTCAATTCTGCTCCTCTTACTTTCTATTGAGTTGTCTAATTCTGTAATTTTATTGTTAATCTTGTAAATTTCTGAATGCTGTCTCTCTGTGGATTCTTGCAGTTTATTAAATATTTCATTATGTTCTTGCATAATCTTTTTAATTTCTTCAACTGTTTTATCTTTGTGTTCCTTGACTTTTTCTGTTTGTTGCCTGATGTCATTCCTGATGTCTTGAAGTGTTCTGTATATTAATCTTTTGTATTCAACATCTGGTAATTCCAGGAACACATCTTCATCCAGGAGAGTCCTTGATTCTCTGTTTTGGGAGTTTGTTGAAGCAATCATGGCCTGCTTCTTTATGTGACTTGATATTGACTGTTGTCTCCAAGGCATTTATAAGTTATTGTATTAATTTATTTTATGTTTGCTCACTGTGTCCTAGTTTCTTGCTTTAGTTTGTTTCGATATAGCTAAATAGATGACTGGAGTGAGCTAACTTGGTTATTGGAGCTTTTGAAGCACTAATGTCCTGTTACCAGATGGCTAGAGCTGTTACCAGGTATATGAGCCTATGAGTCCATTCACTATTCTTGTATTGATTCAGCTCAGGTGTCCTGATAGTTGGTCACCTAGTGTGTAGTGTAGGCTGTCACCTACTATCTTACCTCTAAGTGGTGATGGGTATATGCACTGGTTTCTGGTAGCAGCAGGGGGTCACAGTCTGAAGAAGGCAGGGGGCTGACAGCCTTCCCCCAAGTGTCAGTGAGGAAGGAACGTCTTTGTTCTTTAGAGCACTCTGGTGGGTAGGCTCTGCAGCTGTGCCTTAGGCACGCAATGCTTATACCCGTAAGGACTGGTAGGCACCACTGTACTTTTGTGGGTGGCTAGGTGGTGTGGATGGAGCCTCCAGTCCTCAGGTCCCTGCTGTGGGTAGGTGAAGGCCCTGTTTAATAGGCAGAGCGGTATCAGACCTCCAAAACCTGCCTCTTCACTGCACAGCTGAAACAGTTAGTCAGACCTCAGACAGATTTGCCCTTGCAATATAATAGCCACCTGGATCTATGTAGGGATGAGAGACAAAGTCTGTGGATCACTTTTGCTTGGACTGGAGCTGCTTTTGCTCCAAGATTCCAGATTAGGGGAGACTACAGAGTATTTTTCCCCCTGTTCGTTAATTTGTTTCTTCTCCCAAGTCAGGAGAATAGCAGCAAGTTCTATCTCAGGCCCAGGGAAATCAACTGTTAATGAAGCTCGCTGGGGCAGAGGGGGGAAGGATCAGAAAGATAGGAGAGAGTTCTTTCAAAAGAAGGAGCTACTAGATCCATGCACGTGATAAATTAGACAAAATCACTTGCGCTGAGAGCCCGTTTTATCTCAGGATCTAGAGGCATGTGTAGCCTGTGTGCAGCTGGCTGTGTCCCCGCCAAGATTGCCCCAGGGGGTTAGGGCTGCATCCCTTGCTTGCCTTCTTTTCCTGAAGCAGCTGTGTCCTAAACTCCACTGCTAGTCCCACAGCCATCACACCAGGGGGCCGGGGTGCCGGCTTCGGTTGCCTTCTTTCGCTGAAGCAGCCGCTTCCTAAACACCGCAGCCTGCCCCGTTGTAGACACACCATGGGGTCAGGGGTGCGCCACTCTGCTTGCCTCCTTTGGTTGAAGCTGTCGTGTCTCGGAACTACCATCAGCCCTGCTGCAGTCACGCCAAAAGAACGGCGCCAAGGAATCAGAGCTGAGGCGCTGCGCGGGCTTGGCTACTCGTTACTGCTTCTGCACCATCCCTCCCTCCCCCATCACTCAGACCGATTCCTTAATTTTGCCTTTGATGCTCAGGGTTTCTAGCTTGTCTGACATATAATCAATTCACTTGTTTTTTCGGGTCTTTGTTTTAAGAGGGATCAGATGAAGCTTCTGGCTAGTTTGCCATCTGGGCCCTGCACCCTATGTGATAATCTTATCTTCGTCATTTCTAGGTATGTTTCTATTGTTTTTATGTGTCTCCTACTCCTGGTTCTTTGTATGTCTAGAAATTTTCTGTTGGATTGTAGGCATTATGAAATATGTGATGTTGAGTTCTAGATTTTTTCTCCCTTTAAAGAGTGTCTATATTCAACATTTTACTGGAAGACCTAGCCAGTGCAGTAAAGGCTCTAAGTTATTTACAAATCTCTTTGATCTTTTCATGGCTTGTTTTTAAGCTTTTTAGGGGTGGATTTACAGTAGCCTGAGGTAGGCTTATTTAGGCCTTATACTAAGGCTTGACTCTTCTAAGGTCTCTTGTATGTCCTCCGTTTCAACAAATGTTCTTCATTCTGGGAGATGTTTGATTTGTGTGAGCTGAAATGTTTATTCAGCTTATAGATTCCCAATAGTTTTGTTTATTATTAAAGTTATTGCTTTGTTTTCTATTTTAGGGTTTTTGAGCATTTCCTTTTTGTCCATTATATAATTTTGTATCATGAAACTTTGGTCTTTCTAATGTATAATGAGTGAGGCCTATTGGCCAAAGGGACATAGAAGTAACATTTTAATATATGAACTCTTGTGTGAAATGCATAGAGAACTAGTCACGTGTTTCTTCAGAGAATTTTAAATGTGCCACAATTAAAGAGTGTAGAAATTACCAAATGGAGCAGGACTTTTCAAATGAGACTTACCTGATTCATAAAATGGTTCATTCTTTTGTTTTCATGTTATTACAAAAGAGCTTTCTTTCTTCAATTATTCCTTTCCTACCTTTTTTTCCTGATTTTTTTAGTATCCCTCTCAACTCTTTTTCACTCTCTGCTAATATCCTTAAAATCTTGTCCATTTTTATAGCTTCAGTTTTTATCTCTATGCAGATTATTTTGATGTTTACATATAGTGCTTAAACCTATCTATCTGAGCTACAACTCTGACTTTTTAAATATTAATCGAAGGGCATTTCTATTACTCTATTACCTCAACTAAAATACACCTAAAACCTGAAACTTTATCCTGCCCCCAAATTAACTGCTCCTTAACTTCTTTTTTTCTCCTAGTAGTTCCCAGCATTTCTGTCAGCCATGCATTCCTGAAATCTTACAATCATCTTTGATACCTCCATTTTCTGTAATTAATTGTCAAACCAAAACCCAAACCCACTGCCGTCAAGTTGATTCCAACTCATCACGACCCTATAGGACACAGTAGAACTGCCCATATTGTTTCCAAGGCTGTAAATCTTTATGGAAGCAAACTGCCACATCTTTCTCCAGCAGAGTGACTGGTGGGTTCGAATTGCTAACCTTTCAGTTAGCAGCTGAGCACTGTAACCATTGTGTCACCAGGGCTCCCTAATTAATTGCTAATGCCCATTAATTTGATCTCTTTGGTGCTTCTCATGTGTTTTCCCTCATCTTAATTTCCCCTGTAGCAAATCAGTTTTAAACCCTTGCAGCATTTATTTAAGAAGTATTTGTTAAAATTCTGTATGTGCTAGGATTTTTTTTTTCCTCAGCAGGCAGGAGTTATATGGTTTCCACACAATATAGCATAGTGTGCCTAGCAATAATAAGCCTCAAGAAATATTTATGGAATGATTCACAAAATTAATATATTAGGTTAAACCTTATGGAATTGTAATTTTTAAGGTCTAAGTGGACAAATACCAGCAATTTCAGCAACAAATATATTACCAGTAAGAACCACAGCAATATGAAAAAGAAAAGTATATATTAAGATATTCTTTAATACTATGTCTGTTAATGTTGGCTGTAATTTGCTTTCATCTGACTGTAAAACTTAACTTTTCTCTTCTTTACCTACCAGGAAACACGAAATTATCCAGAAACATATCCGCAACTGCCGAGGGATGAAACAGTGGAGAACCCTCTTCTCCAGAAGCACATTTTGGAATTAGCATCCATTCTGGATGTTCGAAACGTGTTCCTTGAGAATACCATAGATGACTATTAAAACAAAAACCCACTTATTGAAATAATTTTTCATTTGCCACAGATTTTAAATGGTGCAGTTTTCTAATGTAATGACAGACACATAGTGGTGTTACTGAGTTTTTATTTTTTAATTTAGGATCACCATTTTAAAGATAAACTGAAAATAATTGTTCAAACTTTTAGGGTAACTGTTTTAAAATACAGTCTTTCAGGTCTTTTAAAAAAAAAAACTAGATTAATCTTAGAATTTTTAAATTTTGGCTTTGAGTTATAGATACCTACCTTTAACATCTAATCTTACACTTAAAGAGTCACTGTTCTCACCCTGAGAAGAGTTAAATCATTTATTTTTGTATAATGAAGAAAATCCAATTCTTATACTTTGATCTTAAATGTCTGGATTTGGAAAATATATAATTAGAATGAAACTAGCCAGCATGGACTACTGAAAATCAAGAACAGGGTCCTTCCATAATCTCTTTTCATTCCGAGTTAGTTGGTAGAAAAATTATGATTCATTGACACATGATCAAGGCAGTTCCTGAAATCATTCAGTCCTTTTAAATACTGTCAAAATTTCAGAAACTGTATAGGATTGATTTGCATCTGAAAACTAAATCTTTAATTGGGAGGTTGAGATGATAAATATTATTTGGAATATGTGAGTCCTGTGTTATCATAAGATACGTGTTTATATTTTGCTTCCTTTGTGGTCTTTGAATGCTGGACATTAACAACTTTGAAATATTTCCATCAAAAATATCAAGCTTTGGTTTCATAATACAATGTGTACAATAAGAAATCTAAACTTTTAATACATGAAATCAAGTGTAAAGACTGGGTTGATGACCATGACATACAGTACAGAGTTGGTAATCTTTTTGTCTAGTTCAAATATATGAGACTTCAAAAGTCAGAGATGTTTTTCACTGTAGTTGAGGGCGACTATTACGAAACCCAAAAGGAAGTTGTTTTTGCATTTACAATTTAAGAAGAAGGTTTTTCAAAACTTCCATGTATTTAATATATTCATGTTCAACTTTTTTTTAATGTATAACGTAAAGATTTTTGTTTTTCTTCCCTGTCATCCCCTTCGTATTTTCACCAGAATTAGTTATAAAGGTTTTTTTCCCCTCTTCTCTTTTGATTCCATGCCATTGAAGTTCAGAAATCTATGAATCAAAAGGCTTTGCACCTAATTTTCTGCACAGGCTCGCAGTCTACCTCTGGCAATCCCAGGGGAAATGGGGTGATTGCTTTTGGTGCCTCTTTCCTGTGTCCCTAGGGAAGTTTTACTGTAATATTTTTTAATTGTTTTTAAGTTCTGGCGGAGAGAATTGTTTGGATCTGAATTATTCATGTACCTGTTCCAATTTGCTGATTTTTTCATCAGAAGCCTTGAAGTTATTGTTCTTGGGTTTGGAGAGCTTTGGAGTTTTTGTTTAATTTTGTATTATTTTGTTTATTCTTTGGAGCAATATTGCAGGAAGTATGGGGAAAGTTACCCTGGAGAGAGATTTCCTTTGTTAGTGGATTTTTTTTTTCCAGATAAAAACAGCTTTTCTTTCAGTAACTTAATAAACTTCATAGCTTTCCTTTCATAACAGTGTCACATAGAGTACAGCAATAGTCTGTCATTAAGTGTCTGGTTTCTTGTTGCAATTCCCCTGAAGTTCTGTGACAGTAATGTCCCTAGCAGCATATATCTTTCTGTCCTCCGAAGCTGAAAATAATATTTGTTGCTCTGAGCGTTATCCTCATCAGAACACTGGGCTGGAACTAGGAGACCTGAGTATTCTTCCGGCTTTCCTGGGAACTAGCTTTATGCCCTTTGACAACTATCTTAATATCTCTGCTTTTTAATACTCTCATCTGTAAAATGAGGGCCTGGCCAAGATCCCTTCCAACTCTATGGTTATGTAATTTAAGTTCTTGGTTCCAAAAGATGTTGATGTCCCCACCCATACCACAAGGAAAACTAGTTTCCCTGGTTTTACAACATTGTCTGTTCCAGATTATATTTACCTAGCTAGTTGTAGAAACTAATTCAGAGAGAGACTCTCCTGAAGAAACAAGAGCTTTTGTGATTAGAAACATGTTTGCCCAAGGACAAGAGGTCTTAGAAATCACAACTAGGATTTAGATGATGACATTTCTCCTTGAGGTAATCCCTTACTGGTAGTTAAAAATTAAAGTGATTTCGAATCTTCAAAAAAAAAAAAAAATGTGTATTTAACAACCACTGTACTCCAGATCTTGTTCTAGGCACTGGAGAAGCAAAACAAAAAGCCAAAAAATTCCTGTCTTCGAAAAGCTTACATTCTAGTAAAAGGAGTCAGGAAGTAAACATAATAAGTAAGTGAATTTATGTTACAAAATGATAAATACTATGGGGAAAAGTTGAGAGTTCAGTAAGGGATTTTTTTGTTTTTGTTTTGAGGGAACAGTGTTTAAAAGAATGATCAGGTTAGGTCTCATTGAGAAGGTGACATTTCTTTTTTCCTTTTTTTTTTACTTTTATTGTGAAAGTTTTTAAACATACACAGAGTATAATGTACCCTCATGTACCCATCACCCAGCTTCTACATTTTAAAGCATTACTTCAATCAAGGAAAAAGAAATGTAAAGGGCCAATACCAATGAGCTTAAGGTGGCAGTGGCAAAGAATTTTATTTTTTAAATGCGTACTACCCGTGTATAAATATAAAAATTTTAAGCCCTTATTTATTGTTAGAATTGATAGAAATCTAAATATCGGAACTAAGAACTGAGTGATGGGAAAAGAGCACTTCGTTTTCAAATTGTACAAACTCCCCCTGGAGATTCTGATACAGTCTTTCTCCTCCCTTAACAATCACTGTAGACAAAATAGAAAGATTGCAAAAGTCAGCTGTACACAAAATTAAGCACAGTGGAATTATTTACTCTCTTATTATCCATATAGTTCTGAAGTTGGTAAAGCAACTATTTTCCCTGTTTTACAGAAGAGAAAACTGAGACTCAAAAGAGCTGTCAATTTATACATAGTGACAGAGCTAGAAATAAAACTCAAATCTCCTTAATTTCAGCCCAGTCTTCCTGATAGCTCAAGTTGCTTTCAGTAATGGACAGGAAAGAAAGAATTAGAGATATATATTGTGGCACAAAATGCTATGGTATTTTTTTTAATATGTCAGATATTGAAACCAGCAAATCAATCAGCGCTAGCAACCTTAATTCCTAAAAATCCAAAAGTCAGACATTTTATCTTTGAGTTTAGCCAGTATATATTTTTTGTATATTTTCCTCCTAGAAAGTGGTGCTCTTAAAATCTCTCAAAGCACATAGAATTTATTGTACCCTTTATATTTTTACCAACTTGAAATGTTTTGAGATTATAGAAGCAAAGTGCAATCCAATTATGAGTTAAGGTTTTCCTAATATGGACTCTGGGTTCCCCCCCCCCCCCACTTGTTACTACTTCCCTTTATTTTCTTCTTGCAATAGAATTTCCTGAAACAGATTAGGCAATTGTACTGAATTTAGGTAAAGAGAAAAGCAGAAAATATGGCTTGTGTATCAATTACAGAGCTTTCTTTATCATCCTTCTCCAACTCCAAGTTTAACCTCTGACGTGTGTGACTTTAGCTACTTTCTGTCTCTGAGAAGGAGTTTGAACTCCATTGAAAAGAACTGGTACTTAATTATCCATGGAGACTTGTAGTCAGCCCAATATACAGAGAACATTCTGGACTAGAAATATAGTAAAGTGCCAAGGTCTGCAAATGCGGCCACTGCCATTGTTCAGAACCACCCCCCACACTAAGTGAGCAAAATGACTTGATATGAATATGAATGGTATTATGAGTCTCTTGGTGATGATATTTTTGGTGTACTGTATATGTTTCTGTGGGTTTGTTTGGAGAGTATAATGGATATTTACATTAAGGTTCTTTTTGTTGACCTTATTTATTTGAAATTCTTATTTGTAATGGCATGTGTATATTTTTGTGATGCTAAATGCAATCTCTGAGTAAACTTTTTGTACATACATATGTATATATTTGTAAATATATTGGTATGCAGTGTTATAGTATGTGTATATTATATACCCATACCCATTGTGGGCTGAATTTATTTAAGTTCTGTGAGGACATCATAGTGGCATTGTTCATGCTGCTCTAATTAGGTTGTGGCAGAATCTCAATCATAAGCCTCTATTTTCAGGGGCTTGTATTTGGGTAAAATGGGCTGATTTGGTGTTGAAATTAGGATATGAAGAGCTTAACAGAAAGCTGGATGTTCATGGTTTTTAAAATCATCTGCAAATTTCCATTTAAACTGATGATAAATTAGTGATAGAAACGTGAAAAACCTAAGTATGTGAAAGTGAGACACCAGCAGGTTCTTAAACTATATTAGTCCTTTATTTTCTTGACTCATGGTTGTGTATTATTTTGTACTCAGCACATTCTTTATATTGGGACTTAATCAAGGGACTGTGGAAAAAAATTACTTTGATCAGATTTCAAAATATATAGGAAAATATCCTTTAAATGGGTAAAATATATTCCTATTTGCCATTTCAGTACATGATATTAAATTTTAATTTTCTAACAATTTTTTTCATCAGTGTGCCTCTTTTATATGTCTCTGTGAGGCAGAAAAAGGGGAATAGCTAGGGGGATACTTAACCTAGTGGGGTGGGAGTTAACATGGAATGAGAACCAGGAGGTTGTTATCTGCAGCAGCTGTAATTAATTTAGCCCTGTTTGGCTTTTCCAACATAGATTTTTCTTATTGGAGTTTCACATCAAAGATGGGTGTGCTCATCTGAGAAAATACTTCCCGTGAATAAAATGCCTCCAGTTGTATTGCTGTGTCTCTATGAGACCACTTGTGTTCTGCAATTTGATTACATGTTCGCACATGAAGTAAAATTCTTAATATTAGGTGCATGGTGGCTTGCTATAAAATCTGGGCCTTCAGTTCTCTACTAATGATTTGGGAAAGGGGGGAAGGAAAAGGGTAGTAAATATATGCAGTACCAACTTGTGAACCTATGGAATATGGAAGAGTATCAATGCTCGGTTACTCCTGTCTTCTTTTGGCATGTTTATTTGCATGAAAGAGTGTCAGAGAAGTTGAATATACGTTTGGATACATTCATTGCAGAAATTAACCTGGAGATTATTTCTGCATGATAAAATATAACTGCAGAGCAGCTTTTTGCCCCATTATTCTCCAGAAGGTTAAATCTATGTGATTCAACGTTAAATTATCTTAAAGAAAGAAGTTAGGTTCAGGAGTCAGTTTTACCACCGAAAATGTTACATTCGCATCTTCGCTTTTTTTTTTTTTCGACAAAACATCCAACTATCCATCATATTTTTCAACTATAGTAGTGAATTTAAAGTAAAATTATAATAACGTTTTTCTTAAATGTTAAAACTTGATAAACTATATTTCTGAAAAAATCGGTTAAAATGTCCATAGTAGTGGATATTTTTAGTAACAGGATTGCTTATTGCAATTGGATAGTAGCAGAGCACATGTTACGCTATTTAAAAATCATGGATCTGCAGCAGGCTCAATGTGCACATTAATATGAGGAGAGTAGAAGCAATATGAAGCTATGGTAGCACAGTGGTTAAGAGCTCTGCTGCTAAACAAAAGATCAGCAGTTCAGTCCACCAGCTGCTCCTTGGAAACCCTATGGGGCAGTTCTACCCTGTCCTATAAGGTTGCTTGTGAGTCAGTCTACTAGACTGCAATATGTTTTTTTTAGAAGCAGTATAAAGTACAGTAGATAATACTGACATTGTAAATTGACCTCTGACCCTAACAATTGTAAAGCCAGTTACCTTGCAGTGAAACAAGAATTGCTTAGAAAACCAGGCTTTTACCCCTTTATTATATTTTCCTGCAGTCTTATACATTGATAGTTTATATATACTTATTTGTGTCTCCCAGTCTTTCCTGGATACTGTGACTGCTTTGCCTTTTTTTTTTTTTTTTCTTTTAAACAATTCATCTTCCCCAAACTAGGATTTTAAAACACATTACACTATGTCCCAGCTTCACTAACTTTAGAGACTTATTTAAGCATTATGTTGAAGAAAAGATAATTGATGTGTGAATGGAATAAATCACCTATTGAAGGGAAGGATGTCAGGATGATGTAGGGGTGAAGCTAAATGTATTAACTTCAGTATAATTACTTTGTTGGTGACATAGAAATATTTCCTTTGGAATCCTGTAGATTACAAAATTCTTTTTAAAGCTGAGATTGCTGTTTTTCACTTACTAGTTTGGTATAATATTGACTTGAGAAGAATTCTGTTTCTTCTTAACATAATCACTTGATTGAAACATTTCTTAATTTAAAAATATTTTGTTAATTTCTTTTGAGGTTTTAAAATTAGTTATCAAACTACTCTAACCAGTGTGATTTTTAACATATTTGAACTGTAGATTCAGAGTTCTTTAATAGTTTGAAGTATATTAATTACCCAGTCCAGATTTATTTGGTCAAGTCTAAATCTGGTCATAGAACAGACAGTAAGCTGGGAATATTTCTCCTATTCAGTGGACAATTCTAGTCTATATCCTAAGACAATCATCTTTTTAGGTGTGACTAATTGCTTATTGAAATATTGGTGATTTCAGGGTTTAGATTTGTTACTTTTCTGATAGGCTTATGAAATGAAAGTTAATAGACTGAGTAATCATATCAGTTCAGACTGATAAAAGGAATTGTGGCTAGCCTTCGTATAGATTTGCAGTAAACTATTTAAACTTTTGTGTTATCACTAATACTCTTCTCTTTTGAAGTTATTATGAATGTCTGCCTGTTCATGATTGGAACTTAAGATTTGCAGACATCACAATTTGAACCATAAATTTTCTCAATCCTCAGATCATTATGATCAACCCTTGTAAAATATGAAATGATCATGTATAATAATCCCAAAGCAAATAATTCCAAACCATAGAGAAATAACTACTGTATTTTTAAAAATCTTATTCCCACTCATTTGCATGCTATTAATTTTTTTCTAAATTAAAAGTATGTGTTGTGCTGCATTAAAAATCTGCAGGAAATAATTGCTTAAAATGTTTTAGGGCAATAAGAATTCTTTTCTTTGAAGAATGGCTTGTTTTTACTGTTGATTCCTTATTATATCATGAAAAAGCCTACAATAGTTCAGCAAAATACTTTAGAACTCAATTTTCATGGTTTATTAGTTATCTGGATGAATTACTTTTGCCTCATGGACCATGTGGCTAGTTCTCCAAATGTTTTTTGTGTTTTTAATAAACCGAGCCGTTCAACAATCAGAGAGTCCTGTATTTTGGAGGACTCTTCCAGTTGAGGTAGAAAGGTCTTAGAAAATAAGAAAGGCAGATGCACTGTCCTAACATTTTCATAGTAGAATTTACAAAGAATTTACCTAACTAGGCTCTCGGCATTGTGTAGGAACAATATAAATAGTGGCTTAATTAATCACTGAATCAGATGAAGCAGTTATAAATCATGTTGTACTTTGCTCTAAAGATTATTGTAATTTCAGACCACATTATTTTCTCTGAGCAGTTTCCATTGTAAGGTTGAATATCTTCTTTATTCAAATCTTCACTAAAGATTATCAAATAGGAGTTAAAATACATTATGTTTGATCTTTTTTCCCTGAAAATAATGGTGAACATACTTTCTGCATTATGGATATTAGACAGAAATGCACTTGTTTAAATCATAGCAGAAATTACATTTAGAGGATGTAATTACTTGATTTTCTAGTGTGAAATACTTTTTGAAAAATTGTGCTTGTCTGTAACTGACATGTTAAGTTGTAACACTCTAGGGATTATAGAGTTATATTTATTAGCTCTTCTCCAGACATTGAAGCACAATAATTTTCACCTAAGAATTCTTATCCAAGTGCTGCTAATCTGTTGTGCAAATAATAAAGTTATTTGGTTGCCTATCTAGCTATTCAGGAATCACTGTAATCCTTGAGACATTGTCCTGTTGCTCATTTGTATTAAAATTTGGGTGATGTGGGCTAATACTTTAGAACAAAATCCATCAATTCAGCTCTGTTAGACAGCAAAGCATTTGGGCTCACTAGTTTTTATATGTGTTATCAGTAGAATAAATTTTGAAGGGACTATTTACTACCAGTGACTAAGGGGGAAAATTATATTGTCCGTATCATTTGACTTGAACATTTGTGGTATTGTGGAAGTCTTGTCTGTTGTGCTTCTAAATTGCTTAATCCATACATGCTGTTAAAGAGGGCTCTTTTGTTCTTTCCAACAGCCTTTTTCTGCTTTGTCTTTTATGGTTAATACTTAATAGATTTTAGAAATTGAGAAGTTATTGAAACACTTTATTTTCTTGAGTTCATGAGATATGTGATTTGTCATAAAGGATAGCAAGCCTTTCACTAGCTACTTCACTAAATGAATTTCAGAGTAAACACTGTGATTCACAGAGGATTCAGTAGGCCCTTGTCTTTCAATGTTTTCTTCTGTTGTGCAGTGCCTACCACCTTGAGGGCGCTTAAATACTAGCAGAAAGTTAAAAATTGTTTTGATGCTTGTTGAATAACATGATTACAGAATATATGATTTTTGTTGTCAGTGTATTGAAACATTTTTGCATTGATAAATGTTCTTTAGGAATGTGATTACGTTCATCAGGTGTGAACTCTTGTAAATGAATTTTGTATCCTGAATCCACGTATATATTAAGTGTACCATCAATATAAAAATAAACATATTTGCTTAAAGTTTTTGGTAATTCTTCAATATGTTTAACAATTGTGCTAAACTGTTATGGTTTGCTTCTTTCGAATAATACTTAAGATGCTTTAAACTATCTTGGGGTTGTGGAATAGACGGTATTCTAGTTTGTAAATTTCTTCTGCATCCTAGTCTCTGCCCTGCTCCTGGTGGTCAGAGCTAGAACCCATGGAGGGAAGGGGGTGTTTTCAGTTGATTTAGGTGGACTCTGCTAACCCGTGATTGAGCCTGGTGTTTGGTGTGGGACAAGAACAAGAGCTCCTTTAACGTGGGAAGCCTGGCAGAGGTCGGGTCCGGAAACTTGACATCAGCTACTAAGTTGTAGTGCAATCTCGAACAAGGCAGTTTACCTCCCTGGACGTTCTTCTTCTATCCAAAGGAGACAGCCCATTATTTTATAGTGAAATTAATGTGTGCCGGCGAGTTTTAAAATAATCAGAGTGCAAATTATAGTAAGGGTATGATTTTAGAAACTTCTCTCTCAGTTATACACTGTGTATATTGTTGCAATTATAAAATGTATAACCTACAGTAGGTCAAAAAGCACATAAGTTAAAACGAGGTTCGAGATCCCAGTACTAGTTCCTGGAGCCACAGGCTTCTGTGCGGGGAGGGAGGCACAGACTTTCAGTGATTATCTACTACATAGCCTAGAGTACAGCGGGAAGCGGAATGGAAGCTTCCTGTTGTCCTCTGAGGCTGGCGCGCAAGCCAAGCAGCGTTAACTATGGCGAGGTATCTATCCAGCACAGCAGACGCTGGCTCAGCTGGACCAGTTAGATTCTTTCCCCTTTGCCATGAAGTTCCTCCCGCTTTTACCGCTCCGTACCGCCCCCTCAAAAAAAAAAAGGCTATTCCCCGTCCAAGTTGTCATCCACAGGACCCGCCTCTCGCTGACGTGGCAAACCGGCCGGAGCGTGGGCCCAACCTCGCGCTCGCGCCCGCGCCCTCCACCAGCTCTAGCCCAACCGCCGCCCGTGGGCTGGCGCTTTTGGCCGTGGAGGCAGCATGCGGGCGCATGCGCGCGGTGGGTCGGCCCCCGCGCTCAGCCACTTCCGGCGTGCTGGTGGAAGTGCGGTTCCGGGTCGCTGCTCGGCTCGCCCGCCGGCTGTGGGGGCTGGTGACGCGTGCCGGCGCTCACGAGAGGTCCGGGAGGCGGGGCCCTGCCGGCTGCCCCGAGAGCAGCAGATGCGCGAGCGGGGGCTCTAGGGACGTGAACAGGCCTCTCATTTGCCCGGTGGCCTTGGTCTGCCCCAGAGCGGCCCGGACGGGGTGCCCAAGATTCTGGGCAGGGGGCGGTACCGGGGTATTAAAAGGGCGGTGGGAGTGGAGGTGGTCCGGGCGGCGAGTTGCCGTGGCCGGAGAATCTGGAGCCTGGGGTTCTGGGATTCATCCCTTCGCGACCTTGGACAGACAAGTAACTCCGCCTCTCAGGGTCTCAGTTTTCATACTGTCAAATGGGAGAGACGTTGGACCCCTCCCTTCTTTGACAGTTCGAGCGCGGGCGAGTCCGAAGGGAGCGAGGGAGTGGGATCCAAACTGCTGCAGCTGGCCGTGGCCAGGTACCTGCCTGCCTCCCTGGGAGTTGGACATATTTCTTTTACCAAGTTGCTGTCCTTCTTAGCGACTTTCTTAGTGTGAGTCAAGGGTCCGTGACCAGACAGTCCAGTCTGGCCAGGTGAATGGTGTGTAGCTGTCATTATCAACTGAAAAATAAATATCGGCACTCGGAAATCTTAACATCATTCAAGTTGTTTTGCTCATGGCTCCCTAGAAGTGGGATTTAGGAACTTACTACAGTAAGAGATTCTATCCTTTGTGCCTGTAAGCGAAGCTCTTAAGCAAATCAAAAATGCAAAGGAGACTGGAATGGGGGTGTGGGGAGCAATAGTCCACTGAGTTGTGGTAGTGACAGGTTTTCTTCCCTGCTTGACGCCCCTTCTGTTCTCTTCCTCCTCTTTTTCTCCCCCTCCCCCCAAAATATTGAGGCCTCACACTTGAAAGGAAATATCCAATGTATTTTATCTTTGTTTTTATGCAGGGCAGAATGCTTTGACCTCCAAGCTGTTTTAAGTCTAGTAGATAAGCCAGGTGAGTAGGTGGTTTACAGACATTGAAAGTAAAGTTTTTGAAAAATTGCACAGACTTGATGAGCTGAAGTGGTAAGAAGTCATTCATAGATCTTAGAGCATAGGTATCTTTCACAAAACAGGAAAAGTTAAGGTTGAAACCATATTATCAATGTTTTATCCACCTTTGGGGGAAAAGATGTTTGAATCTCATGTTGAATATCATTTCAAACATTTCTGATGAAAAGAAAAATGATTTGAGATAATTTTATCAAACTCCAAAGAAAACTACACTGCATTTCCAGGAGAAAAAGCTCAAGGATATCTGATATACACAATATAGTTGCCTGACTTTTCTAGGTTGTCAGTCTTTGCTAGGAAACAGCTGATTGCAAACCCTTCTCAACCATCCTATGTTCATATGCTTTTGCTTTCCTTTAAAAAACAAAAGGCACTAAGTATAGTTAAATTACATTTTATTGGGGGCAGGGTTCAAAAGTATTATATGAGAGTAATGTTTGCCTTGGGAAATTTTACTAAATGTGTCATATACCATAGCCAACATGTTGTAATAAAAAAAAGAGTAGGCACTTGTGAGTCAGAGAGACCTGAGTTCGAATACTAACTCTGCAACTTAGCCAAGCAATCTTGGGCAGGTTTCTTACCTCCCTGAGACTGGATTTGCTCATCTGTATACGCATATGAAGCACCTGAGTGCCTTTTTAATTGTTTAGTAACTGTGTTCTAGTAAGCATACATACAAAGTTATGAAACTTCATTTTGAAACCTGAAGGTTAACATAGCAATTCAGGTGTGGAATCTTTCCAGTGTTTAACTTAGAGTTTATCTCTTTCATCTGATTTATAGATACTGTGTTGCCATAAACCCTTGGCCCAAATTTAAATGGGAATGCAGCTGGCTTGGCTATCGGGAACTTTCTAGGCTCCTGTTACTGAATCCCTGGTCACTGGTCTTAAGGAGTACTGTGGTGGTTTCAGAGCTGGTCAGCAGTGCAGGATAGCCACACAACAAAAATGTTCGCAAAACTAAAGAAGAAAATTGCAGAAGAAACTGCTGTTGCTCAGAGACCAGGAGGTGCTACTAGGATCCCACGGTCGGTGAGCAAGGAATCAGTTGCCTCTATGGGAGCTGACTCAGGAGATGACTTTGTAAGTATCTTCAGTAGTTTTGAGTATTTGGTTCATGCCAATATATTTTTTAAATAATATTGGGAATCCTTTTAATATTTTCTTTTAAAATTATGGGATTATTTCATAGCTTTTGTGATTTGTAACTATACAAGATCCTGCACATCTGATTCTTCTTACTCAGGTGCTCTTCTATTTCTTTTTTACTTATTTTTCTGAGTCCCTTTCCATAGCCTCTACACTGTCCTTTTGTAGTTTTTTTTTTTTTTCATCTATATGTCTAGTGGAAACCCTGGTGGCGTAGTGATTAAATGCTACGGCTGCTAAACAAAAAGTCAGCAGTTCGAATCCACTGGGCGCTCCTTGGAAACTCTATGGGGTAGTTCTACTCTGACCTATAGGGTCGCTATGAGTCAGAATCTCCTCGACGGCAACATGTTTTTTGGATATATGCCTGGTGTGTCTTCTTTTACATTTCATGTCTCAAAATGCCAGGGCCTGTTTTTTCCACATGCACGTAACTTTAAGCCATTGTTACTTAACAAGGTCTATGAGTTGTGGTGGGGGTTAGCCAGAGTTTCGTTTTATTGGAAAAGTTGATGGAAAATTTCCAAAGATGTAACTGATGACAATAGTAGGTCCTTTTTAAAGTACCTTTGTGGCTGTAAAGATTTAAAAAAATGAGGGTGCTGCCATGTTAGGGAAATGTCAAGCCTAAGGATTAAAGTATGTCTTTAGCATGTGACAGGATCCTCTTAAGTAAGATGGCCTTTTAAAAAATGATATGATGTAAAGCTGATATATATAAAGGAATGTATGTGATATATATGTAAAGGATAAAGCATAAAAATATTATTCAATGTTGCTTATTTTTGACATTTATAAAAATGGTCTACCATAAGTAGTTCTCTTAGACTTGCTTTTTTTTTTTTTTAAACTTAACCTGTTTCTAACATGAAGTCGTGGTTCTTTTTTTCACTGCTGTATAAGATGCCAGCATTTGAGAAGAGCATAATTTATCTCTCTCTTCTCCTGGCAGTAGACATTTGAGTTGTTTCCATGGTCAGATGAGTCTTCCTTCTTCTTTCTTATACTGCCTGAAACCCAGCTTATATTATGTGGCAGGAGCTATTAGGTTATTGGGGTGAAGCAGTAGATTACCAGATCTAAGTTATCATTGGCTCCTATATTTAACAGGAAATATAAGTGCACATTTGAATACCATGCTGAAGGATACAGTTTTAATGCTGAGTTCTACACTAGAACAACCTCCTTTGCCTTCACGCTGACATGCTAGAGGAAGTTTATCATCTAGAATGTATTGTAGATACAGAGATTGGCCTGAATTCAGGACTTTGAGACTTCTAAAGTAATCTGTTTGAACTTTCTAAGTAAACAATCTGATCGTTTTTATCTGCATACCCTTGTATCCAACTGCATGTATTTCTGCACCTAGATGCCTTCCTTTAATCATCTCAAATTCTAAATATACAAAACTGGATTCATTAACTCCATCTCCAATTGTGTACTTTCATCTTCCCAAGTCACCAGCTAGAAGGAAACCTTGGAGACACGTTAGACTCTTCCCTCATTCATTTCTTGGTGTCCAGTCAGTCCCTAAGTGTTTCGGGTTCTGTCATGGATTGAATTGTGTTCTCAAAAATTATCTGTCAACTTGGCTAGGTCATGATTTCCAGTTCTGAATGATTGTCCACCATTTTGTCATCTAATGTGATTTCCCTGTGTTGTAGATTCTGTCACTATAATGTTAATGGGATGGATTATTGGCAGTTATATTGACGAGATCTACAAGATTAGAAGTGTTTTAAGCCAATCTCTTTTGAGATATAAAAAAGAGAAGCAAGCAAAGAGACAGGGGGACCTTTACCACCAAGAAAGCAATGCTGGGAGCAGAGCACATCCTTTGGACCCCAGTTTCCTTCTCAGAGAAGCTCCTTGTCCAGGGAAAGATTGATGACAAGGACCTTCCTCCAGAGTCAACAGAAAAAGTCTTCCCCTGGAGCTGATGCTCTGAATTTGGACTTTTAGCCTACTAGACTGTGAGAAAATAAATTTCTCTTTGTTAAAGCCATCCATTTGTGGTATTTCTGTTACAGCAGCACTAGATAACTAAGACAGAATTTGGTACTGGGAGTGGGGTGCTGCTGTAACAGATACCTAAAATGTGGAAGTGGTTTTGAAACTGTGAATGGATAGAGGACTCAGAAGGAAGTGAGGAGAACTTTTAACACTGGAGATGGTGCAGATGGTGAGAAGCAGCAGCAGAGTACCAGCAGCAGCAGAGTACCAGCAGCAGCAGAACTAGGAGACCAGTGCCAGACAGTGCTAGAGCCCACCCACAGAGCAAGAGAGCTGAGTGCCTTTGTGGAGGAGGCTTCCTGGTGGAGTGGGGTGCCTCCAGGTACTTATTGGTGGAGCTGGGCTTGCCACGACCCATGGAGCAAGAGAGCTGAGTGCCTCCCAGCCAAAGTTTACTGGCAGAGTGGGGTGCCTCTAGGCACTTAGTGGCAGAGCTACAGATCTTTGGAACACTTGCCCCAGCTGGGCAGATACAGGTGTGAGGCCCAAGGGGCTGAGAGGCCATGGAACCAGGGAGCAGAAGCTGAAGAGTCAAGGAACACAGGAAGCCGAGTCTCAAAGGGTATAGCCACAACCTCTGGGGTTTCAAAGGGTAGAGCCATGGCCTCTGATGTATCTAAAGGTGGAGTCGCCACTCATATGGATTTGGAGAATGGTGCACCTAAAGCGGAGGGAACCGAGTTGCCGTTCCAGTGGGCCTGAAAGGTGGAGCTGAAGCCCAGAGCTGAGGGGCCTCCACTCAGAATCCAGAGAGTGTGGTCAATACCTAGAGTCTGGAGGGCAGGGCCATTGTGTAAATTGTCTCGGAGAATAGAGGATCATTTTCAAAGCCTTAAGGGCTAATGTAATATGTTCTGCTGACTCACTTGATGCCTGTTATCCCTTTTTTCCTTCCAGTTTCTCCCGTTTGTATTGGAAATGCCTACCTTGTGCCTGTTCTGCCATCGTACCTTTGGAAGCAGATAACTTGTATTCTAGATTTCACAGATGCAGAGGAATTTCTGAGTTTTGGACTTGGAGTTAAGACTTTTGCTTAATGATATGATGGGGTAAATATGTTTTACGTGTGGTAAAGACATGAACTTTTAGGGGCCAAAGAGTGGAATGTCTTGGATTGAATTGGGTCCCCCAAAAATATCTGTCAACTTGGTGAGGTTGTGATTCCAAGTTTTCAATGATTGTCCACCATTTTGTCATCTGATGTCATTTCCCTGTGCATTGTAAATCCTATCACTATAATGTTAATGAGGTAGATTAGCAGCAGTTATATTGATGAGATCTACGAAATTAGATAGTGTTTTAACAATCTCTTTTGAAATATGAAAAAGAGAAGCAAGCAAAGAGACAGGGGGACCTTATACTACCAAGAAAGCAGTGCTGGGAGCAGAGCATATCCTTTGGACCCAAGGTTCCTGTACAGAGAAGCTCCTAGTCCAGGGGAAGACTGATGACAAGGACCTTCCCCCAGAGCCAGCAGAGACGGAAGCTGATGCCCTCAATGTGGACTTCTAGCTTACTAAAAAAACACTAGACTGAGAATATAAATTTTTGTTTGTTAAATCCATCCACTTGTATTTCTGTTACAGCGGCAGTAGACAACTAAGACAGGTTCCATCTTGTAATTATCTCTCAAACTTGCTCTCTCTACTCCATCTACTAGTAGGACATGTATTAGTACTGCCATTTTAGTTCAGGCTGTCTTTCTCTCTAGAACTCTCTCTTTGTTGGACAAATGTGGCAGCCTTTCTGGGCTCCATGCCTCCAGTAGCTCCCCAAAGTGATCTTTCTAAAAAGCAGATCTTTTTATGGCTCTGCAGTGCTCAGAACCCCTCAGTGGCTTCCCCGTCATCTTCAGGATGAAGCATAAACTCAGTATTTTAATATAATGGTAAATTGTTAGGGTCTCATTACAGCTTACCTATTCAGCCTCACCTCACTCCACTTTCCTATCCTGTGCTCCTGGAATGGACCACATTCCTTCATGCCTGCAAATGTTTCATATGCTGTTTCTTCTCTCTGGAACGTCTCCTGTCTCCTTTCTCCCTGTGTACTTCTTCAAGACTCAGCTTACATTTTATTTCCAGAAATCCCCTTTGACCCAACCTGCCCCTCTCCCACACGCCTACTCTTTACCCCTCCTGGCTGATTTTGATGCCTTGTCTTCTGCTTACCTCTATAATAACATCTATTATACTGCGTTGTTATTGGTGATTTACTTGTTTGTTTCTTCCTCTAAACTGGGAGATTCATGAGAGACATTAGAATATAGTAGTAAGGTACCAAAGATGTAAAAGACCCATACAAAGAAAACTACAAAGCACTACTACAAAAAATTAAAAAGGACATACTTGAGTGGAAAAACATACCTTCCTCATGGATAGGAAGCCCTAACATGGTAAAAATGTCTATTCTACCAAAAGTCATCTATACATACAATGCACTTCCTATCCAAATTCCAATGTCATTTTTTAATGTGATAGAGAAACAAATCACTAACTTCATATGGAAGGGAAAAAAGCCTCGGATAAGCAAAGCATTACTGAAAAAGAAGAAGAAAGTGGGAGGCCTCACTCTACCTGACTTCAGAACCTATTATACAGCCACAGTAGTGAAAACAGCCTGGTACTGGTACGACAACAGACACATAGACCAGTGGAACAGAATTGAGAACCCAGATATAAATCCATCCACATATGAGCAGCTGATATTTGACAAAGGCCCAGTGTCAGTTAATTGGGGAAAAGATAGTCTTTTTAACAAACGGTGCTGGCATAACTGGATATCCATTTGCAAAAAAATGAAACAGGACCCATACCTCATACCAAGCACAAAAACTAACTCCAAGTGGATCAAAGACCTAAACATAAAGACTAAAACGATAAAGATCATGGAAGAAAAAATAGGGACAACCTTAGGAGCCCTAATACAAGGCATAAACAGAATACAAAACATTACCAAAAATGACGAAGAGAAACCAGATAACTGGGAGCTCCTAAAAATCAACACCTATGCTCATCTAAAGACTTCACCAAAAGAGTAAAAAGACCGCCTACAGACTGGGAAAGAATTTTCAGCTATGACATCTCCGACCAATGCCTGATCTCTAAAATCTATATGATTCTGTCAAAACTCAAGCACAAAAAGACAAACAACCCAATCAAGAAGTGGGCAAAGGATATGAACACACACTTCTCTAAAGAAGATACTCAGGCAGCTAACAGATACATGAGAAAATGCTCTTGATCATTAGCCATTAGAGAAATGCAAATTAAAACTACGATGAGATTCCATCTCACTCCAACAAGGCTGGCATTAATCCAAAAAACACAAAATACTAAATGTTGGAGAGGCTGCGGAGAGATTGGAACTCTTATACACTGCTGGTGGGAATGTAAAATGCTACAACCACTTTGGAAATCCATCTGGCGTTATCATAAACAGTTAGAAATAGAACTACTATACAACCCAGAAATCCCGCTTCTCGGAATATACCCTAGAGAAATAAGAGCCTTCACACAAACAGATATATGCACACCCATGTTTATTGCAGCTCTGTTTACAATAGCAAAAAGCTGGAAGCAACCAAGGTGTCCATCAACGGATGAATGGTTAAATAAATTGTGGTATAGTCACACAATGGAATACTACGCATTGATACAGAACAGTGATGAATCTGTGAAACATTTCATAACATGGAGGAACCTGGAAGGCATTATGCTGAGAGTAATTAGTCAGAGGCAAAAGGACAAATATTGTATAAGACCACTATTATAAGATCTTGAGAAATAGTATAAACTGAGAAGAACACATACTTTTGTGGTTACGGGGGGGGAGGGAGGGAGAGTGGGAGAGGGTTTTTATTGATTAATTAGTAGATAAGAACTGCTTTAGGTGAAGGGAAGGACAATACTCAATACATGGAAGGTCAGCTCAACTGGACTGGACCAAAAGCAAAGAAGTTTCCTGGATAAACTGAATGCTTCAAAGGTCAGCGGAGCAAGGGTGGGGGTTTGGGGACCATGGTTTAAGGGGACTTCTAAGTCAATTGGCAAAATAATTCTATTGTGAAAACATTCTGCATCCCACTTTGAAATGTGGCGTCTGGAGTCTTAAAATGCTAACAAGCGGCCATCTAAGATGCATCAATTGGTCTCAACCCACCTGGATCAAAGGAGAATGAAGAACACCAAGGTCACACGATAACTATGAGCCCAAGAGACAGAAAGGGCCACATGAACCAGAGACCTACATCATCCTGAGACCAGAAGAACTAGTTGGTGCCCGGCCACAATCGATGACTGCCCTGACAGGGAGCACAACAGAGAACCCCTGAGGGAGCAGGAGATCAGTGGGATGCAGACCCCAGATTCTCACAAAAAGACCATACTTAATGGTATGACTGAGACTAGAGGAATCCCAGCGGTCATGGTCCCCAAACCTTCTGTTGGCCCAGGACAGAAACCATTTCCGAAAACAACTCATCAGACATGAAAGGGACTGGACAGTGGGTAGGAGACAGATGCTGATAAAGAGTGAGCTAATTATATCAGGTGGACACTTGAGACTCTGTTGGCATCTCCTGTCTGGAGGGGGGATGGGAGGATAGAGAGTTGGAAGCTGGCAAAATTGTCACGAAAAGGAGAGACTGGAAGGGCTGACTCATTAGGGGGAGAGCAAGTGGGAGTACGGAGTGAGGTGTATATGAACTTATATGTGACAGTCTGACTTGATTTGTAAACGTTCACTTGAAGCTCAATAAAAGTTAATAAAAAAAAAAGAATATAGTAGTTAGGAGCTTGGGTCACATTATGGAGTCAGACCTGGGTTTGATTGCTGGCTACATCATTATTGTGTAACTTTGGTTGAGTTCCTTCACTTTTCTATGCCTTAGTTTCCATATCTGTAAAATGGAGATAGGAACTGTCCTTACCTTTATTAAAATATGTGTGTTGGGGATCCCCAGGATCACCTCAAGTTTCGATGATTCACTAGGGGGACTCGCAAGACTCAGCATATAGTAGTATTCATGTCTATGATTTTTTATAGGGAAAGGATGCAAAACAAAATCAGCAAAGAGAAAGAACTCATGGGGCAACCCAACCAAACCCACTGGTTAGCCGTTGTAGCTCTTAACCACTACGCCACCAGGGTTTCCTCATGGGGGAAAGTCTGGAGGAAACCAGATCCACACTTCTAAAAGCTCTCTCCCAGTGGAGTCACACAGGATGTGCTGATTCCCCCAGCAACGAGGTGTGACAACACATGTGAAGTGTTGTCTACCAGGAAGCTCATTAGAGACTCAGTGTCCAGGGTTTTTATTGGGGGCTGATCATGTGGGCATCCTCTGCGTTACACATCCCAAAATGCCAGACTCATAGAAGGAAAGCAAGGGTTCAGTGTAAACCATATTACTTGTCCAAATAGTTCAGGCATAGTGAGCCACTGTTATCGATGGGAACCCTCCTGAAATCTTAAGTTCCCAGATGCCAGCCAAGGGCCAACTTTACAAGCAGACATTCTAAGGATAGCAGTCTTAGGCCTTTGATGTTAACTCTTTTCTGTGTAATTTATAAAGCACTTAGCGTAGTGCCTGACTCTTAGTAGGCATTTCATAATTAGTAGTTAACTGCCGCTGCCACTGTTTTAGGCCAGAACTCTGTTACACCACTATTCCTGGTGCGTAGTACAGTGCTGAGACATAGGATGTCTCACTGATGGTAATAATCATAACAATTTCTTATACTACTAGTAATAGATGACATTTATTAAAACTAGTTATATACTAGGCTCGTTTTGTGAACGTGACAAGTATTATTTAATCCTCATTGCAACTCTGTGAGGTAGATAATATTCATTACCACAGTGTAAACCAAAAACCTGTTACCATCTAGTTGATTGCAACTCCTAGTGACCCTGTAGGACAGAGTAGAACTGCCCCATAGGGTTTCCAAGGAGCGCCTAGTGAATTTGAACTGCTGACCTTTTGGTTAGCAGCTGTAACTCTTAACCACTACACCTCCAGGGTTTCCTATCACAATTTATATATAAGAAAATAAATTCACAGAAAAGTTGAATAATTTGCCCAAGTTCTAACAGCTTATAAGTGGTGAAGCTGGGACTTTAACTCACATCTTCTGACTCAAAAGTCCTCTCCCTTTAACTACGTACTGACTCTTAGTACATATAGAACGGGCAAGTGACTGGATGGGCAAATGAACATTTGATGTGAATTGCTCAACCACCTTTAAAGACGTTTTGGGGATAAAATAGAGAAATGTGATTAAAGACTGGGTATTAGATAATATTTTTAATTTTGTTAAGTTTGATAATGACATTGTGCTTGTAAAGGAAAAGTGTCCTTATTTTTTACAGATGTTTATCAAAGTAGGATGAAATGTGATGATGTCTGTTATTTAAAGTACTTTAGCAAAATAAAAATCGTGATAAAGCAAATTTGGGAAAATGTAAGCAATCATTAAAGTAGATGGAGAATGTTCATTAAACCATTCTCCCTACTTTTCTGTATGTTTGAAAACATTTTATAATAAAAAGTAAAAAGATAAATATTGTTGGTTAGTTAATAGCAGTAGTAACAGTGTCAAACTAATAGTAGTTCCCTTATGTCTTAAGATCATCTGGATTGTTGGAGGAAATTGATGTCTCATTAATGCATTGATTTATTGAAAGCATGTTATGTGCTAAAGCCTGTGATGCATCTTAGAGCTTTTGTTTTATGGATGAGGATACCGAAGCCTCAATATCAGTGATAGGTTCTTAGTCACAGACACAGCTTTTAATCCATTACTACTTACTTACCCTGGGACCTTATTTTTGGAAAAATAAAGTGATTCTCTATTTTTATCATTGTAAATATATTATGTACTTAGTGTAGTAGATCATGATGAATTTATTTACCACTGATAGAGTGTGTGTGTATAAAATCTGTTTAGCATTCTTATATCTCCTTTATATTATAGAGGGAGAAGACAGAGTTGTTCGCACTTTACAGATAAAGAGGCTAGGACCAAGTGATCACAGATAGTTTAAATGTAACCAAGCCTAAAATAAGAGTTGTGTGCCTTTTTGGTTCAGTGTTTTGGTATCACACTGATGAGAGCCCACGTGTGAATATGACCTTTCCTTGTGTTTATTTCAACAGGCTTCCGATGGAAGCAGCTCCAGAGAAGATCTTTCATCCCAGCTTTTAAGAAGGAATGAACAGATACGGAAGTTAGAGGCCAGACTTTCTGGTATGTGTAAGATCTTGTAAAAAAGCAAACAACAGGAAACTTGCCTAGCTCTCTCTCCCTATAAAATAGCCATATGGAATAAACCTACAGTTATTTTAACATATCATTTTTATCTTTTTAGTCAAAAAGGAACAATTTCTACCCACTTTGTTCTCTTCTCTTTTTAGCGTACTGCGTAAATATAAATTGAAAACTGAGTATGAAAGTTAAAAAAATATATAGCAATTTATGTTTTTCTGCTCCTGAGGTTTCTAGCCATAGATATAAAACGTGTTAAAAGTGTATGTAGAATAGATTTGACCATCTTTCACCTATTAGCATAGCTTGCTTTCGGGTGGAGAGGGGTAGGAGATACTATTTTCAGGGAATAGCAAACAGATATTGTATTCATCAGCACCAGAGAGGGTTTGGTGCTGTGTTGCCACTTGCTACAGCTACGTATCACCTGCGTAAGTGTCTTGTTGGGTCTTTGGGCAACTTTTCAATGGTATTTCTAACTTTACCACCTGTATAAAGGCTGTAAATCTCATTATATCATTTGTGTGCAAAAGCTTACAATTTATGCAATTCCCGTTATATCTTTTGTTTGAGCAGGGTATGATCGTGTTAGAAGTTGTAAATCTTATTTTGGTTTCTGCCAGGGGATATGTTTTGAAAGCTTCATCCTGTGAAGTGGTCCAAAGCTTTTGAGTCTCTTTTTGTCCCTTGGCCTTATGCCCGTTTTATTGGAATGAAAGCAGTAGATCACGAAATTGTATGTGAATTATTTGTGTTTGTGACATTATCAAAGGTCCGTAGTGTAGCTCACAGCTGCCAGTTAATCCATAATTTTATTTAGTCCTCACTGCTGCCTTGCTGGGCTTAGCAAGGGTAAGGTCACACAAGTAGCAAGTGGTAGAGCTGGAATCCACATTCATACTTGTTTGATGCTGGAGTCCATACTGTAAACTACAATGAGCTTTAAATTTGTTGCTATTGTATCACCCCTACTCATAAACAGTTTTAATAATAGAGGTCAAATAACTTTAAATTTGTTTAATTTGGGGGGAAATATCTACAAAAAAATACATACCTTCCCTAAAACAGAAAGAAAAATAGTTGGGCTTGACTTATATTAGAGAAGGGACAGGGAAGAGAACTGGTGTTTATTGAGCCCTTTTATGTCCTGGTTACTGTCCTATGGCTTGGTGTGAATAATAACAATAATAGCAATAGCAGCTACCATTTACTGATACTGTGTGCCACGTGCTTAAGGCATATCAGACACTTAGTTATTACCTAATGCATCCTTTGAGGTAGGTACAATTAATATCCTCTGATAAATGAAGAAACTAATACTCAGAATCAATAATTTGCTTAAGGTCTCCCAGCTAAGGACTAACAGAGCTGGGCTTTGAACTTAAGTCTGCTTTTCTACTATGCCATGCTATCTTCTTTGGCCACCCAGGTAATTAATTCTGGCTTTCGCCTTTGATATGGCATAGGCAGCTCAGTTCCCAGTTCCTGTGTAGGAAGGAACTTGATTTTTTTAGAGAATTAAGTACTTGTACCATAAAGATGGTGAAGTGCTAAAGTGTTTGCTGTTGCTCCAACCATTGTTAGCTTAGTTGAGTGGACTAAAAACCGGATGTTTAGTGAGTTCCCTTTGATCTACCCTACTGCAATGGCTGGAAGGAAAAGTGGGAAAGTGAGATTTGAAATAAAGAAGCTGACAGTGTATTCTTCATATCAGGGCATTTCTGATGACCAGACCAGGCCCAGTTCTCATTCTCTATGAAGGCTGAACAAATCTGCCCGTTTGTATTCACTGTTTACTCCGTGGATAGTTTGTACTATACATGTTCGCCTGTGTTGTTCATTGTTAACGGGAGGCTGTCTGCCTAGCTTTCCTTAACAGGAATGGTTTTCAGGTTGAGAAAATCATCATCATTTTTCACTCATTTTTTGTTTAATTAACTTTCTTTCCTGATGTTTGTCCATTCCTGGTATGTGCATCACCCTCCTCACCCAAGACTATGCTGAACAGGTCCGAAACTTACAGAAGATAAAAGAGAAGCTTGAAATTGCATTAGAAAAACACCAGGATTGTACGTATCTTTTCCTGCTTTTTTCAATCTTTTCAGGGTATAGTTTTTCTATATGAAACAATAGTGTATATATGTTTGCCCCCATCAGAATTCAGATTTTCATTTTATAAGTAGTATGCTGCTTAAACAGGTTGATGCATAATATTTGTCTGATATTTATAAGTGCACAACTCTTATGTATGTTGCCTTATGAGCATGCTTCTTAGGAGGAAGCCTTTATCTGTGTGTATCAGCTTATCAGCACCCAATTGACCAGCTTATTGGCTGCCCTTTAGGTTTAATGAAATCTGGTACCTGGCCCATGAGCCTAGGTTAGGAGACTTGGGTTCTAGCCGTAGCTTCATTGCTCTGTGTTCAGTAACTGGGGGAAATGTGTGACTGTCATCATTTCCCCAACAAGAGAACATACATTTTGTTTAGTCTACCTTACATTGTATGTTCTACTTTGGGTTCTATCCAAGAAGAATGCTAACGAAAGTAGAAAGTTATTCGTTGTTGATATATATTAAAAATTTTTAAAGAAAAACAAAGTGAAAGAAAGGTTTCTTTGTTTTGTCGTGAAATTTTTTTTTTTTTAATTCTGATAAAGTGGTAGTAGCCATCATTTAGCAACAGCATTGGTGTTTTCTGGCAATGTATCTAGTGTTCTGGCATTGTACTGTTTAAAAAATTGCCTTTGGGATCTTCCTAAATATATTTACTTGACTATTAGAAAAAGTAAAACCAACAGGAAACAAACAACAAAGAAAACTGTGGTCCGTTACTAAGGCCAAAAGATTCTTCTGGGAAAGTCAGGATGGATCGGGCTTTTCCCAGTCTCGTAACCTACTTACATACCCTTGGCCTTTTATGTTAGCTGACGGTTGTAAAGTAAATAGAAAAATTTTTTATTTGTCATACTGTTTCTGGAATATTTCCATATCTCAAATAGAGCCTCCTTATTAACAGCTTCCATGCGGAAATTTCAAGAGCAGAATGAGACATTCCAAGCCAGCAGAGCCAAAATGGCAGAAGGGCTGACTTTGGCATTAGCCAGAAAGGACCAGGTACTGTATATGTGGCAGTGCCCAAAACTGGTGTAGAGATTTCACTTGGTGACATGATTTCAAAAATCATGACATAAACCTGGTAGAAAATATTTACAACCTAGGGGAAAAGGAATGGTAAGTCCTGTAAAGTTTCATTTGATCTTAGTGTTTGAAATCATCAAGAAATTTTATATTTTTAACCATGAAATATGCCCAAATGCAAGAGTATCATTTTCATATCTGTAGTCTGGTGGAGAGCCCCAAATAAGAAGCGAGGGCTCAGCCTTCTGAAAACCTAGGCCCCTAAACACTTGCCTGTTATAGTGGAGAAGATGCTGTCAAGCTAGCCATCATCTGTAATGCACAGTTCTTACAGACTCTGTTCCCAAATTTCCTCAACCCTTAGCAAGCTAGACAGAAGGAAACCCCTATTAGTGGCAATCCCAACAGAACCATCCATCGAAATATTCTGAATGAATAACAGCAAGAAAGAAAACGATAGTATTACTGGCTGTTACAATAATTAGAAAATACATTTTGTTCATAATATCAATAACATTTAAAATTTAAGATTAAAAAAACCCTAACCCATTGCCATCGAGCCCATTCTGCCTTATAGCAACACTATAAAAAAAGGACACAGTAAACTGTCCCCTAGAGTTTCCAAGGAGCGGCTGGTGGATTCAAACTGCCGACCTTTCAGTTAGCAGCCGAAGTCTTAACCATTGATATAAGTATCAATATATTATTAAAATGATAATCCTGATTTATTAAGACAGGGTCAATTTATTATATTCTATTTAAGAAAATGTTATTTATTTCATCTGTAATATGTGGGTGGTTGGCTGGTTTGGTTTAAAGTGTGTATTTTAGTCATCTAAGAATTTACTTAATGGGAAAAAACTCCCTTCACCCACTCAGTGGATAATTATGGTATGAGTGTATGTAGATGAGGTAAATAATCTAAAATCAGTGCATTTTGGTTGTAGGCAATTGAGATACGGCCTTTATTCCCCTTTTCTGTGGTTTGTGAATACCAGGTTACTCATACTGGGTTCCATAAAGCATCTTGGTAAAATCAGAAGGGGAAAGAAAATAATTATCAGGGACTGCTGGAGACAGTAAACTAATTCCTCAGTAATTGCAGGGTTGCCCAACTCAGCTGATCCCAGCTACCCATTCCCAAGAAATAATAATAATACTAATGGGAAACCACTTAGTAATAAGCTGAACAGTTGCATAAGAACAGAACATACAGCTTTGCTTGGATGTCCTGCTTAGTAAAAATCTGTAGACTTATACTTCTGCCCTAGAATTTTATGTAGAATTCATTTTCCTCTCCTTTCAGGACTTTTTAGCATTCTTAATATTAGCCAAGTTCATGGGTTTTTTGGTTTGGTTTGGTTTTGGGCGGGGGGGTAGTTATGCTTTTTGTCTGGTTTTGTTTTCTGAAAATCTTGGCATTGTTGATGCTCTTCCCTGGAAACTATACTTTTTTTGTTGTTTTGTTTTAGGAATGGTCAGAAAAAGTGGATCAGCTTGAAAAGGTTAGTTCATCTTCATTTTTTTCTCATTAATGTTGACCTCTTCTCTAGGGCTTGGGAAGTGTTTTATTCAGTAGCCAGTGTATTGATGCTGTACTGCCCCCTGGAAGCAGGGCCTTGTATGACTAGACACTAACTTAAAAAGCTCAAGTCTTGTCCCTTCTTGGTGGGTCTGCTGTATTTCTTTCACTTGTCCCTTCTGATGTCTCTCCACCCCTCTCTTCCCTTTCACTGTATTCCTGGAGGCTGATAGATAGGGACTGCTTCAGCAGAGCTCTCTCTGGCCTCCTGTTGGGTTGAGTACACCAAAAGAACTCTTGTGGAAGAAGAGTGTGATTAGGACGTTTGAATTTTTTTTATCCCCAGCTTTCTCCATGTGGGATCCTTTTGGGTTAATTGCATCCCATGACCGAAGATCACAGCTTCAGTTGGACAGCCCTCATTTGGGCAGAGACAGAGTTTCTATCTCTGGGTTTTTTATAATCTCTTCACCTCTTTTCCCCTTCATGCCCACCCTTGCTAACACATTATCTCTTTGGTTTTTCTTATCTAGCCCACAGCTTCGATAAACCTCTTTATTGGGAAAAAAAAAAAAAAAATTTTTTTTTTTTTTTTTTTTAAATGCCTAATTTGAGTGTGCCTTCTGTTTCTGCTGGGGCCCTGATTGATACTGTGGGTAATATTAGGAATACTTCTTAAAGAAGAGTGGGGAAGGTGGACATTTCTCAGGGGTCAGCATTGACAGGTAAGAGAATCATTTGACTGGAGACAGATCAGAGAATTGATTGTTCTGTAATGCTGTGTAGGTACCTTAAGTAGTTTGTTCCTGGTTCTGGAAATGAACAGGAAGACCAAATTTCAGGTCTACAGTTGAAAAGCATTTATGGTAGAAGTAGACACTTATTTCTTAGGTTGATGTACTGAATTCCAAAATATATATTTACTGTTAATTTTATTCAGTAGAAGAGTTTTATCACTGTTCCATTCTTTCCACAAAACACCAAGTTGAACTATCGATTCTCTTTGTATGTGCTGTAGACGTCTGATCAAACTATCAGAATACTTTAATATATCTGTGTAAGAAAAGCCTTGCAAAAAAGTTAACCTGTCTCCCAAAGAAATTTGTACTTAAAAAAATCCGCAAACTTACTATGTTAATAATGGTCTTTTTAAATATGGGCGCATGTGAGTTAAAGTTTTTTTGTCTTAAAAGAAACACTTTAAGATTGTGATGGTCAAAGTTCACTTTTTTTTTGTTTTTAAATCTTTTAAAATTATGGTAAGGGGTATCTGTATAGGACTGAACCAAATATAACCTACTTTTTTTTTTTTTTATTCAAATATAACCTACTTTGGTTTATTAAGGTGATTTCCCTTTTTTCTTTATTCCTTTTCAAAGAACGGGTTGGAGAATATTTTAAACTGAGAAAAAATAATGAGGCGTCTGTGTAGGTCTTTGAAGCTAATTTGATTTTTTGGAAATGTTATTTTTACATTGTTTTACCTTCTCTTCAATGAGGAATTAGAAACTGCAGCAGCAGGCTTCATCGCAAGTGATCGTGAAAAGCTATGATTTAGTAAATTGTAAGCTGCTGACATCGGTCATATCTAATTTTTGTCAACTTGCTAACTGAAATCAGTTCAGCTTCCGAAGGGTTACTCAGTCTTACTTAATCCTGTTATTCTCGCCAGTTCAGGGTGTCTTGAGAATAGACATGTAAAATGCATATTTGAAATTGCTGATCAAATTTAAGAACTTTAAACGTTTAAGTAATTGTTGCTCTGGTTCCACGTATTCACAACTAACATTTGAAACACTTTAAAAAATGTTTTTACTGAGGTGAAATTCACTAACATACAATAAACAATTTAAAAGTACAATTCAGTAGTATGTAGTACATTCACAATATTGTGCAACCACCGGCTCTGTCATTTAAAAAATTTTCATCACTCCATAAAAGTACTTTGTATCCATTTAAGTAAGTACTCTACTTCTTTCTCTCTCTCTCCCTATCCCCTGGTAACGTCTAATCTGCCTATTCTATTTCATATACAGTGAAACCTGTGAGAGAGCCGAATTTGAGGGGACTGCCTTGTTTTTCTGGGTCTCACAAGTTTTTCATCTTACCACTTTTCTGTCGCTGACAGGTTTCCGCCTTTTACAGGTTCTGGCTTCCACAGATTTTACTGTAAAAGGAATCATACAGTATGGGACCTTTTATGTGTAGCTTCTTCCATTAGCAAAATGTTTTCAAGGTATATCCAAGTTTTAGCATGGATCCATACTTTGTTTCTTTTTATGACTGAATACTATTCTATTGTATGTATATACCACATTTTGCTTATCCATTCGTCCATTGATGGACCTTCAGGTTGTTTCAGCCTTTTTGGCTATTATAAACAATGCTGCTATAAACATTCGTCTACAAGTATAACATTTATTTTTAACTTAAAGAATTTGTAGATAATTCCATATTGGTCCATATTACTATAAAACTTCCCGTTATTAATATATTATTGTCTACTGATAATATATTTCCTTGAGATTTTTCTTTAGTTAAGAATTCCGCTTGCATAATACAAATGCCAATTAAAAAGTTTTAGTTGCCTCAATTGGTGTCTTCTTTTTCTAAATAGGAAAAAAGGTTTCTCACAGCTCAGCTACAGGAAATGAAGAACCAGAGCTTGAATCTTTTCCAAAAGAGAGATGAAATGGATGAATTAGAGGGCTTCCAGCAGCAGGAACTAAGTAAAGTAAAGCACATGGTGCGCAGTTTTGTTTTAGTAGCTAAATGCGGAATAGGTGATTAATTACTCTGCTTTTGCTGGTCATTACTCTTTAATTGCTGATAAACAGACTTTAGTAATCTTTGGTAGTAATCATATTTGTATGTTTTTCAGTTTATTAAAATGGAAAAGCTCTGTTTGAAATCTAGTCTTTTTTTTCCTTAACTACTAGGCATATTTTGTCCTTACTGGCCCTAAAAAGTATTATAAATGTTTGGCTTATTGGTCTAGATTTCTTTTAATTGTCAAGTGGCCCAATGAAACTTTACATTTTTGTGTCAGCTTTTAAAAAAAGAAGAAAGTCTAGGGAAAATGGAGCAAGAGTTGGAGGCCCGAACCAGAGAACTTAGTCATACCCAGGAGGAGTTGATGATCTCCAATCAGATGTCTTCAGACTTAAGCCAGAAGTTAGAAGAATTGCAGAGACACTACTCAACGCTGGAAGAACAGAGGTTCTTGCTTGGTCTGTGGGGCCCATGGGAAGCGGTGTTAGCGTAGCTCTGGCTATAGCCCACCTGCCTTTCCCTGTCGCTCATTGCAACACTTATATCTGATATTAGTGCTGGCAAAGCCTTCTGGACTGGTCCTCACCTGGCTGGGGCTCAGGAAACCCCCCTCTCAACCCTCTCATCAGTCTCTCCCCTCTTCCCCTGCCTAGACTCAGAACCACTCCACCCAGAGTTGAATTCTGAGCAACTCAGTATGGTTTTAGCTTGTCAGCTATTGAGAAACCAAAGGCAGATGAGGATTTCTTGCTTAAACTTGGGTGGAATTTTTCTCTTTGGACTTCTGCTTCAGTGAAAGCCAAGGAATATTCTCCATTGATAATTCATATGGGCTAATAATATTTGCAGCCCTGGCATATGAAGAGCCATCTGTATTTTTCCTTTGGAAGAGTGTGTCTTAGATGAGATATCCAAATTTTTTCATTGTCTGCTTTCTTTCAATGAAGAGATCATGTGACAGCTTCAAAAACAGGTGCAGAAAATAAGATCACAGCCCTGGAGCAAAAGGAACAAGAGCTCCAAGCATTCATTCGGCAGCTTTCCATTGACTTGCAAAAGGTAAGTAGAGTACTAGGAGTGGACCTGGATTTCTAGGATTCATGAATTGGGGTAAAAACTCATTCTATCAGAAACTTCAGCCTAAGAGTGGCTGCTGAAACTTCTGATTCTCGTGCAGTCCACTTTGCCCTAGTTCCTGGTCTAGCCAGGCTGCACTAAGATGGAAATGGCCACCCTAGCTGAACAAGAGTTGCATAACAGAAGAGGTCAGTATTGTCCTGATAGGAATTCTCAAACGTACACCATTGGGCCTAGTTACATATGTCTTAAGGTACGTTATGATGGACCCTGAGCATAAGAAAACTTAACAATCTTGGTTAACATGGCCAGGGTTGTACCTTTGTCATGTTGTTGTTAGGTGCTGTTGAATCCTTTCTGACTCTTAGTGACCCTGTGTACAACAGAACAAAATGCTGCCTGGTCCTGTGCTATCCTCACAGTCATTGCTGTGTTTGAGCCCATTACTACAGCCACTGTGTCAGTCCATCTCGTTGAGGGTCTTCCTCTTTTTCACCAACCCTCTATTTTACCAAGCATGGTATCCTTCTCCAGGGAGTGGTGCCTCCTGATAACATGTCCAAAGTGAGACAGAGTCTTACTATTTTTGCTTCTAAGAAACATTTGGGCTTTACATGTTTCAAAACAGATGTGTTTGTTCTTCTGGCAGTCCATGGTATATTCGGTATCCTTTGCCAGCACCATGATTTGAAGGTATCAGTTCCTCTTCGGTCTTCCTTATTCATTGTCCAGCTTTCGCATGCTTATGAGGCAGTTGAAAATACCGTGGCCTGGGTCAGGTGCATCTTAGTCCTCAGAGTGGCATCTTTGCTTTTTAACACTTTAAAGAGGTCTTTTGCAGGGGATTGCTCAATGCGGTATGTCATTTGAGTTCTTGACTGCTGCTGCTATGAGCATTGATTGTAGATGCAAGCAAAATGAAATCCTTGGTAACTTCAGTCTTTTCTCTGTTTATCATGATATTGCTTATTTGTCCAGTTGTGAGGATTTTTGTTTTCTTTATGTTGAGGTGCAATCCATACTGAAAGCTGTAGTCTTTGATCTTCATCGGTAAGTGCTTCAAGTCCTCGTCACTTTCAGCAAGTAAGGCTGTGTCATCAGCATATTGCAGGTTATTAATGAATCTTCCTCCAATCATGATGCCGCATTCTTCTTCATATAGTCCACTTTCTTGGATTATTTGCTCAGCATACAGATTGAATAGGTATGATGAAAGGATACAAACCTGTGAGCATTTGTCTGTACCTGAGCAGGAGTTACTCTAGGGTATATACAAGATGTGAAAAGGTTGAGCCACAAGATACGTACATGTTCAGCTTTACCAGATAATGCCCAATTGTTTTTCATCGTAATTGTAATAATTTAAACACCCCTACCAGCAGTGTGTAAGAGTTTGAGTTATTCTGCTTTTTTGCAAACATGTGGTATTGTCAGACTTTTAATTTTTGCCAGTCTGGTGGGTATGAAATAATTACTGAGATTTTATTTTGCATTTTTCATATTACCAATGAGGTGTGTCATCTTTTCATGTTTATTGGTCAGTGATGGTCTTCTGTGAAGTGCTGGCTCAAATCTTTTGTCCATTTTTCTGTTTAGTTTTCTTTTTCTCATTGATTGTAGAAGCTCTTTATATATATCCTGGGTGCCATCCATTTGTCTTTGTCAGTTATATGGGTCGCAAATATCTTCTCCCAGTTTTGGCTTATCTTCACACTCTTTATGATGTCTCCTGATGAATATATGCTCTTAGTATATATTAGTTGAAATTTAAGTTTGTGCTTTTATCTTTTTAAAGGAATCTTTCCTTACCCGGGATCATAACCGTATTCTTCCATATTATTATATTAAAGTCTTATAGTTTGGCGTGGTCTTTATTATACCTAAAATTCAATTTTGGTATAAGAAAGGGACCCACATTCTTTTTGGCGGGGGGGTAGGGGGGTTACCATTTATTTAAAAATCTGTTTTTTTCTTGGTGGTAGTGATGTTGTGTGCCATCGAGTCGATTCCAACTCATAGCCACCCTGTATTCAAGAGTAGAACTGCACCATAAGGTTTCCAAAGCTGTAATTTTCATGGAAGCAGACTGCCACATCTTTCTCCTGCAGAGGACCTGGTGGGTTTGAACCACCATCCTTTTCGTTAGCAGCTGCGCGCTTAACCATTGCATCACCATTGCTCCTTGTTCTTTCCTTACTGATACGCAATTTCAGTTTTGTCACAATTCCAGTTTCCATATGTACATGGGACTGCTCCTAGGTTTTCTGATATGTGCTGCTTCAGTATTGTACCAAATACTATACACTGCCTTATTAGCTGTATTATTAGGACAAGTCCTAGTATCTCCCTATCTAGTGCTCTTTTTAGGAGTGTCTTGGATATTCTTGGCCCATTGCTCTTCTACAGAACAGCTTATCAGTTTCCTCAGAAAAACCTGTTGGGTTGTTAATTAGAACTGCATTGAATCTACAGATCCGTTTGGGGATCTTTGATTGCTTTATGATGTGAATTTTCTTATCCAAGAATGTAGCCTCTCTCCAACTATTTAGTGTTGGTTTTTATTTTTAATGTCTATCAATAAGGTTCTGTAATTGTCCCCATAAAGGTTTGTTATCTCTTGTCAAGTTTATTCCAGGTGCTTTAATTTTTATACCGATTGTAAATTGTGTCATTTTAAAAGTTATTTTTCTATGTGTTGCTGGCATATAGAAATATTTTTATATATTGATTTTTTGTATAACTTATTAACTCTAATAATGAATCTATAGATTCTCTTGAGTTTCTTTAATAGCAGTCATATAATCTGTGAATAATGACAATTTTGTTTTTTTCCAATTCTTACACCTTTTTTTTCCTTGCCTTATTCTGCTAGATAAGATGTCAGGTATAGCAGTGACCATAATTTCAAAAGGCAAGCTATCTTATTCTCAAACTTCAGTGTTTTACCAACAAGTATTGTATTTTCTGTCGATTTTTATCAGGTTAAAGAAATTGCTTTGTGTTTTTTAAATCAATTTTATGAGGTGTGATTTACATATAACAAAATGCACACTTTTCAGATGTGTAATGTAATGAGATTTGGCAAATATGTACCCACGAAACCACTACTACCACAATCAAGATACAGAAAATTTCTGTCACCCCAAATGGTTCTCTTACGCCTCTTCCAGTGAATCCCCACTCCCAACTCCTACCAGCCACTAATCTTTAATCACTATAGATTAGACTTGCCTTAGAGTTTCCACCAGTTCATTAGTACATTTAAAAAATTTTTTTTAAATATTTTTTCAGCATTTTTTTGTTACTTTGAACAGGAGGGTTAGTCAGGGTACCTTGATCTGGCATGCCACTGAGCATAGAAGCATCAATTCCATTTTGGCTATGTTGAGTTTGAGTTATAATAAATCCAAGTGGGCATAGCCAGCAGGCCATGGATACATAAGTGTGGAATACAGTGGAGAGCTTTAGAGTGTCTCAGATTTTAGAATCGCTATATGCCTGTGGTAATTGAAGCCAAGGATGTGAATAGAAGAAACTGAGAGAGGGAAGAGAGGGGGAGGCTTAGAATTACTCCTTGAGGAACTTCAGAATTTAAATGCAGGTAAAGGAGAAGGAGCCCAGCAAAGAAGAATTAGGGAGAGTGTCCAGAGTTAGTAATTAAAAAAAAAAAAAAAAAACTTGTCATCAAGTCGATTCCACTATAGCAACCCTATAGTTAGTAATAAAAAAAAAAACAAAAAACCCAGTGCCGTCGAGACGATTCCGACTCAAAGCGACCCTATAGGACAGAGTAGAACTGCCCAAAGTTAGTAATAAAAAAAAAAAATTGATGGGTGCAAATTTGTGGCTTCTGACTTCAAATCTTACACCTTTTCTAGCAGGTGAATCTGTCGCTTGAATTGGGGAGAGCATTTGCCTCTTGCTGTGTTAGATCTGAACTGGATCTCTGAAGGTTGCTGGGTTCTGATCCTGCATCTTTTATGTTCTTATAGGATACAGTTGAGAACAGAATCTCAGGGAAACATGATGGTCCCACCGGAGACAGAAAGGGAGGTGGAGAAGGTTTTTAGTGTAATATGATCTCCTCTGCTTTCACTTGTAGGTCACTGCTGAAGCTCAAGAAAAGGAAAACTTCATCACCCATTTGCAGGAGAAGGTCACATCGTTGGAGAAGAGACTGGAACAGAATTTATCAGGGGAAGAGCATGTGCAAGAACTCCTAAAAGAGGTGATTTTACTTCTCTTTATACCACCAGGGTTGGAAAGGCAGTGGTGACACTTAAGATTTCATGAAATCCTAGAATTTTAGAGCTAGAGAGCTGGAAAACGGCTTACGTTTCATCAGATCTGAGCTCATCCTCCTGCATTCTACTCCTCTTCCTCTTTGTATCCCAGTGAATGGCATCACCATGACAAAGGTGATCCAGCTAAAACCTAGGGGGATTATCCTAGATTAAACACTCGCTTTCTGTCTTCAGGTAGTTTCAACTAAATATCTTCATCCCTCTGCCACTTCGGAGCCCTGATGGCGCAGTGGTTAAGAGCTTGGCTGCTAACCAAAAGGTCAGCAGTTTGAATCTACCGGCTGCTCCTTTGAAACCCTGTGGGGCAGTTCTACTCTTTCCTGTAGGGTTGCTGTGAGTTGGAATTGACTCAACAGCAATGGGTTAGTTTTTTTGTTTTTTTTTTTTTTAACAGCCACTGCTGTACTTCAGGGCTTCCAGCAACTCTAACCTAGTCTGTATTAACTGTCTCCAGAATGGTCTACCAGCAGCAGTCTCTTCCTTCGCCCTCTAGCACAGTCTTCTACACACAACTGCCAAACTAAGCTTCTTAAACAGCATTTCTGATCATATCACTCCCTTAAACATCTTCCCTAGCTCCCCTACAGTGAATATAATGTTGGTTCTTAGGGTGTAAATTGATTTCTAGAATCAAACTGCCTTGGTTGGTATCTTGCCTCTTCTTCTTACTAGCTTGCAACTTAGAGCAAGTAGCTTAATCTCTTTGTGTATGTTTTGTCATCTGTAAAGTAGGGTTAATGATACCAAACTCATAAAATTGTTGTTAGGATTAAATGAGTTACAATATGTGACATGCTTAAAGGTCCCTGGTTGGTGCAGATGGTTTGCACTTGACTAGTAACCAAAAGGTTGGCAATTCAAACCCACCCAGCGGCACCACAGAAGAAAAAGGCCTGGAAATCTGCTTCTGTAAAGATTATAGCCAAGAAAACCCTATAGAGCAATTTTATTCTGTAGCACAGTCACAAACAAAATCAGCACTATGTGAAGTGCTTAGAATGGTACTTGCAACATAGTAGGAAATCAGTGTATGTCAGCTCTTAATATTATTGTTGTGCCATCACCATTATTATAACAGTGGTTTACTAAGTTTAGTGTGCATAAGAATTACTTGGAGAATTTGCTTAAGATATGTATCTCTGGCCCTACCCTCAGAAAGTCCCGTTTCAGTAAGCCTGGAGTTAGGCCTTAAGTTTAACAATACCCAAGGTAAGTATAATGCCAGTGTTGAGAAGACCCCACTTTGAAAAATATTGGCTACAGAATGAAGTTCAAACTCCTTTTTGCAGCATAGAGATCCTCCATGATTTGGCCTTTTGCCTAGCTTTCTAGTCTCAGTTCTTGACATAAACCCACCATCTTTTTGACTTTTAACAAGTTGTAGTCCTGGGAAGGCCCCAGGTTGTTTCACTTCTCCATTCTATTGGTCATGCTGCTTCCTCTGCCTGGGATGATTCCCCACCCTCCAGCCACCTGGGAATTGTGAAGCCTCCCCCTTCCCCTGAGGCAGTGAGTACCTCCGTCCCTGTGCTTCCTCTTTAGGACACTTGTTGCACTATATTTTCTTGGTCTTAGTCTTTTGTCCCAGCAATTAGCATAAGGAGCTGTGTCAAATTTATCTGTGCATACCTTATGATATGTGAATTTTTTCCGAATAATGTTATTTAAAAAGTAAAAAAGTGTTCCTTGTGCCTAGCACAAATCATAGTGTCATAAATATCAATAAATACTTATTCATTGGAAAAATGACTATTTTCTTTTACCCGCCTTCAACTTAAAGAAAATAGTTGCTGAGCAGAATTTGGAGGATACCAGACAGAAGCTGTCGGCCACCAGAAACATCCAGGCCACCACCATTGGCATCCTGGAGACTCGGGTACTGACCTCATTCCCAGTGTTTTCCTGTGTTTGGGTGGCAGCCTGGTTGGATGACATGGCTATGATTGACAATCTCCTTGGGTCAGAGTTTTTCCTTTTGGAGGGACTGTTTTTTGGATCTTACTGTTGAGTTAGTCATTTTCTTCATTCTTCCCACTTTATCATCATTGTTCCATCCAAAGTTATTCAACCAATCTATCCGTCTTAGATATTGCCACCACTGTTACCACCAGTTGCTGTGGACTTGATTCCGACTCACAATGACCGTGTGTGAGAGTAGAACTGTGCCCATAGGGTTTTCAGTGACTGCTTTGTCGGACTTAGATTGCCAGGCTTTTTTTCCAAGGTGCCTCTGGGTTAAATCAAACTGCCAACTTTTTAGTTAGCAGCCAAGCCCATTATCTGTTTGCATTAGATATTTCAACCCTGCCGAATTCTCTTATTCTAATATTGTTTTTTTTTTTTCCCCTAGCAGATAATCGTTGTTGTTGTTGTTAGGTGCCATCGAGTCGGTTCCGACTCATAGCGACCCTATGCACAACAGAATGAAACACTGCCCGGTCCCACACGATCCTTACAATCATTGTTATGCTTGAGCTCATTGTTGGAGCCACTGTGTCAATCCACCTTGTTGAGGGTCTTCCTCTTTTCCGTTGACCCTGTACTCTGCCAAGCATGATGTCCTTCTCCAGGGACTGATCCCTCCTGACAACATGTCCAAAGTATGTAAGACCCAGTCTCGCCATCCTTGCCTCTAAGGAGCATTCTGGCTGCACTTCTTCCAAGGCATATTTGTTCATTCTTTTGGCAGTCCATGGTATATTCAATATTCTTCACCAATACCACAATTCGAAGGCGTCAACTCTTCTTCCAGTCTTTCTTATTCATTGCCCAGCTTTCACATGCATATGATGTGGTTGAAAATAACATGACTTGGGTCAGCTGCACCTTAGTCTTCAAGGTGACATCTTTGTTCTTCAACACTTTGAAGAGGTCCTTTGCAGCAGATTTGCCCAATCCAATGTGTCTTTTGATTTCTTGACTGCTGCTTCCATGGCTGTTGATTGTGGATCCAAGTAAAATGAAATCCTTGACAACTTCAGTCTTTTCTCCGTTTATCATGATGTTGCTCATTGGTCCAGTTGTGAGGATTTTTGTTTTCTTTATGTTGAGGTGTAATCCATACTGAAGGCTGTGGTCTTTGATCTTCATTAGTAAGTGCTTCAAGTCCTTTTCACTTTCAGCAAGCAAGGTGTGTCATCTGCATAACGCAGGTTGTTAGTAAGTCTTCCTCCAATCCTGATGCCCCGTTTTTCTTCATATAGTCCCGCCTCTCGTATTATTTGTTCAGTGTACAGATTAAATAGGTATGGTGAAAGAATACAACCCTGACGCACACCTTTCCTGACTTTAAACCAATCAGTATCCCCTTGTTCTGTCCGAACAACTGCCTCTTGATCTATGTAAAGGTTCCTCATGAGCACAGTTAAGTGTTCTGGAATTCCCATTCTTTGTAGTGTTATCCATAGTTTGTTATGATCCACACAGTCGAATGCCTTTGCATAGTCAATGAAACACAGGTAAACATCCTTCTGGTATTTTCTGCTTTCAGCCAGGATCCATCTGACATCAGCAATGATATCCCTGGTTCCACATCCTCTTCTGAAACCTGTCTGAATTTCTGGCAGTTCCCTGTCGATATACTGCTGCAGCCGTTTTTGAATGATCTTCAGCAAAATTTTGCTTGCGTGTGATATTAATGATATTGTTCTATAATTTCCATATTCGGTTGGATCATCTTCTTGGGAATAGGCATAAATATGGATCTCTTCCAGTCAGTTGGCCAGGTAGCTGTCTTCCATTTTTCTTGGCATAGACGAGTGAGCACCTTCAGCGCTGCATCTGTTTGTTGAAACATCTCAATTGATATTCCATCAATTCCTGGAACCTTGTTTTTTGCCAGTGCCTTCAGAGCAGCGTGGACTTCTTCCTTCAGTACCATCGGTTCCTGATCATATGCCACCTCTTGAAATGGTTGAATATCGACTAATTCTTTTTGGTATAATGACTCTGTGTACTCCTTCCATCTTCTTTTGATGCCTCCTGTGTTGTTTAATATTTTCCCCATGGACTCCTTCACTATTGCAACTCGAGGCCTGAATTTTTTCTCCAGTTCTTTCAGCTTGAGAAACGCCGAGCGTGTTCTTCCTGTTTGGTTTTCCATGTCCAGCTCTTTGCACATACCATTATAATGCTTTATGTAAGTATTATATAAAGCAGATAATCGTATCTTCCATAAATAATGACAGCTTTTTTTTCCCTTCAATCCTTGTACCTCTTATTCCTTTCTCCGTCCTTAAACCATTGGGGGGGGCCTCCAGCACTGTATTAACAGGAGCAGTGATAGTGACAGCCTTGCTTTGTTTTTAATCTTAAAGAGAATGCACCTGAAGTTTCTTCATTTGCTAGGAAGTTTGCAGTAGGTTTTGGTATTTAATTTTTACAGAGTTAAGGAAGTTCCCCTCCAGTTTGCTAAGAATTTTTTTTTTTTAATTGTGCTTTAGGTGAAAGTTTACAGCGCAAATTAGTTTCTCATTCAGAAATTTATACAGTAATTGTTTTTGTGGTATTGGTTGCAGTCTCCTCAGTGTGTCAGCAGTCTCCCCTTTTCTACCTCGGGTTCCCCGTGTCCATTTGTCCAGTTTTCCTGCCCTTTCCTGTCTTCTCATCTTTGCTTTTGTGTTTGTTTTTTAAAATCATAGCTATGTGGAACTCTATCAAATGTTTCAACTGCATTGGTTGAAAAAAAATCATAAAATTTTTATTGTTTAGTCTATTAATGTGGTGAATCACATTCATAGATTTTCTGATGTTGAACCGTCATTGCATTGCACTCCTGGGATAACTACTACTCAATGTATTATTTTTGTAGTAAGCTTCCAGATTTGGTTAGCTAATACTTTATTTACAATTTTTATATCTGTTTATAAATCGAATACATTTTAGAATCATGTTACACTAGCCTTGCATAAAGAGCTGGGCAGCTTTTGGTTTTTCTATTTTCTGAAAGAATTTAGGTTAAAATACAATGTATTCAAAATTACTATCTTGTGTAAATTTGGCAGAATTCAACTGTAAAACCATCTGGACCATTTTTCGGGAAAGAAATGGATTACCATTTCAATGTTTATTCCTGTTAGACACTTCAGATTCTCCATTTCTTCTGCAATGATTTTGACATTTTTTTCTCTTCAAAAAACTCATCCATTTCATCTTGGTTTACCAATTTATTAGCATATGATACTCTTAAAATGTATTAGCATTTAATACTGTATTTGCATGTCATAATACATGTAATACTGCTTTCTCTTAATTTCTGCTGTGTTTCCCTGTTTCTGTATTTTGTTCATTTGCATATTCATTCCTTTTTTTCTTGATTAATGATGCCAGAGATCTATCTCAGGAGTCGGCAAAGTCCAACCCTCAGGCTAAGTGTTTCGGAAGGGCATACCCGTTTACGTACGGATTGTCTATGGCTGCTTTCTTGCTACAGTGGCACAGCCAAGTAGTTGTCGCGGAGACCAAATGGCCTAAAAACCCAAAAACAAACCCATTGCCATCACCTTGATTCCGACTCATCCTACAAAGCCTAAAATATTTATCTGGTCCTTTACAAAAAAAATACACCAACCCCTGGTCTAGCTTATTAATCCTTTGAAAGAACTAGCTTTTGATTTTGTTATCTACTCAAATATTTATTCCCTTTTTTATTTATTTCTACCTATTATTATTTTTTCCTTCCTATTTCTTTAGGTCTGCTTCATCGTTTTTCTCATTTTTTGAGTTGAATGCTTAGCTTATTTTTTTAATCTGTCTTGTTTCCTGGTAACTTTACTTGAAGGTTTCTTTTTTTCACTAAACGTTGTTTTATATGTATCCCATAAATTTTGACATCAAGTATTTTCATATAATTCAGTTGTAACTATTTCTGAATATCCGTCATGATTTATTTTTAACTCAAAGATTATTTTTAACTAAGTTATTTGACTTCCAAACAGACTATTTTGGGCTTCTTTTTATTAAAAATTTTAGATACAAAAGTAAAGAGAATAATATGAACAGTCATGGGCCTGTAGCTATTTTATTAATTCCTAACTTTACTTTAAATTTAGAGAACATAGTTTGTATGGCATCAGTTTTCTGTGTCTTTTATGAGCTAATATGTGGTCTACTTTTATAAATTTTCTTTATGCACACAAAAAGAAAGTGTATTGTGTGTATGTGTATAAAATAGCTTGATCAAAACCAAATTTTTCAGGTCTTCAGAATTTGTCTTTTGTCAGTTTGAGCATTCCATTCAAGAGGTGTATATTTTAAATCTCCAACTACTTTTGTTGCTTTATCTATTTCTTATTGCAGATTTGTCAGTTGTTGCTTGATATATAGTGAAGCCTAGCAGTAAGCATCCTTTGGTAACATGAATTTGGATATACCTCAGTAGTTTCCTGTCTTCTCTCCAGTCCCTATTCTCAAGTGGTAAAAGGTCTTTTCTTCTGCATGGCAAGGAGACATGGAGGAGAAGGCAAGACTGGGTAGGGAATCCCCAGGCAACCCCCCTTGAGGAGGCAGAGGGTGGGTCCCTGCAACCCTGGATTGTTGGTGCCAGGCACAGCCTGGTCTCCTTATACTGGGCTGAGAAAATGGAAGCCAGCTAACTGGGAGACAAGGCAGTAAATTCAGTTGTCCTGCAAGTCCTAGCCAGCCACAGCACGCAGGATATGTAGAGTACACAGCTGTCCTCAACTGTTGCCAAATCTCACCTGGGACCAGGATGGATTTGAGGGGCACAACAGGATTCCCAGGATTCCCACCAAAGAGCTATACAAGCTTGCCCTGGTCATGCCATTAAGCTTGTGATCGTGCAGCCTCGTGTTTTGTATGACTTGAGATGTTTGGACCTTTCTTTATTATTTTTTAGGCTGTCTTTTTAAGTGTATGTTTGCTCAAAAGGTCTAATCTTCTTGTTCCTTTACCGGTATATAATGTTCTTTGCCTCTTGTGATATATCTTTCAGTTTTTAGTTATGCAGTATTTTTTTTTTTTTTGTAGATTTTTGTATAGTATTTTTTTATAGTATTTTTTACATAGTATTTATTTTTCCATTCTGTCATATTCAGCCTTTTGATGTTATTTGTTTCCTTAAATATGTTCCGGTTAGCATGTTGTTGTATATCTTGGTTCTGATTTTTTTTTTTTAAGCCAATCTGAGAATCTTTGTCATATACATTTGCATTGTAATTTATTGTAATTAATGTTTCATTAGAACTATTTCTGCCATTTTTTTATTTCACATTTTCTATTTACTGTACTATTTGTTTCTTTTTCTCCCCCTTTCCATTTCACAGGGTAGAGTTTTCTTCTAGTTGAACAATTATGCATTCTGCTTTGTTTTTTATGGTGTTTGCCATTAACGTAGCACATACCTATATATATACATGTCTGTTTACCACTATGGAGTTCTTAAACCTTTCAAATCTGATTTCTCTCCCCTGACATTTCTTCTCTCCCCCTAGGATTTCAGTTTTGAGATGTAACATACATAGTGCTCATTTTTTTAAATATATTTCTTTATTTCCTCCTTTTTTTTTTTTTTTGCTAATAGCTTCTGTCAAGGTACTTGATCAGCCTTACTTCCTATATCTTTTGCATCTTCTGGATTTGTTTTCCTTGTGATTTGAACACTTACTCAGAAGTGTTCTTAGTGTGTTACTTTGTGTGGCAAACCTTCTACAGTCTTGTGTCCCTAAGGAATGACTGGGTATAAAATTTTATGTTCTGTTTTTGGTTTTTTTTTTTTTTTTCTCTCAGTAGTGTATTGTTTCATTGTCTTCCTCTTTGCAGTCAGTATTGCTATTGATAAGTCTTAAGTCAGTTGAATTATTGTACCTTTGTAGGCGAGCCATTCTTTCTCTCTGGAACCTTGCACCCTTTAAATTCTTTTATGTCAGTATAATGTGTTTGTTATTGTTGCCCTCAAGTAGGCTGACTTCTGGGGCTCTTATGTAAGACAACAAAATGTTGTCTGGTCCTGTACCATTTTCATGATCTTTGATATATTTGAGCCCATTGTTGTGGCTGTTGTGTCAATCCATCTCATTGAGAGTTCTCTCATTTTTCCTGCCCCTCTGCTTACTTTACCAAACAGGATGTCTTTTTCTTGGGATTGGTCTTTCCTGATGATGTGTCCAAAGTAAGCAAGACAAAGTTTCGCCATCCTCACTTCTAAGAAGCATTCCAGTTTTATTTCTTCTAAGACTGACTTTTTGTTCCTTAAGTAGTCCATTCAGTAGTCTTTGCCAACACCGCAATTCAAGTGCATGACTACTTCTTCTGTCTTCTTTTTTCATTGCCCAGCTTTCACATGCATAGGAGGCAGTTGAAAAGATCATGGTTTCCGTCACACGCACCTTAGTCATCAAAGTGACATCTTTGCTTTTTAAAACTTCAAAGACATCTTTTGATATAGATTTGTCCAATACAATTCATCATTTGATTTCTTAACTGCTGCTTCCAAGGGCATTGATTATTGATCCAAGTAGAATGAAATTCTTGACAACTTCAATATTTTCTCCATTTATCATGATGTTGCTTATTGGTCCAGTTGTGAGGATTTTTCTTTTCTTTACATTCAGGTGTAATCCATACTGAAGGCTGCAGTCTTCTACTTTAATCAGTAAGTGCAAGGAGTGAGTTTTTCCTTCCTTCTCTTTTTTGTCACCTGAGCTCTTTTCTTCTGGCACCTGAGATGACGATGTTTTCATCTTTCTTTAACTTTGGGAAATTTATCTCCATTTACATCTTCAAATGTTTCCTCCTCTCCATTTTTATCCTCTGCTTACAGGATTCCTGTTGTCTAAAGCAGTGGTTCTCAACTGGGAACCATTTGGTCTCCCAGAGAAAATTTGAAAATATTTGGAGACATTTTTGATTGTTGCAAAACTGGAAGGGTACTACTGGCATCTAGTGAGTTGAGGCTAAGGGTGCTGCTGAACATCCTGCAGTGCACCAGGAAGTCCCACCCAATGAAGAATTATCTAGTCCCAAGTGTCAGTGGTGCCAAGGTTGAGAACTCTGGTCTAGAGTTTGGTACTTCTGCTCTGTCTTCCAGACTTCTTAACTTTGCTTATCTGTTTTCTGTCTCCTTACCTTTTCCTGCTACTTTCTTGGGAGAATAGCTCAGTCTGATTTTCCAGCTCACGAGTTTGTGTTTTACCACTTTCCAGTCTATTTATTCCATTCCATTGATCCCATCCTTTGTGTTCTTTATTTCAGTACTTACATTTTTAATACCTAATATTTCCACTTGCTTTAGTATTTTTCTTGTTTCATATTTCTAAGATTTTCCTTTGTCTCTTAAAAACATTTATTGTACTTATTTAAATTTTTGTCCCCTCTGTTCCAGTAATTCTAAGATGGTGTGTGTTGTTCTATATGTTATCTTTTATGGTAACTGTACTCCTCTCATTGGCCTCTGAACTTACGTTCCCTAAGTGTATCAATACTCTGGTATTACAAACTGGGAAAGGCCCAACAACCAGACCCTAGTATTTGTCAGTCCAGGTGACTTTAAAGAGAAGGGAGGGGTGAGTGCTGGGCAGAGTTCCGGGCACCAAAGGAGCTCTTGAGATCATTCCCATTTGCTGCCAGTGCACTAGCCAACTCCTCTGATCAGAATTTCATGTTTAAAGAGCACTTGGAGCACTGGGAGGAAGTGGTTTCCCACACTGTAATCCACCAGACCTGATGTTTGGAAGGAGAGGGTGTAGAGGAGAGAGAGCTCAGGATGACTGGTCAGTCCTCTCCTATTTTCAACAGCTGCCTTCACAAGTAGGGCTTCATGCTGCTCTGGTGTTACCCTCCAGATACTGCACACTGGTGGCTTAGGATTGCTGTGGTAAAGGGACAGAAATGACTATCCCAGGACAAGCGGGGGAGAAATAAGGACAGAGAGCAAAGCTTTCCTTCAATCTGCTGTCTTGCTACTGCCTCTGGCTGCCCTCCACTATAGCCTATAGCTGTCTGTCCCTCACTTACACACGGTGGTTTCTCACGGGCTTTCTTTGTCATTACATTTTTGGAATTCATGTTTCCATTTTGCTTCTGTTATTATTTCAGGGTTGATTCTGTGGGAGGCAGCCAGCAGTCCAGGCTAATTTGCCGACTTGGCAGGAACCAGAAGCTCTCTTAATAGAATTTTTATCAGAGATGTATCTCCCTAAAGGATTTTTCTGAATTTTTCATATGTTTTTACATATATATGTATCTCTTTATTGAGATATAATTCGCATCATACAATTCACCCATTTAAAGTATACAGTTTAATGGCTTTTAATATAATCAAAAATTGTGTAACCGTCATCACCACAATCAATTTTAGAACATAGTCACATGCCAAAAAGAAACCCTGTACCTATTAGCATTCACTGCCCTTTTACCTCCAACCCCTTCCCCTAGCCCTAGAAAACCACTAATCTACATTCTGTGTCTATGGATTTACCTATTCTGGACATTTCGTACAAATGGAATCATATAATATGTGGCCTTTTGTAACTGGCTTCTTTCAGTTAGCATAGTGTTTTCAGGGTTCATCCAATGTTGTAGCATGTAACAGTACCCTCATTCCTTTTTATGTCTGAATAATATTCCATTGTATGGTTATAAACCAAAAAAAAAAAAACCAAACCCATTGCCATTGAATCGATTCCAACTCATAGTAACTCTATAGAAGAGAGTAGAACTGCCCTATGGGGTTTCCAAGGTGCAGCTGGTGGATCTGAACTGCCTACGACTCGAGGGCACTGGGTATTTTGGGTTACCTTTTGGTTAGCAGCTGAACTTTTAACCACTCGCCCACCATATGACATCTTATTTATCCATTCATCACTGGGACATTTGGGTTGTTGTCATTTTTTGTTTATTATGAAAAATGCCGCTCTGAACATTTGTGTGCGAGGTTTTTGTGTGGACATGTGTTTTCATTTCTCTTAGGTATATACCCAGTAGTAGAATTGCTTGGTCGTTTGGAAACCCTGGTGGCATGGTGGTTAAGAGCTACATCTGCTAACCAAAAGGTTGGCAGTTCGAATCCACCAGGCACCCCTCGGAAACTCCATGGGGCAGTTCTACTCTGTCCTACAGGGTTGGTATGAGTTGGAATCGACGTCAACGGGTTTTATTTATTTATTTTTTTTATGGTAGCTCCATGTTTAATTTTTTGAGAATTCTGCATCTTTCTTGAGCTCTACCTATAAATTGGGAATTTGGGGGATGTTTTTCTGTACCCAGTATTTAAAAAGTCTATATATTAGTCCTGGCTCTACCACTAATAAAATTTATGATCATAGACAAGTAATAATACTGTTCTCTTCTACAGAGTTGGGGTTGTTCTCGTAGAGTTGTTTTTGTTAAACTGTACATGTGAATGAACGAATGTGAGGAACCATGAAACTTAAAAACCCCCTTCTCTCATTCGATACCTAACTCTTCTTCACCAAGCTACAACTTTCTCTGTGCATATGTTTTAGTAATAAAGATCCCCAAGTCAAATCTTATTCAGTAAGCAAGAGGCCTTTATAAGAGCAATTGGCAAAGATAGCTGGAGTGTGATGAATATGCCACCTTAGAGAGCCAAGTCTAGTCAGTACTGGACACTGACTTCCTTGAGGACAGGCCTGTGTCTGTCCTGTTCACTGCTCTAGCATCATGTCCTAGTGCAGTATCAGGAGCCTCGTCAGACTTGGTCAGTATGTGTAGACTGAGTAAAACCTGAGTTTGCAACATGAGCCGTAATGATGTTTGACCTAGTAGTCCCATTTCCAGGAACCTGTCCTGAGGAAGCGATTCAAGCCAGGTCAGAAGATTTTGCATGAAGATGTTAACTCCTGCATTATTTTAGTTGGGGAAAAAAAATGCTTAAGTGGTTCAGAAAATTATAAAGAAATAATAGAATTATAGAAGAAATAATCGATAGCCCCCCAAAAAACTGATCTAAAGACTACGTAGAAGCATAGAAGAAAACTTAAGAGTGAGGAAAAAATACAAAACTTTATAAAGTTTCATTTAAAGTATATACAGACTTGTTAAAAACATCATAAAAATACTGAAAGGAAATACATTAGAATGCTAGTATTTTATAATGGTACTTATGAGTATTTTCTAATTTTTATTTTTTATGTAATATTTATGATTTAAATTGATTTGATTTTTTAAGTCATTTGTTTCTACTCTTCAGCTACTTTTTAACAGAAAGAAAGCTTCTGTTTCCCCTTCAGGTGAAAGAACTAGAGCAGACCCTGCAGGCTTCTGAGGAGAAGTTAAAGCAGAGCAGTGAAATCGTGGCTTCCCAGGAGGCTCAGATTCAGGCACTTGTAAGTGCTTCTTATAGGGGCTGTGTTCTAGGCCCTTGATGCTTTCCCCTTTATGCCATTGTAGATGTCCCATCCTCACACCCAGCTTCTGAAATGGTATCTGTACCTGACCTTAGAATCAGTTGTTGTGCTGCATGGGAGCAGGTGAGCAGCAGTAGGCAGAGGAAGTCCTGCCCTGCTGGAAGGTCTGAGTTACCCAGAGAGGTGGAGTGACTGGCTGACACCCACCTGTCATGTGGCATTAGGGCCAAGTCCAGTTCTGGGGCTCTTAGAGGTGGTAGCTCCATGAGAAGTCAAAATCCCGCTTGCAACCAGGGGCATGGAGAGTAGTCCTGGCTCTGGGGAGAGGATATCAAGGGCTTGGCGGGTCATCACAGCCCAGGTGGGGATGTTAAGTTTAGAAACTGGAGAAATAAAAAACAGTTAACATGGATTGCATGTTTGCCATGTCTGAGGCACTGTGCTACCGTGTTTTCATTTAATCTTCGCAGCTGACTTAAGACATATGTACTATTATCCTCATTCTTTAGAAGAAGTAGGCTCAGAAAAATTGAGTCTCTAGCCTGTGGCTTCAAAACCAGTAAATGGCTAAACTCATATCTTTCTGTATCAAAGCCCTTGTTCTTAACCACTGTTTTATACTGCCTGTCCAAGGAGACGCTTCATCCGTAGAGGGCAACACAGAATGAAGTAAGGGAGGGCTGTGTCTTAGGACAGGATGGTACCCAGGACTGTCCCTAGATACCCTGAGGATGAAGGCCATTACACCAAGAGCAACCCCAGACTCTACTTCTTGGCCAGGCCAGGGTCCAGAGCAATAGGCAGAGCCTGCAGGTAGGGAGAAAAGTTGCTTCAATTGGACATTGATCCATCTTGGGGTCACCTAGGACCAGAAGATGGCTTCCCTCTGAAAACCATTCTCTGCATGAGTAACTGTCCCCTGTTGTCCCCGCAGTCCAGCGCAAACGAGGAAAGCAGATGTGCACAGCAACAGGCCCTCACCGTGCAGCAGCAGTGCACAGAGCACATCCACGCGCTGGAGGCCCAGATTGCTGCCCTGGAGAGAGCGCAGGCGGCCAACAAGACAGCCACAGAGCACGAGATGGTGAGTGAAATACAGGGATGAGGCCGAGCACAGAAGCTCCCAGTTGATGCAGAGCTAGGTCTGTGTTTTAGTTATCTAGTGCTGCTATAACAGAAATACCACAAGTGGATGGTTTTAGCAAACAAATTTATTCTCTCTTTAAGAGGCTAGAAATCCAAATTCAGGGTGCCAGCTCCAGGGGAAGCCTTTCTCTCTGTTTCAGCTGTGGGGAAAGGTCCTTGTCATCAGTTTTCCCCTGGTCTAGGAGTCTTTCAGCTCAGGGGACCCTGGGTCCAAAGAACACATGCTCTTGGCTCTTCTTGCTTGGTGGTAATGAAGTCCCCCTTTCTCTCTGCTTGCTTCTGTCTTTTATATCTCAAAAGAGATTGACTCAAGATACAACCTAATCTTGTAGATTCAGTCCTACCTCATTAACATAACTGCCTCTAATCCTGCCTCATTAACATCATAGAGGTAGGATTTACAACACACAGGAAAATCACATCAGATGACAAAACGGTGGACAGTCACACAGTACTGCTAATCATGGCCTAGCTAAGTTGACACACATTTTGGGGGGACACAATTCAGTCCCTAACAGTCTGCCAGATAGTTTGACAGGAAAAGCAGTTCCTTCTCTGAACTAGGGAACAACTTCACAGAGTAGTTTTTATCTTTCCAACAAGACACTTACTTATGAGACCAGGTGTAAAAAAAGACTCCTGATTTAACAGAGGAGTTTACTTTTTCCTTGGGCCCCCCCCGGGGACTTCCTGGTGATTTCTGACCATCTCACTCAGCTTCTTCCTGTCCAAAATTTGTTTTTCCTCCCTAATGGCCTCTCCTCTCCCATGGTCCCCTCACACACTTCCACAATCTTGAGAATTATGTGCCTGTTTCTCTTGATGAGTTTTTCAGGTGGTTCTTTCTTTCTCACCCCCACTCCATTCTCATCTCCCACCCTGCAGTGACAAAAAAATTAAAGGTATTTCAAAAGTAGAATGTCAAAGATATAGGACTGAGCCCAGGGGAAATAATGGCATTTAAGACCTTTTATTAATATATGTATATATTCTTCTGAATTTGCAGAGAGAGCTAGAGCAAGAAAATGCAGCCCTTAAAGAAAGTAGGAATGAATGTGAACGTTCTTTACAACATCACCAACTTGAACTAAAGACGCTAAAGGTATTTGTCTAATGAAGTAGTTTTACACAAGTGTTGGTACCTTTTATCCATCATGTGTATTTGAAGTGGCCCTAGCATTTGTTCCGTAGTTCTCATAGGCATTTGCTAGAAACTGTCACATCATTAAGTCCTCTCAGTGGCTCAGAACAGCAGTAAGAATTATGCACATTTTATAATTAACATCATTGAGATTCTGAGTATATATAATTTGTCCAGGTTCACATAGCTAGGCGAGACTGGCCTGTCTGACTTCCAAGTCCAAGCTCTTGCCATTCCACAAGAGAGGCCCAGCCCTTCCTCTCTATCATCAGCAACAGCTGCCTTGAAGTAATGCTATCAGAGTATGACTCTTGCTCATTTTTCCAGGACTAGTAGTTTTTTTTTTAGTAAAGCAAGGCCTTAGAAGGTCATGAGAACCTTTGTCTGTTTGCTTGTTTGTTTGTATCAGGGACCATGTACAGGTATGAAATAACAACCTGTTAGTTCATTTGTTACCCTTACTCTTATTAGAACTTGGAGCTTTAATCAGGTGCTGCCTCATTCTTCCTCTGGACCTAACGGGATGCAGAGGAGAGAGATTCTGCCACTGTCCTACAGGCCTCCGGTCTTCCCTGACCCCTTTCATAGCAACCCTTGGATGGTGGGTCATTGCTGTGCTTGTCCAGCTTGGGACCATTAGATAATGACAGAAAGATCTTGTGGGCTTCTGGTAGAGATCTCCTCTGAGGTCACACCTAGACCATCTATAGCTGAGTGCCTGCACCTAGTAAGCTTTCAGTTACATTATCTGATAAGTTACTTAGGTATTAATGCAGTAGTGCTTGCTGATTGCAGGAAGCATGTACTGTGGAATCAGATAGTTTTTCATTTACTCCTTCAACAAACATGTGAGTACCTGTAAGTACCAGGCACTGCTGTAGGTTCTGGGATACAGCAATGGACAAAACAAAGTTTCTCCCCTGTGGAGTTTATAATATAGAGATAATGAACAAGTGATAAAATGGTGATAAATGGTACAAAGAAAATAATGCAGGGAGAGTGGGGAGGGGAGGGAAGGTGTTGGTGACATTTGAGCAACATATAAATAATGAGAAGGAGCCAGCAGTGTGGATATTTGGGGAAGAAATAACAAATATAAAGGCTCTGAGGCAGAAAAGAGTTTGTTTTTTTCAAAGAACAGCACAAAGGCCTCTGTGATTGAAGCTTAGTGAACTGGGAGAGAATGGAAAATGGTATTCTAAAGATGATAAAGAGGAAGCAAGAAGTGATGTGAGAAGTTTTGTTTCATAGATTGCTCTGCGTCCACATGGTGAATGTTCTATAAGGGAGGCAAGGATAGAAGCAAGAAGGACTTTTTGGAGGTTTTAGTAATCTTGGCTAGAAGTGACTGACTAGCATGTTAGTGGGAAGCTGTATTCAGATTGAGGATATATGGTAGATATGAAGACTTTAGGACTTGCCATTGATTAAAATGAAAGGAATGAATGAAAAAGGAATTGGAGATGACTCCTAGGTTTGGTTTGTGTAACTCGAGGTTTCTCAACCTCAGCACTGTTAACATTTGGGGCCAGATAATTCTTTGTTGTTGCGGGGAGGGTTGTGCTGTGCATTGTAGGATGTTTAGCTGCATCTTGGCTTCTACCCACTAGATGTCAGGAGCAACCACACTTGCAACAACCAAAAATGTCTTCAGACATGGCCAAATATTCCCTGGGATGGGGCAAAATTGCCCCCAGCTGAGAACCACTTGGAAACCCTGGTGGCGTAGTGGTTAAGTACTACGCTCCTAACCAAAGGGTCGGCAGTTGGAATCTGCCCGGTGCTCCTTGGAAACTCAATGGGGTAGTTCTACTCTATCCTATAGGGTCGCTATGAGTTGGAATCGACTCGACAGCACTGGGTTTGGTTTGTTTTTTTTGAGAACCACTTGGGTAACTGAATGAATAGTGATGCCATTCACTGAGATGAAGAGGTTTGAGGTGATATATCAAGAGTAATTCTAAAATTAAAACCATAGTGAGATACCACTTCACCCCCCGTAGGATGGCTTTGATCAAAAAACAACAGCTGTTATTGATTTCCACTTTTTTTTTCTTTTATTTCCTTTGGGTTTAATTTGCTGCACTTTTTCTGGCTTCTTAAGATGGATATTTAGAGCATTGATTTTATACCTTCATTGCCAATATAGGCATTTAAAGCTGTAAAATTCCCTCTAAGCATTGCTTAAATTGTACTGTGTTGTGTTTTCATTATCATTCAGTTCAAAATATTTTATGATTTTCTTATGATTTCTTCTTTGAATCATAGTGTGCACTCACAGTCTAGTCAGGAGATAGAAACCACACCAGTTATTCGAACAAGGTGAATATATAGAATTTTTAATTAATGTAATGTTTTTATAACCAAGTGCTAAAATGGTAAAAAGATTTCATGGAGGTAAAAACGCAGAAAGTAGTTTCTAACTCTAGGACCAAGGGAACCCAGTGAAGAGGCTGGAATTATTAAACTTAGAAATTAAGAGGAGGGGCCCAGGGAGCTGACACTCACAGCTCTGAGGAGGGGACACTGGTCTGTGTTTTAGGGGAGGGGGCAAAGAATGGGTTCTGCTGCAAGTGTTGGAAGAACTGCAAAGTGGATACAACTGTTGCTTCAGGAAGGCATTTCTGCTGCCAGGGCAAGAAAGCATTGCTGGAATAATGCTTACCAAAACAGGAAGCAGACAGGAAGAAGCAGGTCTATTTCTCCCTCCTCTTGCCTTCCAAAGGAGCCCTGGTGGCACAGTGGTTAAGTGCACAGCTGCTAACCGAAAGGTCAGTGGTTCGAACTCACCAGCTGCTCCATAGGAGAAATATGTGACAGTGAGCTTCTATAAAGATTACAGCCTTGGAAACCCTGTGGGGGCAGTTCTACTCTGTCCTGTAGGATCACTGTGAGTCAGAAATTGACTTGATGGCTACAGATTTGGTTTCTTGCCTTCCGGTCTTCCTCGAGCAGCCCCTGGTGGCAGCGATTAATGTAGAGCCAGCCAAAAAGCAGAAATCCAAATATGAAAGGATGAGTGTGGGACTAAGAGGCAATAACTTTAAAACCAGCACACACAAGCTATTTAGAAATGTGGTCAATTTTTAAACACTTGGGGGATTTTCTGGATATCTCGAATTTCTAGTTTAATACAGTTTTGGTCAGGTAATACTCTGAAGGATATGACCACCCTATGGACTATTGTGGTGAATATTTCTGTACACTTGAAAGGAATATATATTCTATTGCTCTTAGAGTAGGAATACGCCAACTAAAAGCAGCAGAATAAAAATTGACCTCAATGTTACTTAGGTCAAGTAGTTGATAGTTCTGTTCAAATCTTGTATATATTTTCTGATTTTTTTGTCTACTTGTTGCATCAGTTTTTTTTTAGTGGGTTTGTTTCATCAGTTACTGAAATGATTGTGCTAAATCGTCAACTGTGATGGTGGATTTGTCTGTCCCTCCCTTTATTTTTATCAGTCTTTGCTTCCTGTATTTTTAAAAAGCACTGTTATTAGATGCACACATATGTAGAATTGCTACGATCCATGTTTTTCTAAATGGCTATTCCCCAAACCTCTCCCAGGAAATGGTTCCCAGGTGCCAGAGCTGCTGCCCGTGGGTAGCCTGGTGATTCCTGTGTAGTGCAGGCTGTGGGTTTCTGGTGCAGCAAATCTGAGCTTTGCCAGTAAACTTGAAATCCCACAGTCCTGGCTTTTATGTGACACTGTGGCAATAGCACAGACGTTAGAGCCACATAGACTTCTGTCCCATGTCCCAGCCTTGACCCCACAAGCTGGTGATCTGTAGGGAATCTCTTTTCTTTTCTCTAAACTGAAGCTGACAATCCTTGACCTCCAAGTATTACTCTGAGGGTCAAGCACAACCACAGATAAAAAATACCAGGCACAGTTGCCTAGCATGAAGGTGATTTGAGCTTCTGCTTCCTGTCCTGGCCTGATGTCCTGCCTTCTGGCTCCTGGTCAGCCTCCTGTCTTAGACATCCAGGAGTCCTAAGTATCTTTTCTAAACTTCCTCAGAAAAGGCTTCCGAGAAGGCATGGCATTCCTGTCATCCCCTTCACCTGGGCATGGAGGGTCAGGGTGTTGTAGCTTTTCTGAGCCTGGAACCTCTTGTTCTTTCTCCTGTATGAACAGAACCACCCTCTAAATCTCAGTTTGGGAGTAGGAGGTAGTTGGAGAACCTTGATGGCGAGGGGCATTGTTTGGAGTATTCCCAAGTCCTGTCCTCAGCCTCTTGAGTTCAGGTGCCAAGTGTTCCTCAGCCACCACAGGTGGACTCAAATAAATAAAGTCAGTTCTTCTTTTATTTTTAATAGCACAACTTATATTTTTCAAATGGACAAAAAATTAGTATCATTTACAGTATCTTAAGATTAATTGCCTTTGAGCGGGAGCTTCCTTTTGAGTACTTTGAGGTCTGTAAGATGTATCTAGAAATTTTACTACTATGAAAAATAAAGACTGCTTAAATCGAATTGGGGGAAAGGGGAGGGCCTGTGGTTTTTCTTTTTGATTAATTGCTGTAACACTCTCCTTCAGGCGGTTGGGAGAGTTTCACATTTAGACATCATTAGGTGCCAAAGCTCTTGCAGGACAACTTTGATGCTATATGAATTCTGCCATTTTTGCTAACACTGATATGGCTCTTGGGCCCACCACTCCATTAGAACTATTAACTCCATAAATTTTTGTTACAAATCTTACAAAGGGGGGTGCTTCTGGGTATTTAGGTCCATATTCTATTTTAAGGCTGTGTATCTGGTTTTCATAAATTGTTCTTGAAGGCACAATTATCATCCCTGTCCATATTGTAAGCATCATGTCCTCATCATCTTCTAGACACCAGCCAAGTGTGCCATCTCCTACTCCTTTCTGGCCTTCTTCGAGTTCTTCCAGCAGTCGGACGTTGCGAGGGACTTTTACTCCTCCAAATAAGAAGAAGCAAAGCTGACCTATAGATCTTCAAGAGCCATTGCTGCTATCTAAAGTCAATTCTTGATAATTCCAGGGTAGCAGTCAGGATGCTGCTGGTCATGAGCTGATGTCTCTTTCCATTAACCCAGCTTGTACTGGATCAGTGGACTGTCCTAGAGCCAGGGCGTCCCATCAGATCTGTTCTGTTTCTGTATCAGTCTGTCTCTTGCCCTGTCAGTCTCCCAGCTCTTATCCTTACTTTGTGGTATTCTCATCCCCCTCTTATTGACACTGCTTCCTCCAGATTGGGTAGACATTGCCACAGCAGCTTCAAGCTGGCAACATCCCAGCTTAGTGACCCCAGGGAAGAGAGGCTTCTCCCCCTTAGCTTCACCATATGAAAAGGATTCTGATATAAAGAAGGATTCTGATTGGTCTATCTTGGTAACCAAAGCCACGTTTTGGACAAATTGCCTTGGCCAAGAGGATGAGGTACTATGATTAAACCCATTGCCGTCAAGTTGATTCTGACTCATAGCAGCTCTATAGGACAGAGTACAACTGCCCCATAGGGTTTCCAAGGAATGGCTGGTAGATTCAAACTGCTGACCTTTTGGTTAGCAGCCTCTTAACCACTGCGCCACCAGGGCTCCATACTATGATTAGACAGGTCTAAATCACATGCTTATCCCCGTAGCCTTAGTTGGGGGTATCATGATTGGCAGCCCTGCCAGAACCATGTGTAATTGTGGGGAGAGAATGGGGATCAGTAATGATGACTCTTAACCAAAAAAAAGGAGACCCTGGGTAGACATCTGCCTGACCAGTATCCAGGCACCTAAAAAATCATTGTTCATCTGGGGGTGATTGGCAAGCATGGGCAGCAGTATCAGGGAAGAGGTTTGGTGTGTAGGTTGTTTTGGGGGGGATATTCCCCATGCTCTGGAGAAGGCCAGGGAGGCAGGCCTGCTCATGGCAGAAAATATTCTGGGTGGTAGAACTTAGTATCCAAAAGCTCTGGCTCTAGCTCCGACGAATACTGGCTTTGAATTTGGTGATGCCACTTACTAGCTCCAGGACCTTGGGTAAACTCCTTAATCTCTCAGAGCCTCAGTTTTCTCTCCCGTAAAGTGGGGTACTTTTGTTGAGTTAGTGACATTTTGCTCTGTTAAGCATTCAATAATTGCTTATTATTGCTTCTGTAACTGGATTGCTCCAGTCCACCAACCCATTCATGTGGGCCTGAGAATCTTTTTTCTTGTTCTGTGTTGATTCAAAGAGCAGCTCTTCAAATTCTGGGCCTCCACTCTCCGAGCCTGGGCCTGAGTACTAGCTGGTGTGCCCATTTCTAGAGAGCTTGGTGGGTTGTCCACCAGGACAGCTATCAGAAGGATACAGAAGGCTTTGGAGCGAGAGGGCAGCCTAGGAACTTCAAGAAGCAGGAAGAGTGTTAGATCCTGCAGGGCAGTACTCCCTCTGCTAGGCTTCATGTGAAAGTCTGCAGCTAAGAAAATATGAACAGATTTTTGGGGCTCAATCTCCTACCTGTTTGCTGGGTTGCAGGAAGAATGGAGCCAAAGAGAAATTGTGAGTGTGGCGATGGCTCAAGCCCTGGAGGAAGTGCGGAAACAAAGGGAAGAGTTCCAGCAACAGGTCGGTCCCAGGCAGGACCAGCCTACCTCCCTGCTTGGGGGGTAGCAGAGAGGTCCCATCTGTCCAGATTAGGGGGTGGACACAGTCATAGGGAATGGTGTCAGCTGTGTGATACCTCTGTAGTGCCCCGGAAGGTGGGAGAAATGTTATACAAAACCCCAGAGGATGCCCTTTTCTAATTTGGATGGTCAGTTATTGTTAGATAAAAATATCACCTGGAAAAAAGTCCATACCCAGGTACCTTCTGGGCTCTAATTGTGTGAGGCACTCAATCGCTGCCCATAGGCCTGGAGGCCACAGTAAGGCTGCACAGACACTTTGGATTGAGCAGGAAGTGTGGGAGCTCACTTTGGAGATAGATTGAGCCTCAGGCCCCGGATCTTCTAGTTATTGTCTCTGAAGCCTTTTGTAAGTCCTCAGAGTCACCTCTGAGAATGTCTCCAGGATAATCACATCCTTCAGGTTATTATAATGAGGTAATATATGTCAAATGCCCACCCAGTGCTGGGCATGACGCAAGCGCTTAGGAAATGGAAGTATGGTTTTGACAGCTTGTTGGAAGGCTGGGCACAACAGCCACATCTGTAGTTGGCCCACTGCAGGGCAGAGACGCAGTGAGAGACAGTTGCCCCTGTGGAGGGCCCCTGGCCAAGGAAAATTGATTTATTCATGTTTATAGGAGCAGGGGTTAGCTTAGGGTATGTTCTAGGCTGTAGGCTTGAGGGAGGGACTAATAGGTAGTGGAAAAAGTGGCGATTCCTTTGGGGGATGGGGTTACCACTGCTGACCTTCTTTCGTGTTGGTTCTTCTCTCCCCAAGGCTGCTAACCTGACAGCAGTAATAGATAACAAGGAGCAGAGTCTGCAGGAAAAAACTGAAGTGATTCTCCAGAAAGAGCAGGAGATTCTCCAACTGAAGGAAGGTGAGGACCCGAGCATATTCACCTTTTCCTGCCCTGAGACCTGGCCCAGTCATGGGCCATGTGGGTTCGGCTCACTGTGTACCCCTGCCCTCTGCCTGGTCTAGGTCATGACTCTGCCCTGCTGCAGATGCACCAGCTGCAGAGTGAGCTGGAGGCCCTGAGGAGTCTGAGGGCAGAGGAGCCCGGGGCACCTGCTGCACCGGAGGACCTGCAGAGGCTGCCAGGCCGGGAGCAGGGGATGGTGCTCTCAGTCAGCGAGCCTCACGTAAGTCCCATCTGTGCTGCCAGGCCCTGTGGCAGGTCGGCAGTGTGTGCTGCAGCTGTAACTTGGGAAGAGCTCTGGTGATCACTAGCTATGGGATCTTGGGCAAGTCACTTTTCCCTCAGGTTCTTTTTTCCTTCAAGTGGGGTGCTCCACTGATAGGAGCTTGTCAGGCTTCACGGTATCTGGTGCCACCTATTAATGTTCAGATGTAAAATTCCTTCCGAGCAAAAACCTGTTGCATGGAAAGCTAATTGTTCCTCTGGAAGGCACTGAATGGGATCTTCTTTGTATTTTAAATTTGGTTTCTGGCTAACTGCCCATTGGAGCACAGGGTCCACATGTTTGGAAGAGTCTGGCTCCCCTTCCCCACGTGCCTGTGGCTTAGCATGAGCATTACCTGTCATGGCTCCTCAATTTGCTGCCACCACCCCGTAGGTGACCCTGAAGGCCATGAAGGCCCCTGTGTTCCAGCTTTCAGCTGCGGAGGGAACACCAAACGGTGAGGTCGGGACCATGGATCTAGGGCAGCTACAGAAGGAAAAACAGGACTTGGAGCAGCAGCTTATAGAGAAAAACAAGGTGAGGAAATTCTTTGCCTGGCTGTTTACATCTGCACTCTTCCCCAGCCCTTGGGCCTAAACCATTTCAGTCCCTTCTTAGAGGGCTTTGCTGATGCCCTGGGCACCTCTCAGGGAGGATATTACCCCTTTCATCAAAAGGACTTCTTCCTAATTTTCCTCTTCTGTTTACCTCCTCGCGTGGTCTTCCTTTCACACTCCCTCTCTCTCCCCATCCCCGGCCCGGTTGAGATGGTGTCCAGAGTAGGAGAGCCTGAGCGGCTGTGAGTGGCGGGATGATGTGAAGGTGTCTGTCCTGTACAGGTTCTGGTATTTGGTAAAGGGTTCATAAATGTCATGGTGCTGCCCACCCTGGCCAGGCCTCTGTACCTCTAAATGCAGGTCTTGTGTGATTCTGATTTTTAAAGTGAAGTTTAGTATGCTGGCTAGTTACAGCTCTGGCCTGAAATTCTGCCCCCAAATTGTATGTGTATATAATTCTTTCAGATCTTTAATAAAGGAAAAAAGTTCATATTCATCCTCTCTCACTCACTCTTACTGTCACTCTCTTACTCTCATTTACCATCCTCTTATGAAATATAAAATACATATGGAAAAGTGCACAAAACAAATGTATGGCTCAGTAGACGATCAAAAAGCAAACACATGTGTAACCACCCCCTTGGACAGGAATTTCCTCTCTAGTTTGACCACTTCAGCTTGTATCTCTCAACACTGGAGTTTAGTTTTACCTGTTATTTAATTACCTTTAAACTCCCCACCAGGACCTACCATCAGTTCTCCTCTGACCTCACTGACTTTACATTTTTACTCCCCTCTTTACGAGCTGCTTCCACAGGCCATCGTCATAATCACTGCCTTCTTGACACTCAGTTCTCTGACCTGTCCGCCTTTCCTCATCCTGTGCTGGCAAAGCCCCAACTCTGGTTAAATCCAGCTCTTGCCTACTTTGTACCTGCTGTCACGGAATCAAATGTAGTTTCAGAATAAACAGTCACACTCACTGGTCTCCTTTGAAATTCAGAACTACTGTCTTCCGGGTAGCCCCGGTGCCACTCTGCAATCCTGCCACATTTAGTTAGGCCTTTACACTCCACTCCCCCTGATCACAATTTCATTTCTACCTTCTCTTCTCTCTTCAACGCCCAACCCCTCCTCTTCCATCCTCACTCTTCCACTGATATCCCTGAATTCTGGTTCACTGAGAAAATAAAAACAGAAGAGAATTTCCACACACCCCCAGCACCCTTGGGCCTGGAGACCCTGCCTGCCTTCCTGTTACTGTGGTGAACAGTCTGCACAGCCTCTCTCCCATGCATTACATCCCTTGCCACTCCTCTCCTCTCTGGCCGACATCATCGTTTGTCTCTCCCTCCTGGGTCATCCCTTCCACTTACAAGTGTGCTGTAATGTAAATCATCTTACAAAAGCACTCTGGACCCCAGTCCCTCTCTAGCTACTGCCATATTTCTCGGCTCTCCTTGATAGCAAAACTTTCTATGTTTGCCGTCTCTATTTCCACTTCTCTTATTCTCTCTTGAATCCAGTCCAGTCAGACTTTTACGCCTACTACTGCACAAAAAAAAACCCCGTCAAGCTCATTAGTGACATCCACACTGCTAGATCCAAAGATAAATCCTTATATTTCCTTCTAATCTGACCTATCACCAGCATTAGACAGACAACATCTCTCCATCCTTGCCTGCTCCCTCTCTGTCCCCTCTCATGGTTAGGTCTCCTCTCCCTACCTCCAAACACTAGTGGTCCAGAGTTTGGAGCCCTTTCTCAGTCACATGCACTCCCTTGATGATCTTATCCAGAACCGTCCACTGCTGTCTCCCACATGCATGTCTCCTCTCCCAGGAATTCTGCATCCTAACGTCTGCTCTACATCTGAACGTCTAAAAGGCATCTCAAACGTAAAACATCCAAAACCAAACATAAGATTTACCATGCTTCCCTGCTTCTCCTGCTATCTTTCTCATTTCAGTAAATGAGAGAAACCTGGAGTCATCCTCAGCACCCTTCTTTCTTTGACAGCCAACATCCAGACCATCAGCAAATCCTTTTGGCCCTACCCTCAAACTATACACAGAATCAGCTGCTTCTCCTCACCACCTCTGCTACTCCCTCGTCCAGGTGACCATCATCATCTCTTCTCTGGAGGATGGTGTAATACTAGCCTTGTGATTGGAATCCCCATCACTCCTCTGCTCCAGCCCTCTGATGACTTCCTAGCTCAGTAAAAGCCAGAGTCCCTAGTAGCCTGCAAAGCCCTACATAGTCAGGCCTGCTTCTTACCCGTTTCACCTCATCTCCTTCTACTATACCCATCATTTCCTCTCAGCCACACTGGCCTTGCCTTTATGTGAATGTATCAAGCATCTTCCCCCCTCGGGGTCTTTGCACTTGTGGAGCCTTCCTTCTGGAAGCTTCTTCCCCATTACCCCTGCCAGTGCCTACCCTCACTGCCAGAACTTCCTACCTCTCTTACTTTGATGTGTTTTTTCTTCATAGCTCTTAATACCTTCTGATTAAAAAAAAAAAAACCTTCTGATATGCTATGTTTATTGACTTTTTTCCCTCACGAGGGCAGATATATTGTCCTTTTTTGTTTATTGCTGTTTTCCTAGCCTCTAGGAGAATGTCTGGAAACCCTGTTGGCATAGTGGTTAAGTGCTAAGGGTTTGGTTTTTTTTGGTAGGAGAATGTCTGGCACATAGTAGAGACTCAGTCAATAATTGTGGAATGTATTAATGAATGAACAGAAAACTCAACTAAATAAATACAAATTGAAACAACTAGTTACCATTTTATAAAACTAGGTGGGTTGGAAGTAGTTTGAGTTTTATATGTTACTGTGTTTAACAGGAACTATAAAGAGTGTTCTGGCTCCGTGGTTCTCTGACTCAGCAGTCTCATTCCTCAAGAGACAGTGAAGACACCTTTCATGGGGAAACAAAGCTTATCACAGTGTTGTTTAAAAACTGGAAACTTAGATTACAATAAAATACTGTGCATCCTGTTTATAGGAATGCATATGCGAGTAAATGCACGTGTATGTATTGTATCTATAGGCACAAGTATACACACACTTGTGTGTCCTGCCTGCATATATCCACATACATAGCAAATCACATGGGGCCACAGTTACACAGGCTTCCTAGATGTATCCAAACACCTCGAGAGATTGGTTTACTGGGTCACAAGGCTTGGGACCATAGTCTCGGGGGACAGCTTAGTCAACTGGCACAATATAGTTCACAAAGATAATGTTCTACACCTCAGTTTGGTGAGTAGTGTCTGGGGTCTTAAAAGCTTACGGGTGGCCCTCTAAGATATACGTATTGGTTTCTACTCGTATGGGACAAAAGAGAATGAAGGAAATCAAACACTCAAAGAAGAAACCAGTCCTTAGGACTAATAGCCCACAGGAACCACAACCTCTTCAAACCTGAGACCAGAACTAGGTGGTGCCCAGCTACCACTACAGACCATTCTGACAAGGAACACAGTAGAAGGTCCTGGATAGAACGGGACTAAAATACAGAACAAACCTTAAATTTGTATATAAAGGCCAGACCCACTGGACTGATAGAGACCAGAGGAACCCCCGAGACTTGTCACCCTAAGATACCCTTTGAACTTGGAATTGAAGTTATTTCTGTAGGTCACCTTCCAGCCAAATAGTTGGGCTTATAAAATAAACAATATCACCCATGAGTAATATGCTCCCATAAACAATTAACTATATGAGACCACTGGTCAACAGTTACCCAAAAGCAAAGAAGAGATGGCAAGGAGAGGAAGGGAAGCTAGATCAATGGAAATAGAACAAATGGGAATAAATGAGAATGCTGACACATTATAAAAGTTGTAACCAATACAATCTGTATAAAGATTGTTAAAGGGGAACCTAATTTGCTGTGTAAATTTTCACTTAAAACACAATAAAATATTATTAAAAACAAAAATGTGGTGCATCCCCCTAGAGTTACTGTTAGGAAAACTATAGAAAGCTGTAAGAACTCGATAAATGAAAAACTTCAAAATTCTACCCACTCAATGGAAGAATATGAACACAGACTAGAAATACACAGGAAAAAAATTTTTTGGTATGTTACAGTTGTGAGACTTTGGATAGAATTTAAAATTTTTTCCTGTATTGCTATTATACAGTAATTTTTCTAATTGGGAAAATCAAGTTCAGTGTTTCTAGTGACTAATATCATGTATAATAAATTACTCTTACAGCTCATAATACTAAGAAACTCCCTAGTTAAAAATAAATAAAAGAGATAAAACCCCAAGTTAGTGGGGGTTAGGTAGAAAAGCCATGAACTTTTACACTGTTCAGAGTAAGTATTGGAAGTTATGGTATTTCACAAGAGCAATGGTGATGAGAACCATAAATCTTGAACTGAACTGTCTATTTTAGGATCATAGC